>NC_079161.1:15292559-15896564 GCF_947563725.1 Argiope bruennichi
AAAAGAAAATTTGATTTATACATATTATGTAATAAAAAACGGTTTCATGAATACTATACTAAATTATATTCAAATTTTAAAATTTGCGAAGCAATCTGTCTAGATTTCCTGATTAAAACTTTTAGAGCATTGTAAACAATCGTAAAGATGTTTCTCTGCTAGTGTAGGAATCCTGCCAGGAAACGGGTTGTACAGACAAAATTTAGAGAAATAAGAATTGTCAGAATAAATTTGAACAAAATGTAAATTAAATATGAATCTATTTTCATCATAAGTGAATATATGCGTGGGATCTTACTGGTCATTATTACCAAAGTGTAGATGAAGATATAGCATTTCCCATTCTCGAACAAAAATTAGCAGAAAAATAATTGGACAAAATAAACTAAAAACTAATCATTAGTAACATAAAAAATTATATCACTAACATCAGGATTTGTTAGTCAACTTTTTCTAATGCCTATTAAAACAACTTCATCACGGAATGTTTGCAAATTTTGTGTATTTCGTTTATCGTAAATAAAGAAATGGTTTATTTTTCAGAAATATTAACTATTTGTTATATTATCCGTTTCAAGTGTTATCATGCAAAGAGCTTTCATGTGCAAAGCTATTAAATTTCATTTTTAAAATTATTTTCAATGCATAATTAAATAAAATTATAAATTCTTTATGATGCCATTTTTTTTGTCATTTCCAAATATTTTTTTTAACTAATTGACGGTCCATAATCCAACAATTGAATCTTTGTAATATGGCCTGTATGATAAAAAAGGAAAGCATTATTGGTTTTTTTTTTTTTTTTTCATCAGAGATGGTTTTCGAAAAATTTTCAGAAAACGACTTTCTACATTTCAACCGGTTTCAGAATAATAATCGAAGAATGATTTTCTACGTTTTAGCCGTTAAAGAAAAGAATCATTGGGAGCAACTCTCTGTTTTCCAGTCGGTTGAAGGATTAATGCTGTAAAATTTGTTTTGGTGATATCGGCTGATTTACTACTTTTTTAAATGATACAAATGAGATTAACATTGCTTGAAGTGAGATGCACATTTCACAATATTAATAAGGAATTGCCTTTGAATACAATGCATTATTTCAATATTATTTCCATGATAAATAATAATTGAAAATGTTTTACACAATCTTAAGGAGAAGAACATACCAATCAATTTGTCTGTGTATATATGAACATCAAATCTCAAAAACGCTACTGGATGTAATTCAGATATGGTTTAAGTAATGGAATATATATATATATATATATATATATATATATATATATATATAATGTTTGACAGTTCATAACGTTGATTATCTGAACACCTATGTTATGTTTTCTTGATTATGAAAGCCAGACAACTTAACCATTTTATAACTGATATGGTCCAACCCTCTTGGCAAATTCTATCCTGGAGAGAGAGTTTCTGGTTCAAACAAGGGTTGCAGAATGTAAAGAGAGGACATTCTTGGTGGCAACTCGTTTTGAATCCTTCATCGCTCTTTTGAAAATGAAATTGGCACGCCATGATAAATTTTCCACTGCCGGTTGAGCTGGGTCAGTATTGAAAGGGTTAAAGTTTAATTTTTGCTGACATGAAAAACAGTAAATCTAAATCAATTTTAGGATCACACAAGTAGAGGAGAGGAAATTAGAAATGCACTATTGGCATCAAAAAGTATGAGAATGTTTCAATAAAAATGCACGCCAATAAAAGTCGTTTGCATACTTTGATGAAACATGTTCACAACTTAAATAAAAAAAAAATATCTGCCGAAGTTCTATATTTGACTTTTCGTCTAATAATCAGATAAGGGTTTTAATTTTGTCGATTTTCCAAGATTGCAAATGTAACTGAGCAAAGAATATGAAATAAAATTCGTTTTCTGCAATGCAATTTCTGCTTCAAAGTATATGAAATGCAAAATGGCGAATGCTAATTGAGCAACGGACATGTGTTAAAATTCGTTTCTATAATACAATTTCTGCTACAAAGTATATAAAATGTTGCAGGAAGCCTTTCAAGACAAATTATAAATAACAAAATTATTTTAAGGTAGAAAATCTATCATCACCAGCGATTTATCATCCATTTAGTCCGATTATCAACATGACATGTCCAACAACAACAACAGATAAAAGAATTTATGAATATTGCTTGTTGTCTAACAATTATGGAACAAATTCCTTTATCAAAATAATTTGTTGAAATGTAGTGAAATAAATCATTCAGTTTCCTCTACGTTCTCACAATGCTTTTATTATTTGTGATTTTTTTCCCCCAAAAAGTATCAAATTTGTTTCATAAGCTCCGTATTCCCAAGATATTGCACCGTATGACTTTTTTCCACTTCCATGGTTAAAAATTATTTTAGTGATTACAGTTTAGAGTTTGTTGATGCCATATAAGTAAATTCGCTGTGAATTCTGAAGGGTTTGGGGAAAATTATTTTAACATTTATTTTGTGCATAGAAAAAAAAATAGCAGAAATAAATAGCTGTTGGAGAATATCACTTTTAACCCTCTCGGTACTACCTTGGTTCAACTGGGACCAATTTTTCCTTTTTAAACGAGTAATTCAGGATTAATATGAGGGTTCCAGTAGAAATAGCTTGCTTTATATATTTCGATCATTGTTTGAACCAGAAACCGGTCCCAAAGGTCCCGTTAGTATATAACTTGGACGGCCCGATTGGGCTGGATTAGTAGTGAAAGGGTTAAATAGATGTAATGAATATTGAATAGTAAATATACAACTTTTTGTTTTATGACGAAATACTCGATAATTTTTCTCCACAATAGCGTGGATATTTAAGGTTTTGCAAAAATCGGACTCTCTTGAAATTTAACCATATTTGTTCTTCGATGAAATTGTGACTGGAGCAAACTAGGAAGGAGATTTAATAAATATTAATAGATGAATTTTTACATTTTGTTCTAAGGCAGTGTTTCTGATCTCAGTAATAATATACTGAATTCTCATCACAATACCAAGAAATCTGATAAATTGATTTGATATATTTTATGTAAGTACATGAGAAATAGAATAAGAAAATTGTAGTCAATTTATAACATTATAGTATATTTGGGGTTGAAAGAAATTTTGTCATTTTTCGTTTGAAATATGGGAGCTTTCAAAACTTTCTTTTAAAAGTCGCCATCATAATGTCACTTTGAAAAGACGAAACATTTCCAGGAGAAGTAATCTCAGACATTGAGATTTAAAATCAAATATTTAATTTGTTTCTTTTCGTCTGCCATGTCATAGTTCTTAAAGTTAATTGTTTGAACAATTAATGATTAGTAAATACACTTCCGTATTATTAACCATATGCCGTTGGCGAACAATAGTTACGAAAGAGCCTATTAGCGAGGAATCATTGGCGATAAACATTGGGATGCAGTGAATACACAAGCATCTAAATACGGGATGTATATTCTGGACATCTTCTATTAAGTTGTTGTTGTTTATAATGGCACTTGCCATGGACAAGCTCACTGATGAAGTCAGCGATTTTAAGCCAAGGGCGCGTCTCTTGTTTTAGTAGCGCCAACTAGGGCCAAGAGTACGCCTTAGCTACTCACGCATCACATTCGCTTGCACAACCCCTTCTTACAAAAGGACACATTCACACTTCTCACAGTTAGAAATGATGAAGAACAACCAAGTCAGAACCGGGACTCGAACCCAGGACGCCCAGGTCACGGGGAAGACGCGCTACCCCCATGCCAGGACGCCGGCTGTTTTATTCTGAAATGAAGGTTTGAATTAGAACAATAATTATGGTTGATAAATTCTACAACAAATTTCATATATTTAATTCATTGCTTTTTTGAATTACCACTTCACATGTTTGTCAAGTCGCGGTAGCCTGGTAGTAAGGTCTCGGCTTCAGAACCGGTAGGTTTCAGGTTCGAGACCCGATTCCACCGAAGAACCGTCGTGTAAGCGGGTCTGGTGTACTTCAAACGTTCGGGCCAAACGTCCTTCCACTGCTGTGGCGTGGAGAGGGAGGTGCCAGCTTAGGTGTCGCCCTCGTCATCTGACCACGGTTCACAATTACGAGGTCCGTCCCAAAAGAACCTTAGTGTTGCTTTAAAGCGGGACGTTAATATAACTAAACTAAACTTCGCATGCTTATGAAAGAATTATATGTGTTCAACCTCTCGGTATTTTATTCCAAATATGATAGGTATCTATAATTTAGACGATAATTAATGCATCAAATTTTATCGTTTCATTTTGTAACTATTGTGTTAATTTATCTTCAAGCTAGCGAACGGCAGTTTCCTCTGAAGGGATTTCATTCAGAAATTAATTGAAACGTACAAATGTGGAGTAGAAACCATATACCAAATGTCAACCGTTTAGCTCAAAATGTTTTAATGTTATTGTTTAGTTTAGTTTTGTTATAGTAACGTCCCGTTTGAAGCAACACTAGGGCTATTTTGGGAGGGACCTCGTAATTTTGAACCACGGTCAGATGACGAGGACGACACCTGAGCTGGCACCCCCCACTCCACACCACACCAGCGGGAGGACATTTGGTCAGGACGGATTTAACGTGCAACAGACCCCATTACACGACGGTTCTTCGGTGGAATCAGGTCACGAACCTTGGACGTTTCCCTTGCACAAATCGATTTTCTTGTTTTAGCTTTTCTAAATTTTTTTCCCTTCATTTTGCGGATATGTCAAGTATACAGAAATAAGTCATTTTTACAATAAAGCATGATTCATAGTGGAATCATGCGCTGATTTCAACTACTCCTGAAATTCTGGTCCTCGTAATAATGAATACTGAAAAATTAACTCTATTTTTCAAAGAATGATATATGAAACTGGGATCGCTTCATATATCCATCTAAACTATGATTATTAAGAAAATTGTATAAGGGGCTAGTTTGAAATCTTAGCCGAAACCACAAGTTGTAATTGAAACTTTAATGAAGAAAGTACACGCATCAGGTATGCAAGCAAACACACAACAAAAAGTTTCACAAAGATATTTGGGCGATCGTCGTAGTTTGTTTGAACGGTTGTTATGGGCACTTCAGTATTGAATGAGTTATTAAAAATCAATTTCACTCTTTTTCTGAATAACATACTTCTACGTAACATGGTACATTCGATGGTAAGTAAGATGCAATATCCACAACAACCTTTTGAAGCAATTAAAGTAAATGTTCAAAGAACTTGTCATCCGAAGTAACATACGCTTCGACTTCATCAATGCAACTGGATTGCTAAATTATTATAAATTTGCAATTCATCAAATATATGTTATATATCTTACCTATAATTTTCACACCACATATCAAAGAAACACCATCCATTTATGTTTGCCATCCTGTGTTTTATAATAAAAGTGGCTTGAGTTTCATTCCTGATCCCTTAACCCTTTAAAGGGCCATTTTTTTCTATTCATATTATGTTAAAATATTTTGAGTCCTGAAATTAGAATAAGAAAAGGGATTCATATAGCTTATTAGATAAATTTAATTTGATTAATTAGTTAATTTGGTTCATTAATAATTAAGTACAAATTAAGACACATCATTTTGTGTGAGATAAAGAACTGAAGCATCTAAGTTTCTGCCTTTCTAAAGCAATTTGTCAGAACTGATGCCAACCTACATAATTTCATACAAAGATTGATAAATTTGCTGGGAAGCATACTTCCTACGACCCTAGAAAGGGTCAAACAATTCTAAACGATCTTTTGGAGATACCTTCATATTACAAGACTGTTTCTAGAGGTAAATTCGTAGTATATTAAAGAAAATCCAATGTCAGTTTTGAAAGAGAAAAAAAAGTCGATTTTTGTAAAGACCACATTACAAATTTCATTCATGTAACACATGAAGGTTTTTTAGATACATATACATATGAGATATACATAGAGAGCGCATAGACGGTCTTCCTGAGTGAAAGATTTTATCCAAAATTTGATTCAAATTCAAATTAAGAATAGTCTAAATATCAGAAGAATTTCACTAATATATCTTGTTGAGTTTTGATGTTATTATATTCACAAATACATGAATAAGAAACATAATAAATTTTATGTGATTTAACAGCTTTTACCCCAAATTTGATACTGTATTGATTTTCAAGGCTCGTGAAAATGTAGTGATCTTGTAGTAAAGGTCTCGGCTTTGCCGGAGAAATCTAGATTCGAAATCCAATTCCGCTAACGATTCGTTTTTTATGTAGGCCACATCCAACGTCATGGGTTTAACATCTTCCTGTTGATATAGTGTGGGAATCGGAGAAGAGAAAGATAACTCAGTTGTTCGTTCTCGTCAATTGACTTGGTACAAAATCACTTGTTCTGAAACAAAACAGCTCTTGTGTTAACTCAAAATATGACGTTAATGTAATTACACTAAAATATTGAACCCAAACTAAGTACTTTGCAAATATTATCCTCTTAGCTTTTTGGAATTTTAAGAAAAATCTGCATATTCTAACAGGTAAGCATAATTTCAGTGCTAATTTGTTTGGAATGAGGTACATTATGTGATAGTATTTTACATTTAGAAATTAAAAACATAAAACTTTGCGTATTTTAAGAGTTTTCTTGAGATAGCACAAAGAAATATAACCTAACGAATATTTCGATTTTAGAAATCGAACTTTTATGTTACCTTTAGTAATATTACTCTATAATTATCAAAGCCTTAAAAGAAAAGCTGATATAATTGTCTTGAATGTACGTACCAGACATTTTTGGGTAAAAAATAATTTTCCTTAAACAGAAATGTGTTAAAAACTTTTGAATCACTATAAATCATATTATAAGAAAATATTTTTTCCATTTTGCATTTCATTGTATTTCAGACTAAATTTTTTTATAGAGCGTGCTATTAAATATTAAACTTGTGCCTTAATTCTAAAAAAATATAAAATTCTAATTAAAATTGTATTATGATGGAATGGAATAAATTTAACAAAATGAGATAATCAATGTTTGACATCGCTTTTGATTTTTTTTTGATGTTGATTATATTGCCATTTTTCATAAGATGAAAATACTATGACAATAAACTAAGGAAAAAATCTTTTGCTACTATACTTCAACTGAAATTTACTGCAGAAATTTTCTCTGAAAGAAAAATTACTTTAAATTAAAGCTATTTTTCCCTAAAAGAAAATTTTTATACAACTTTTTTTTCCTGAAATATCAAACACTCGCCAAATTCGAGGGCTTTTAAGATATCACAACAAAAAGCGCAATAGTTCGACTTTTTATATTTAAATATATGGCAACGATTCTCTCGTAATTATCATGAAGTTCATCCGAGTTGATGCCATTGATTAAAAAGTAAATACCTGGCTTTTTTGCATAGAAATCGCTTTTCATAAACGTAGATACATTTTTAAAAATTTCCAAAAACTATATAAATTTTCAAGTATTTTTCTCTCTCTCTCTTTCTTTTTTCATTTTCTTCATTCCTAACAGGCAATTTACGCTAGATGGTGGCACTTTCATTCAGTAGTTTTTATCCTTCGCCCTGAATAACTTGGGGGAAAAAATTGTTCACGTGAAAAATGAGATGAAGAGGAGGAAGAAAAATAATAATAAAAAATTGGAATAAAAGAATGAAAAAGAAGTTTTGGAAAGAACTAAAAATATGGCATCGACTTTTGTTCTGATTTTTCCGAGCTTCCATCATTTCTTTTTTATTTCAACATTTTTTTTTTCGTTTTCATATCATTTATTCTTGTTCGTCTTTCCCAAACGATCGTGACGTCACCAGCGGAAGAATCATTGTTTGAGGGTGGCGCTGTTGTTGCAATACCGGTAGAAGCCTCGAGCATCCACTCAATCCAACAGTCTTGTTTGGGTTTTAAACCGGCACTAGTGTGCTCAAATCGTCTGCCAAAAAGATAACGTGCAGCTAGCGGTGAAAGCAGGCGACCAGACAAAAAAAAATATCATTCGTGTTCTGATTAGAGTTGAGTTTGTGTGGCGTGATTGAATGCATGGAATAAAATGGCCCGCTAAAGTGTAAGTTTGACATTTTATTTCATCAACCGAACTCTCGTGCGAGCACTTCAATAGTTTTTAATCAGTATGGCAGGCGGTTTTCGTTGATATAAACCGGCTGTTTAAAAAAAACGATTATTGTTTAAACAGGCACAGGAGAGGAAACAATTTAGGAGAAGAACAAATAATGTTATCGTTTGCAGAATAAACCTTTTAAGGGGAAATGATTGTCGTCGAAATAGGTTACTAAGTTAGCTTTTATAATGGATGTTTACTCAGCCTCTTGAATAATTGATTTTTATCCTATTTTCAAGAGATAAATAAGAAAAATGGTAGTCGCTTAATTGCTGAACAATAACGATACTTTTAGAGGAAATTCTTCTTATATTTTGCCTTTTTCTTATTTATTCCATCATTTTGGAATTTAATAACTATATATATATATATATCCATATTTTAAATGCACAGCTGAAATAAAATATGACTTGAACGATTTTAAATTTAACGATAACAATTACTAGTAAATTCAAAATATATTATCGTTTGCAGTGTCATTAAATGTAAAATATCTTTACAATATCAAATTATAATATAGTAAAAGCGATGGTATGAATGAATCCTTTCGTGTCAAATTATTTTAATAGCTTTTATATCTGAAATATAGTTTTTTAAAGTGCAATTTGTTTAAATTTTTGAAATATTGACTTAAATCTGTGCAATTGATAAAATATTGAATATCTTAGGAATATTTCATACGTGGAATTTTAGAAAAGTATACTTAGTAAATATCAATTATTTACTATAATTAATTGAAATGAACACGAAGAAAACTTTACAAAACCTATAGTACTTTTCTTTTAACAAACTGTGAGATAATTGTATTATATTTCATCTGATTATATTAATTTTTACTTTCTTTTACTGGAATATCATAGTTTTTTAGATTTTTGTTTTTACTAGAATACTATATTATTTTTATCCTTAATTCTATATAATAAGAATTTGAAATTTTTCAATTGCCTAGAATAAGCTAGGGCTTATCTTATATTATCCGCAAGTATTTATTATATTTTTAATTGTACAGAGCAGAGCGAAAATGCACTACCATTCTTGAAAAAATTGCAAGTTGATTTTTATGCCTTCATTTATCTAAATTTATAACGTATTTGTAAATTTATCATCAGCGTAATCACAAATATTATTAATATATAATTTCTAACATTATTTCCTGTTTTAAAATCAATTTCTATATTCTATTGCAGTATGTAGACGAACTCCTTAAATTGCCTATTTTTGCTTAACGCCGGCAGCATTATGATTTTCAAAATATTGAAAGAAACGAATTTAAAATTAGGATTCAAATGTCAGATTATGCAATATGTGCATATATTATACATTTATGAGTGTAATTTCATAATATCATTACTGAATTACTGATGTAAAAAATCTGTTCTTTAATTAAATTTATTATATAAATTACTATTCAATCATTAAAATTTTTTTTTAAATTCCATTTTTCTACAAATTAGATGCGAAATTTAAAATATTAGAAATACATTTCACTTTTTTTAGAATATAGTAGTTCCTGAATCCTCAAATTTTAATTATTGCTAAAATTTTATTCAATCTGATTTCATTGTTTTGCAATATTTTTTGTTATTATATGATTGATAACTTATACTTTGCGAAAATTCCAAGATAATGTTTTGGGAAATAATTTTATTTCGGTAAAAAAAAAATTAATTTTTTATTCGATATAAAAAGAAATATAATTTATCTTGTATGAATTCCATATTACAATTTAGAATTATTAGAATTATAATTATTAATTAATATTAGTATTAACAGGATGGAAATTAATTTTTATATGTTGGCATGATACAAAAATTAAATATCAGTGTAGAAATTCATTTTAAGAGATGGCTATTTATACGAAATTACTAACTACTATTTAAACATTTTCCATCGTTCGGAAATAAGTCCGACTCTCTTCTTTTTATTTAATTATTATGAAAGGAAAATGTTTCAAACAAATTTCAATCATTGAATGCGAAAAAATTGATTTTTATTTTTATTTTTATTTTTTTGTTAAGCAAACTAAACATTTTAGAATATTACTGTCTTATTTTTGAAGACTATTATTAAATAATTTTTTTCCGGTGATACAATAGAAAATGAAAACTCGAAGTTTATATTTCCTTTAATAATTTGTTATTGTATTTTTATTTTGCTATAAAATTTTCTTTTTCCTTTTATAGTTGTTGATAGATTTAATAAATCTGAAATAATAATAATGCTATTTATAATAAAGAGATATTAAAAATCAATATTTTTTGTAACATCCTTGAATTACTACTAAATAAATTAATTTTGGAATGAGCTTCAAATTACTCAAAAGAAATTATTATTTGCAAATAAAATTATACTTAATTGTTGTACTTGAATCCTGAAAAGCATTTTGTTTTGTTCAATATTTTATTTTGTGTTTCCAGATTATAAGGTCTTACGTAGATATCGAATGAAATAAAATTAAAACATCTGTATGTCAATATGTTAGCAATTCATTCTTTTAAATTCATTGATCTTAGGATACGATGAATGATTAATGTATTTTGCATCTATTTAAATGTTTTAAAATATTGAATTGCAACCGATTGCAAGATTTATTTTATTATACTGACATTCTATTATACAAAACGATGTTGTATTGTACTAAAAACAAGTTTTCATAACTTATGGAATTTTGCTCCAAAAAATATTTTAATCAAGGAAATAAACTTTAAGTACTCTTTAAAAGTTTTAAGTACTCTTTAAAAGTTTTAAGTACTCTTTATGGTTTAACAAATTTTGTGAAGGTTAACCGTTAGTGTTTTTATTAATATGCTTACAAAATATAAAATTTGTATTACTTAATGTATTAAAATAGAGTAAAAGCTCTTTAGTATGCCATTTAAAAGATTGCAGCAAAAATAGGAGTTCAAAAATTAGATCTGAACCTCTTGCTTAAACTGTAAGATATAACAGCGATAGAAACTTTTATTGACTTTAACTTATCTTATCATTATTTTGTTATATTTAAAATATCCTACAACTTTATTAAAATATTTAAGCATACATTATTAAATATTTTAATTATAACATTAAATAAAATATTTCATAATGTAAAAGAAATTCTGTACTTTATATAATTTAATATAACGTATTGATAATTGCAACATATCCTTTTGTTTCAATAACAACATTCATATTTCGACTCCTACCTAGTTTACATCTAAAAATGTAGCAATAAAATTTAAATATTATTGTTGTATATATTGCGATATTTTAGAAAAATAAATGGAAATTTAAATAAATGCCTTTATTTTAATATTCTTTTTTAGATTTTAGTTACTGAACTAAACCATTAAGATTTGATTTGATTTCTTAAAATATTTTCTCCGTTCGATAGATTCCCTTTATGTTTTCTCATTTACAATATATGCATAAAGGAAACATTGTAATTTTTAATAAACTCAATATTGAGATTTTGATGAATTTTCACATTTTAAGCAACTTTTATTAAAAAAAAAATTTGAGATTATATCTTTTTTATTGAGCAAACGATGATTTTAAAACCCAAAGAATAAAAAGAGTGAAATTAGAAAATTTGACTTTACACCAAAAATTGAGATCTCTGTCGCATTTTATATAATATATATGGGAACGATATTCGCTTGTCCGTCCAACTGTATAAGAATGACTAAATAGATAAAATGTGGCATATAGCTTTATTACTGGAATTGCATATTTCTATTGAACTTCAGAACCAAATGCATCAAAGGATGCGGTCTGTTCATCTCCTATATGTGCGTACCCAGCTCAAAACTAAAATGAGCTAGATATATGAAATTCGGTAAGTGATCTTGTAAGTCGGTAAGTGATCAAACTATAAATCTGTATCAAATGTCATTCCATATTTACATTCCGTGCAGTATTCGTCAAAAAAAGTGTTTTCTTAAATGGAAATTCGTTAGATTCCTTTGCATGTGCTCAAAGAAGAAATATTTACTTTGAAAATTAAATATTTCTAATATTTAATAACAGATAAAGTAGAATAACAGCACTCAATTACATTTAGTACTAGCCGTCAATGGAGACCAGCTGGTTCGTCCGCAAAATTGATTATATTTAATTTAAATTAAAATATTTGGGTCTAATTTGCTGTCCAAGATTTTTTCAACTGATTCGGAGTTCACTTAATGAAGTGGAATTTCAAAACAGCATACAGCCATTAAAAATTTGATTTTTTAAAATAAAATATTAGCTGTTTTTAAGGACACATAATTTTGTATTGATTCTTTATGTAAACGGTTCATATAATTAGCTGAATCATTTTTTTTCTTTATCTTTCAGCAAAGAAATAAAAAAAAATACTCAGAATAAAACTGGACGGAACAATGAAAATTGTTTAAATTTCATTCTTAAAAAGAAATCTGTAAGTAAAAATCATGCAAAAATTATTTTTTATTAAATGACAAAAATCAGAAAAAAAAATTCTTGAAAATTAAATTGATATCAATAAGATTTTTTTACAAACTTTTCAAGAAAATCAAATTTGTGCTTTAATAATTTCAGGAAATATGACGGAAAAAAGGCAAACTATTGTTTGAATTTGAATTACAGTTCAAATTAAAATTTAAAAAATCGTTTCGAGAAGTGTATTCTCACCTTTTAAAGTATCTACATATATACGCCGAATTTTGAAACTTTTAATCCAATGGGCTGGCTTGTTGAATGCGCACGCGCAAACACTTTGTTTTATAAATATATACATTGTTCAGAACTGAATCCCTTTATACTGTATTTTTCAAAATATCTGTTCTGTCATTTTGGAACTATTCGTGTTTTATTTGCATATTGTAGAGGGCCCAACTACGTTGATGGATTTGCACAAAATGATTATCATCTTTATATTTAAATTTAATTTCCATCAATATTTCATATCGATATATCGATTATTTTGTTGTTGTTCAGATTTAAATTTGCTTATAATTGACTTTCATTTTGGTATTGAATTCAATATTTTAAAGAAATCTAAGTCAGTCTTTAGAATAAATTTTATAGTTTGACTTATGAATAAAATAATAACGCTATTAAAAACGTTTTCGTTTTAGATTTAGCGGGATTTTTTTTTGATAATTGATATAGATTTTCATATTGTTGTTCTGTTTCTTGATGACTTTGTCGTCAAGGATTTCATGAAAAAAATCTTTTTTGAAAACTAAACTTTATTTAACTTCTAGCAAAAGATGAATACAATTTTATAATTAAAAATTGCCTAAAAGTATAGATATTTATTTAGTTTAAATAAACTTTTATTTTCTTGCTTAAGAAATATAAAAAGAGGAAATATTATAATTGTCCAAAATTTCGAAAGCTAGATTCTGAAGAATATCCACGTTTCATGTCGCTTTCAATCAGAAAAAACATTTTTTGGAATTATTCCTGTTTTCCTGATTTTAGCTTGACCAATGAAATTCAGTAATTGGTTTCTTTACACCCAATTTGCAAATTTCTATTAAATTTAAATCAAATCCAGGAAGTCTGACTGTCCGACATAAGCAAATGCGATACGTACAAAACATAAAGAGTGAAATTTGATGCATATTTTTAGCATCCAAATTGAAGATCTTTTTTCAAATTTTGAACCAAAGAGTTGGCCATCTGCCTACCTGTAATTTTGCAAGCATATAAACGTAATAATTCAAAAATATAAAGCCCTAAATAGATGAAATTTGATATGGGATCTTACAATTAAAAACATAGTCAGTGCGTCAAATTTCTATTTCAGACGGTGAACAAGAAGAACCCAAAAGTGCATATTTGATTTTTTTGTTGACTATTTTACAAAGCACACAAAATTCATGGTCCAGACTCTGAAAATAAAAATCTGAGCATTAGTGAAGTTCACGGCCTTCCTCTAGATCTTAAAATTTATGAGGGTGTGAGAGAGGATAATATATGCTGTATAGGCATGTGCCAAATATGACTACGAAATCATGTAACATTAACGGAGGTATGCGCCGTATGGGACATAATTATATGCCAAGCATGACTGTAAACTCATTTAATATTAATTGGACATTATCTTGTGCCACATGTGGCATTGTCACGTACCAAGCATGACTGTAAACTCATTTAATACTAATTGGACATTATCTTGTGCCACATGTGGCATAGTCACGTACCAATCACGACTGTAAAATCCTTTAAACTTAATATGATATTATTTTGTGCCGCATGTGGCATGTATACTATGACTGCAAAATCATCTAATACTAATTGAACATTGTCGCTTGCCGTATGCGGCATACTCACGTACCAAGCATGACTATTGCGAAATCATCTAACATTAATTATATATTTTGTGCTACATGTGGCATACTTATGTAACAAGCATGACTGCGAAATCATCTAACATTAATTAGATATTATTTTGTGCCACATGTGGTATACCTGCCATGACTGTGAAATCATCTAATATTAATTGGGCATTATCTTGTACCACATGTGGCGTACTCGCTATGACTGTGAAATCATTTAACATTAATTGACCATTTTCGTGTATCATATGTGTCATACTCGCGTACCCAGCATGACTGCGAAATTATCTAACATTAATTTAGAATTTGCATGTGGCAAAGTCATATGAAAAGCGTGATTGAGAAGTCATCCAATATTAATTGGATATTATTTTGTGCCACGCGTGGCATACTCACTATTACAGTGAAATCATCTAAAATTTTAATTGAACATTGTCGTTTGCCATATGCGACATACTCGCGTACCAAGCATGACTACGAAATCATTTATTGTTGTTGTTTATAATGGCACTTACCATAGGCAAGCTCACTGACAAAGTCAACGATTTTAAGCCAAGGGAGCATCTCTTGTTTTAGTAGCTCCAATTAGGGCCAAGAGTACGTCTTTGCTACTCACGCATCACATTCGCTTGCACAACCCCTTTTTACAGGGGGGTACACTCACACATCTCACAGATAGAACAGATGAAGAACAACCATCCCGAACCGAGACTCGAACCCAGGACGTCCAGGTCACGGGGAAGACGCGCTACCCCTATGCCAGGACGCCGGCAATCATTTAACATTCATTTAGCGTTTGCATGTGGCATAGTCATATGCCAAGTGTGACTGTGAAATCATTTAATCTTAATATGACGTTATTTTGTGCCACATGTGGCATGCTTACTATGACTGCGAAATCATCTAACATTAATTGAACATTGTTATGTGCCACATGTGGCATAGTCATACACCAAGCATGACTGAGAAATCATCTAACATTAAATGAACATTGTCATGTGCCACATGTGTCATAGTCATATGACAAGCATGACTGCAAAATCATCTAATATTAATTGGACATTATTATGTGGTATATATGACATAATCACGTACCAAGCATGATTGCGAAATCATCTAACATTAATTGAGCATTGTCATGTGCCACATCTAGCCATCACATTTTGTCTTCGATTGTAAGTACAATGAGTTTCCAAAATTAAATTTGTATAACTCAATAGACACGTGAGTCATAGTTGGTTCCCTTATAAACAAAAATATAACAATAAATATTATTAAAAAATCATTTTTTCAAACTGCATATAAGAATACAATTCAATAAATTAAAATATTTTTCTCATTATTATGAATGATTTTTTTGCTTTTATTTTCTTAATTTATACTTCATACTAGCCGCCTTTGGCGACCAGCCGGTTCGCCAATCTTAATGTTCGTTAAAATTTTAATAATTAAATATTTTATGCAATTTTTACTTTAATAGCTTCTTCATCAAAATATTTTAAAACTTCAAATTTTGATTATCATATAATTCATTCATAATATTATAAAGGCCTTCAGTCATAACGTAATATGTATCTCTCTCATTTTCTGTTAGCACCCGTAGAATTTATGCTTTAAATTAAAGTGGAAAGAATTTATCTTCAATTAATATATTAATATTTTTTACTGAAACAAAGCATTTTTTTATAATCTGATTACTGAAAATAGAGTCACTCAGCGTTTAAACTTTATGGGCACTAAAGAATATCTTTTTTAATTTATGTAATATCTCAAGAGTTGGTCAACAAAATTTTCTTAGATTCATTATGAGCAGATCGATTAATTAACAATGTTTAAATTTAAATGCATCAAACACTAAGAAAATAAAACGAATCGTTTAAAATAAACGGTTGAAAACGGTAGAATTTATGCTTTAAATTAAAGTGGAAAGAATTTATCTTCAATTAATATAATAATATTTTTTACTGAAACAAAGCATTTTTTTATAATATGATTACTGAAAATAGAGTCACTCAGCGTTTAAACTTTATGGGCACTAAAGAATATCTTTTTTAATTTATGTAATATCTCAAGAGTTGGTCAACAAAATTTTCTTAGATTCATCATGAGCAGATCGATTAATTAACAATGTTTAAATTTAAATGCATCAAACACTAAGAAAATAAAATGAATCGTTTAAAATAAACGGTTGAAAACAGGTTTTAAAAAAACTACTTAAAAAACGATGTACTTAAAACTATAAGCATATACAAAAAATATATAACTAACATAAATACAATTTACTTAAAAAAGCATGCAACTAACCCAAAAATAATTTAAATCATCCATTGATAACGTTGTCATGGCAACAATCGGAACAGAATGCGCATGCGTGAATTTTCTTCGGCGGTTACGTAACGCAAATACGTGATTTTTTCTACGCCAGTTGGGGTAACGCTATGCGGATTAGAAATTTTTAATTTCCTTTATTCTGTTTTATTTTAATTCAAAAGTACTTCAGAATGAATCTGAAAGATTGATTCATTAACAATGTTTAATTTTAAATGCATCAAACATTAAGAAAATAAACAGAACCGATTGAAATAATTCGCCGAAAAATTTTAACCCTAGCCTCATTACTGTTGGGAGAAAAAAAAACTGAAGCCTTTCTCGTTTGGCGCTGGGGATAATGGAAGATTTTTTTGGCGGAAAAGTTGGCGGTGGGGAAAATGGAAGATTTTTTTGGCGGGAAAGTTAGTTTTTAATTAATAATTAAAATTCTAATTAAAAATTCGAAAAAAGAAACCCCAGGTGCACATTCCCAACCTCCAAGGTATACATGTACCAAATTTGGTAGCTGTATGTCAAACGGTCTGGCCTGTAGAGCGCCAACACACACACACACACACACATTGAGCTTTATTATAAGTATATAGATTAACCGTTTCTAGGGCCGTAGGAAGTATGCTTCCCACCAAATTTATCAATCTTTGTATGAAATGATGTAGGTTGGCATAAGTTCTGACACATTTTTTTAGTAAGTCAGAAACTTAGATGCTCTAGTTCTTTATCTCAGACAAAATGATGTGTCTTGGTTTGTCACTTAATTATTAATTAACCAAATGAATGAATTAATCAAATTAAATTCATCTAATAAGCTAAATGAATCCCTTTTCTTATTCTAATTTCAAGCCTAAAAATATTTTAACAGAATATGACTAGAAAAAAATGGCCCTTTAAAGGGTTAAATTTAAATCCTATTTGGGTTTTGCTTAATGTTTTGAATGTCATACGTTTTCACTTCATTTTTCTTCAACGTTATCAATATTGACATAATATTTTTTCAAAAATAATAAATTAATAGCTATATTTTATGACATATGATATTATAAATGAGAAAATTTTCACTCGACATTATTTTTGTTTCTTTTTCAAAATTGTGTGAAAAAGAAATATAAGCAGCAAATAATGCGCCAATTTAATTTCAGCCTGAGAAATTTTCTTTTAGTAGTAATATCGACAAAGATATATAGTTTAAGTGCACGGATTTTATACTTTCAAATATTGTTTCGCCTTCAATGACTTAATTAGTACGATCTTAAGTGCCAATTTTTTAAAATTCTATTTATTTCAACCTATGTCTTAATTCAATACGCTACAACGAACCTTGAAAACGTTTCCACAAATTATTTTTTTAAATAACACATATTATTATATTCGGCAAACTATACTTACAAAAGGTATGCTTGAAATAAACAAAATTAAAAACAATTTGATTTAAGTCAATCATGCAGCAAAATTAAAGCATTTAAACAGTAGTGCATTTCGAATGGAATGAGGAGAAAAAGTCGTCTGCTGGAAATCTATTCGGGTAGTTGATTGCAAACAGTTTGTTTTTAGTATTTATTTTCAAAGGCAAGAGATTATAAATTTTTATAAAACTCTTTTTTCACTAAATAAAATTTTGCTCCAAAGAACTAAAAGTTTGAGTCAACGAATTTCTAACCCGTTTTGCTGTAAGGATTTAAAGGTTCACGATAGAATAAACAAATCATTTCTCTTAAAGACAAATTCGAACTCTTAAAATTTTTATAAGCTGCATTCTGTTCTTGGAGTTAAAGGGGATGAACGATGCTTTCTTTTCTCAAAGGTCTGTTTTTCCAAGCGTTAAAATATCGTCTGCTTCAGAACTTGGCACATGGGCGAGTTCTGCTAATGGAGTGTTCTTTTAAATCTTGAAACGTTTTATTCTTAGTTCACTTTAAAAAAAAACTAATTGCTTTACATGAATTAAGCAATTTGTTTTTTTTACTTTTGACAACAGTATGAGTTGCAAATATAAATCTTGATGATCTGTAGCTGGGAATTCAAATGACAAGAAGTTTTCTTTAAAATAAATTTTTCGTAACATTAACTTTTAGTAATATTTTCTACTTGTTCACTAAACGCCATAGTTAAATTTCTATTATTATCAATATATAATATATCAAACTAAAATAATAAAGCAATGTTTTAAAGCATCTAATGCATCCTTGTTATTTTTTAAGGCACAAAATTGCGTTAAATTTTTGATGTTTAAGAGTCTTTTTTTAAAAATGCAAAATTAAATAACAATTGTCAAAACAGTAAGTACAATATTTTTCTCTTTAATACATAATGCTATTTTTTCGTTAGAAAAAGGTAAATAGTAAAACATTCGACTGCAAAATAGGTAAATTTGAAACGGTATTAATAAAAGTATTGTATTTGATATTCAAGATTAGTACTTTGAAACACATGAAAATATAGTTTACGGTTTCATATGTTACTGAGAAATTCAAGTTTTTAAGACTTTGAATGGAGAAAAGTCCGGAGAAAAAAATGAAATGGTTCTACAGTATCAAACAGTATCAAAGCAAAATTTTTTATTGGAGATTTAATAGTTCAAATGTTTTCTAATATTTGAATATATTCCATTACCAGGACGTTGATATTTGAAAGAATTCTAGAATCTATTTTATTGTTAATACTCGAAATAGACACTAAGCCAATTATCACACGCTAATTACACTGTTTGTAATATCAGATATGATAAGGGATAAAATTGAATTAATAGTCTAAAGTTTATAAACAATTATTGTTTTGCTTGTTTGTTTGTTTACAAAATCGTTTGCAAAATGGAACATAATTTTATTTAAACATATTTCAATTGATTTTCTTCGCAATTCAAAGTTTAATTTTTAGTGATCTAATATATGCATTAGAGATGTAAAGTAAATACTTAACTTTAACTTTTCAATTTTAACTTTTGCGTAACTTTTTAATTTTAACTTTTTGCTCAAAAAGGAATTAACTTTAATTTTTTGCGTAAAGTACAAAAACGGAAAAAATTTTAATTGCGATATTCCACATAATGAACTAAGTATATATTTTGAAATTCTTTGATGTAAAATATAAAAACATGTTTTATTTTTGGAACTGTATTCTTTATTTTTCAAAATAAATTTGTAGTTTTCTATTTACATTTAAGTTTCTTTTTTTGTTCTTTTTAAGAATAAAAAAAAGTCTGAAATTTGAGTTCTTTATTTACTATAATTCTAAACGTAGAAGGTTGTGAATTTAGTATGTCTTATTTGGAATTTTTAGTTATAATAAGAGAGTTTTTAATTTAACAATGTATAATTAAATATTTAGGATAGAATATTATTCGGTATTAAAAGTAAATAAATGACAAATACATCTACGTGAAAATTGTTTTGGGAATCAAGTTGAAATTGTTAGGTTAGAAGAAAATCAAAGATTCTTTTAAGCCTCCGAGAATCTCTTTTTTTGAGTTCTCTTTATACATTAGACAACAAATGAAAAGAGTTTGGAAAAGGTTTTTTTTTCTGCCGTTAAAAAGAATTTAAAGATTCCCAAGTACAAAGTTCAAGAAACTTCTTTAATTTATTTTTAGCTAAAAGGAATTGATTGCATTTCGGAGGTTTTTGTAATTTTTTTTTTTTTTTTTTTACCTTTTAAAGAACAAAATTTGCATAAAGTTAAATTTCATTCATCTAAAGATAAGACGCTATAAATCTTGATGGCAGAAGGCTTTTAGCTGAAAGTTTTTTTAATCAGAATTCTATATCGACAAGAATTGATTGATTTTGAAGTTCTGCTTATGCAAAGTAATTACTTTGGTGAAACTCAAACGAAGAGCATAAAAACGTGCTTCAAAGAGATCTAAATTTTTTTTATTTTTACAAAATTTTCTTTTTAAAATTGTTAACATTTTTAAATAAAAAAAAAAAATCCCAGATGTATAATATCTTAAAATTTTTTTGTACAAAAATATTTTTTGCAAAAGAAACCGGTACTTTTTTTGAGAAAGATATTTTAAGAATTTTTTGAAATTAATTTTCATCAAAGTAAGTTTTTATTTTGAATCTGGTAAATTTTTTTATTTATTTTATCTCGTTTTTAAATCTTTTGAGGAAAATACAGATATTTTTCAGGGTTATTTAAGGTTAGATAAGTTCTTTTTTTGAATCTGGTAAGATTTTTGATAAAATGATATAAAATATCATTTGTTTCGTAATATTTTATTTTCAAATTTTCTGAGAAAAATAATAATTTTTTTGGAAGTGCGATAGTACTTAAAAATGAAGTTAATTTAAGAAAATTTCAAAGTAAATTTTTAAAATTTAATAACATTCTTCAGAAAGTATTTTCTTCAATGAGAAATTTTACTCTGAATTTAAATTAATTTAATGCTTGAAATATCTATTTTAAATCGCATAATTTCTTAGTGACTGATATAAAATTTAAAAAAATCCACATTTATAGAATTTTTAATCCAGACATTTTAAGTCAAACGAATGCTTGACTAAAAATAAATGTTTTTTTTTTAAAACGTTATAAAATATTTTATAATTAAATTCTAATCTAATTAATTAATTTAATGTTATAATTCGGAAGAACTAGAATTCATATTTAATTACTAAATTAAACTAATTTTTTTTTTTGGTTTTGGTACATAAGTTTAGTAAGCAGTATAGAATTTGGTCGGTATAAAATAGTTCACCGAAGCATTTGAAAAAATGATTCTTTTAGGTTTTAAAACCAGACTGACTTTGAAATCTTTTAATCTTAAAGAAATGATAGAAAAAATAAAAAAATAAACATTAGTTATGAAATATTGCTTCTAAATCCTTTGAAAAAGTAAAGGCTCTTTTTTAATATAAAAATAATCGCACGAATATTCTGATAAAGTTTAAAAAGTAATTTGATATATTTCCTGGAAGCCTAACAATTTTAAGTCTGCAGATGACGTTTTTATGTGTTTTGTTATTTTTTTTTTACAAAAAAAGGTATTTTGACTTAAATTCGGATCAGAATAATGAATATATTCTAATTTTTATACCTGCATTCTTAGTGCAATCACAAAAATAGCTTTTGGAGTGGAGAATTGTCTTATCAATTTGAAGAAATATATATAAAGCCTAAAGGCGAACAGCTGGGAGAAAAGAAAATAATAATAATGAAATGAAAATAATAAATAAAATACACATGTATTCTAAAAGAAAAGTTTGATGCAGGTATTGCCAGTTTCTTGCAAGAAATTTTCGGCCGAAGACAATTTATGAGACAGAAAGAAAAAGAAAATACTGGAGATTTAATATTTCTTTTTTTTCTCTCTTCTTTCAAAGCATGCACAAACGTAACTTGGGAGGAATATCAGATTATATTTCGAATATTTAACTCCTGATACATTTACATAAGCGACATTTCTTAAAAGAATTGTAGTCTTTTATTAAATTTCTGCCATTCTTAGAAATAATGCACGCTTTTATTTCGTTCTTTTGGGGAAAATAAGAATCGTCTGCGATTCGACATGTTTATTTTTTTAATAATATGAATGCTGCAAGCAGATGTTTTTGAATTCGTATAGGGAATATTTTTACTTATTTAATGCTATTTATTAAAATAGAATATTATGAATATGAATTTAATACTAGAAAATATTGTATTAAAATAATATTTGCACAAAAAATATAAAATATTCTTTGGTAAATTTTTAATAATTTTTAAAAGTGAAAAATATTTTTGATAAGACTTATTTTTCTTTTTTATAAAATAAAAGGAGATTTTGTTTGTTTATTATAAAATGAATACTAGGAATAAATGTTGCTTTAAATTTTGAATAAGAAATCTCTCTGATATATTTATTAAACAAGATTCTGTCGATATTATTTGTTATTAGAATTATGAAGTATTAATATTATTCTGAAATATTGTTTACTTGGATATTTTAAACACAGAGAAAGAATAAAATACTACTAAAGATATTTTTATAAATATTTCATAAATGAAATGAATCATTTTCCCGAGTTCATTGCCTTAGTACTTTTTTCACTTTTGTAAAAAAAACGAAAAAAAAAAACCTTAAAGCACTTTTAAAGTAGACGAAAAATTTTATTTATTTTGTTGCATGCCTTTTAAATCAGGTACACAAATTAAAATATTTTTCTTCTTCTTGGAAATTTTATTTTATTATAAAGAATAAGCAATTTTCTTGGTATATTAAACCTTTAAAGGGCCATTTTTTTCTAGTCATATTATGTTATTTTTAGGCTTGAAATTAGAATAAGAAAAGGGATTCATTTAGCTTATTAGATAAATTTAATTTGATTAATTAATTAATAATTAACAAATCAAGACACATCATTTTGTCTGAGATAAAGAACTGAATCATCTAAGTTTCTGACTTAATAAAAAAATGTGTCAGAACTGATGCCAACCTACATAATTTCACACAAAGATTGATAAATTTGGTAGGAAGCATACTTCCCACGGCCCTAGAAAGGGTTAAATTATACGCATCTTTCCGAAATTAGTACTGCTTTCAAATAGCTTTTATTTTGCAGAGTAAAGTCTCTAATGTGTATAGTTTATTTTATCAATTAAATTAATTGTTTATTAATGATGAAAATTAAACATAGGATGTTAATTTTGCAACCATTGGTATAGAAATTATTTTTTGATGTTCTTAATCTGTTATAATTAAAAAAAATTACTTCAGAAATTTCTATTACATAAAATTCAAATATAGTTTAAGATTATTTTATCTTCTTCTTGAAAGGAAAACAACTAAATATATTTATTTATTTATTAATCGTACACACATGTATAAATATCAAATTAACAAGAAATGCCTTAATATACTTCTGGATTTCAATGGCTACTGACGACAAAACTCCAAAACGTTTTGCCACTACGTCTGTCTCTTTCATTGTCCTAGGATATGTGAATAAGCAAATAAAAAAAAAAGAAATTATATTAAGAAATGGTTGTATCGATATTTCCATCGAAATCGTATTTATTATCATTCATTAATTTCTTTGAAAACAATGCGAGGAAGAACATCATTTTTCTAAGTTCTGTTTCCCTAATTTTTGTTGTGCGAAACATTTTATAAAAAGTAATATTTTCCAAATTTTTAAAAAATTGATTCTTTAAGTTAGTACTAAATGGAAATTATACATATTTTTAATTCTTGTATGTATTCGCTTTTACATTGACATTTCGTTCAGTGAAAATATTGGTTAAATCACTGTACAATGAGATATAATTTAGATTAAATTAAAAATTGAATTTCAGTTAAATCTTCTTAAATTATATCAACAGACATTTTCTTTTACCTTTCAGCTTTAAATAAAAGTATTTTGTTTTGAGTATATTTAATTGTAATTGTAACTGAGTCAATTCTTAATAACTTAAATCGTGACTGCATTACAAGAGTAGTCTGAGCAGTGCTAGTTCTTTCATGAACACTCTAGAGACGTAATTGTTCCTTCGCGAGTGTGTTTTGTCCATTTATATATTACTTATCAGGATTATATATATAACTCTTTGTAGATATCAGCTCCAAATAGAGATATTACCATAATTCTAGTATTTTCCAGAACCTTCATTTGTTTTCTATCGCTACGTTTGTTGACAAAGTTGGGGTTTTTGAACTGGCACCCATTCATTTAAAATATCTGTAAATCTCTCTTTTCCTCAACTATGCTGATGTAGCATTGCAGCGATACTACAGAATTATAACAATATAGATATATAATGGACTGTTTTATTGTAGCATTGTTCATAGTAAGGACTCATGCACGAATGCATTTATATATTATAGGCTTGTATATAACACAATTCTTGAGATATAACATTTTTCCTAAAAAAAAGGTGAATACTTTCTTCTTAATTCTCTCGTTTCTGTATTGTTTTATGGGTGTTTTAATTTTACTTCGTCATAGAATGAAAAAAAATGCACATTTTGGAACTGTACATCATCCAGTCGACTGATTTGATTTAATCTCTGATCTGCAGTTTTGACTACTTCATCTCAAGCTAAAATTATTTCATGTTATTATGTTAAAGGTCTGTTCCCTTCACGTATACACGTATGGAAGACTGACGGACAGTTACATAATAAAAGATTAGATCTAAAACCTGAGATAATTCTTCACTTCTTATATACAGATCCATGTTTAAGTTATTTCATTGGCACTTTTTGAAATAAGAAGTAATCGTCAAACAATTCGATATGAATAGTTTGACGATTTTCTTTCGATAAAAAATGCATCTGTTGCACAAATGTGTCTTTTAAAATGGATACTAATCAATCGATTCATTTTTTCATTGAATTTATGATAAACGTATTTTTATTATTAGAGGTTTTTATCTTTTTTTGTGTGTGTGTATGATTTTCAGGGCATACTATTTACCTAGAGTTTCACATCTGGCACAAATCTATTTTGAAGGTTGGAAATACTTACTTCGAGACGAATTTTTTAAATTTTAATTAAAAAACTAAGAAAAATTTTTTAATATTTTTCTTTCATTATTTTTTAAAATTTCATGAATAATTTTTGCATAATCGAAACATTGAAAATCTTTTTGGTGATATCAGTTTGTTGTCCACTTTCTAATTTTAAAAATTATTTTCATGTTCAATTTTCAGCACTTTTCAGTATTAAAATTAAATTAATAGGTTCTAACATTTAATTATTGCTTCTCTTCCCTTTTTTGAAAACTAATGTAATATTCAATTGAATTTCGTTTCCTTCTAGTTTCAAGAAATTTGCAGTGAAATCTTTAAACAAAGTCTTTAAAAATAATATTTATATTATAAAATATATTCAGTGAGATAAACATTATATTTCTTTATTCTTAATAGTTTTAATCGATACATTTTAATTCAGCTAATATGTCGCTGCTTGTAAATTGTATGACGACAGTTTAATGCTGAAATCAAATGCGCATTTTGAATGAGGTATAAGAAAATGATGTTTGTACCGATAGGATGCCATTTGAAGTAAGATGACGCAAATTCCATTAGGGACATTCATGTAAAACCCTATTAAAAGAGGTGCCAGGTGAATAAAAACACTGATTAAATATCACAATTTGGAGTTTAAAACTATTTTGTTGGAGAATCATCAATATAAAATCATTCTTAAAAGATTCGATTGAAATTAAACATGTATTTATCGCAAACAAGTTGGTCTCCGAAAGCGTCTAGATTTTTAAAAAATCACTTATAATCTGAATAATCATAAATTATAAAAACCCAGCAAATAAAATTTAATGTATGACAAATAAAAGCAGAACAATTAAATAAAAAAAAAATTGTAATAAAACTTTTATACATTCCAAATATAGAAATCTTTACTTAAAAATGAATTTCTTTTTACTGAGTAAAAAATAAGATAAAGTGCAAGGAAAAAGGTCTTGTGTAAGCAATATTTTACAAAAATATCGTTCCCATTTTTATTTATGTATTTATTTACTACTAAATTTTATAAAATCTTCGCATTTGCAAAAAATTCTTTTTAGAATTATTAGAGTTTAGTTACAAAAATCATAAAAAAGGCAAACGATATTTTGAATTTATAAAAAAATAAAATAGAATAATTTAAAAGGCAAACGATATTTTGATTCTTTATAAAAATGAAATAGATAATTTATTCATGTGGTTTCGGATTAAATTTTACACTAAAGCAAATATATTAATTGAAACGATACATTTTTTTTCTGAAAGTTTCTAAAAGAATTCTTAAATGTTTCTTATTTTTCCCCCAAGTTATTTTTAATGTTTTCAAAGGGAAAAAAATCTCTTTACGCTTTATCGACCTTCAAAACCCGTGGCAAAAGGAAATAGAGAAAAATATATTATTAATAAAATGAAATATATTCCAAAATATTTTACTTGACACTTTTAAATTCGTCTGTCATGGGACTCGTTCTTTGCTTCATTACAAAAGAGCCCCTGTTGAACAAAATATAAAGAAAATCAATGAATCATCTCGGCAATGGCAAAAGAAGGACTGATTACTGCAAGAATTTATTTTTATTCAAAGAAATAAATTATATTCAGAGCATGAAACACGAAAGCATTTTTGACAGCTTTCGAATGAAAAGGAAAAAAAAAATCTTTTTGAATTCTTTTGTTAGTGTTGCCTAGAGAGCTGTGCTAAATTTATTAAACTGGAAAAATCTTTTGCCCTTTACCTTTTCGCTGAATTTTCTATCTATTTATGAGGAATTCAATACTAAATATTAAATTTATTTTCTAATCTAAGAAATATTTTGAAAATAAATTGTAGTAAATTTTAATAACATAGAACTCAAAGTGAATTATCCTATTAAATATGTTTTAAAGTTTAAAGTAATATCTGCTATTTTTCGCCAGATAAGATGCGGTTGCAATATGTTAAAAGAGTGGGTATTTCTTTATAAAGTACAAAATATTTTTCTTGGAATGAAGATATTTCTAAATTTAAATTATTTTTCTTATGATTTTATAAATCTCTGAAGTTATCTATTTTATTTAATAATTATCTAATCTGATTTTAAAGAAATGGAGTTATTTTGAAAGAAATGGAGTTATGTGAAAGATTTCGCATACTTTTATTACATTTTTTGCATGTATATACGTTTTTAATATTTATTGTGTGTTAAATGCAGAAAGTTTCTATGCATCTGCAACAAAAGCCGTAGAAATTATTTGCAATTACAATAAAATAATTGTAAATTAATTTTATTGTCATGTCAAATTCAAGTTTGTTCTTTGCAGTTTTAAAACTTAGAATAAATTCAGGCTTATGAAGAAATAAAAGAAAATGTCAATATGTTAAAAAATCATTTGTATTTCTTTTTTTAAATATCATGATAAAAAAAATGTTTCGAATGCACGTAGCTTTTCTTTTTGCTCTTGTTTACGGAATTATTTTTTCACACAATCAAAATTATATAATTAAATAAAATACATTATTCTTAATTATATATTTATTAATATAATGAAATAATTTGTTAACGTATTTATTTCATTAATTCTGTGTGATTACGATGAATTGAAATTATTTAACGAGGTTTAAAAAAATATTGTAGAATATTTAGTCATTTTTATTTATGTGTTCAAATACGTATATTCTTCACAAAAAGAATAACTCTAAATTAAATTAATTTATCATTGTAATGAAATAATTTGTTAATGTATTTATTTCATTAATTCTGTGTGATTACGATGAATTGAAATTATTTAACGAGATTTAAAAATTATTGTAGAATATTCATTTTTCTTAATGTGTTCAATACGAATATTCTTCATAAAAGGAATGGTAATTCTGAGTTAAATTAATCTTTTTCATGATATCGGAATTATTTTACTTATGAGACCTTATTTAAATAATAATTCAATGTCTTTACAATATATATATATATATATATATATATATATATATTGCATTGAAAGAAAAAACAGTGATACAATTTAGCAATTTTTATTTGTGAAAAAATATAATGATTGTCTAATCATACGTAGGATTGCTTAACAAATTAGTGAAGGGTAGAACGTCGATAAATCGAAACACGGAAGTACGAAACAATGGGTCGCAGATGCTTAGAAATGTATCTTTATTTTTTTATTTCTGGGAACCGGAAGTTTCTAACGCCACGCACAAACACATCCTTACGATACCACTTGTTTATTATAATTATTTTTTTTTGTCATAGAGGGAAATGTGGAGGAAAAAAAATACAATTTTTTCCTTTGTGTATTATTATATTTGTCATGCAATTATTACTCTTATTAAGTTTCTGAAAATATGTGTGTTTTTATTAAAATATATTATCTTCATTTGTTGCATCATATATGCTGAATTTTATGCCATTTTTTGTTTACCACAGCTCGTTTGTAATATACTGAACTTTATACTTAAAGTGTAACATAATCTAAGTAAAGGCAATTTTTTAAAGATTATAAAATATAGACTAATAATCTAAATAAATGCAATTTTTTCAAAGTTATAAAATAAAGACATTTTTTAAAGATTATATAATAAAGCTAATAATCTAAATAAATGCAATTTTTTCAGAGTTATAAAATAAAGACATTTTTTAAAGATTATTATAAAATAAAGACTAATAATCTAAATAAAGGCAATTTTTTCAAGGTTATAAATTAAAGACATTTTTTTAAAGATTATAAAATAAAGACTAATAATCTAAATAAAGGCAATTTTTTCCATTTTATTAATTAAAGACATTTTTTAAAGATTATAAAATAAAGACCAATAATCTAAATATAAGCAATTTTTTAAAGATTATAACATGAAGAAAAATAATCTAAATATAAGCAATATTTTAAAGATTACAAAATGAAGAAAAATAATCTGAATATAAGAAATTTTTTAAAGATTATAAAATAAAGAAAAATAATCTAAATATAAGACAATTTTTGAAAGATTATAAAATGAAGGAAAATAATCTAAATAAAGGCAATTTTTGTATGATTATAAAATGAAGAAAAATAATCTAAATAAAGACAATTTTTTAAAAGACAATAATACTTTTTTTCTATATACTTTATACGTGTGCCCAATTCAAGTTAAATTGGATATTGAGGATCTAATGGTTTCCCTGTAGTTCAAAGAGCGAATGTATTTTGGAGATTGGAATTCATGTTCATATATGGGCTTCGATATTTGAATAATCATCAAGTCTGTTCCAAAATAACCCTCATCTTTCTTCAAAATAGAGTATTAATACGACTAATGTGTTTCTTATACCTTGAAATAAAAAAAGTTATCTAATTACTAAAAATATAATTAATTAAAATAAAAAAAGAAAACCAGATAGTGTAGGGCTTTTTAATCCCGGAATGTTCTCGCAAATTCCGAATTCAAAATATTATTATCTCACCCCTGCTAAATTTTACCAACTTTTATTCTCTTAATTCAAAACGATTTAGAATTATTATGTTCACTGGTAAATAGAGCGATAGATGACTTAATTTCAAAAATGTGTTTTTGACTTGAGGGCATATCTGAAATCTGGAGATTTTTCAAAATCTACAATGACAATTCCAAAGCTTTTTTATTTTAATCATACGAGTAATGGAAGACTTTCACGATGGTATTTGGGCTGGAAGGGACTGTTTAACAGTCCCTTTACCGATGACGGGACGTACTTTTTTTAATGTTTTGCATATATGGCAATTATAGAAGGTTTATTATGTCGAAAGAATTTATATTGTCTATTTCTAGTCCTCAGAACATTCAGTGTTAGCAGATGCACCTCTGATTAAACCACAATAATTTATTTCTTAGTTATCTGGTTTCATAATTTAGTTAATTCAGTTACTTGATATTAATTATATTAGACAAAACATACAATTGTTATAAAGCAACGCTTAGATACTTTTATGGTTAATGCTTTAATTATTATTACATTTTCTATAACATATTAGAGTATTTGTTGTGGTGTGATTGTAAAAAAATGTTATTTATCATATCTTCCAGTGGTTTTTTTTTACATCTTTACTTAGTCGCATCTTTTAGTGCTTTTTTACATCTTTACTTAGTCACATCTTTCAGTATTTTTTTTTTTACTTCTTTACTGAGTCACATCTTTCAGTATTTTTTTTTTTTACTTCTTTACTTAGTCACATCTTTCAGTGTTTTTTTTACATCTTTACTTAATCACATCTTTCAGTGTTTTTTTTACATCTTTACTTAGTCACATCTTTTAGTGTTTTTTTTACATCTTTACTTACTCACATCTTTCAGTGTTTTTTTACATCTTTACTTAGTCACATCTTTAGTGGGTTTTTTTTACATCTTTACTTAGTGAGATGTTTCAGTGTTTTTTTATATCTTTACTTAGTCACATCTTTCACTGTTTTTTTTTTTACATCTTTACTTAGTCACATCTTTTAGTGTTTTTTTAGAATCATTGTTACAAATATCACCCTATATTTTTTAAAGGCTATTCTCCTGAATATATTCTTCTTTCTCTACTCAGTTTTATATAATAGAATTTGTTTTGTGTTTGTGAAAATTGAATTTTATGATTCAGTTTTTGCTTACTTAGTGAAATTCATTTAAGTTGCGAAATACTGCATACTTACGTTTTTCTGATAACTGAATCAAATTTTGATTCTATGTAAATAGTGCTTCCTGTTTGTGAATTTGGAAAGCTTAAAAATTAACTAATATTTGTAATAATGAATTGTAACTGAAATATTTTGTCTTGCTTAGTTATATTAAAATCCTGTTTTGAAACAACACTAGTGTTATTTTGGGACGGACTTCGTAATTTTGAACCGCGGTCAGACGACAAGGGTAACCAGAGCTGGCATCCCTCTCTCCAAGTTTACACACCACACCAACGGGAGGACGTTTGGCCCCGACAGACTTAACACTCTAATATTTAACACTTAGCACTTAACACTCTAATATTTTACACACAAAAACTTACTCTTCCTTGTATTCTTTTGGCTGAATTATGAAGTTTTGAATTTCATTATTTATGACTTTTAATAATCGTTGCAATCAAGAGTTGTTCTCTGATTTGCATATCTCTATCTCTCATTCGAAGAAGAGCTGAAATGATCTATATAAATAATATTGAAAGCTCTACAACCTAGTCAATCTTAGAAGAGTGATATTGACTCTTAGAAGAATTGAGTCTTAAGTATCTGTGAATCTTAGAAGAGTGATATTAAGTCTTAGAAGAATTGAGTCTTGAGTATCTGTGAATCTTAGAAGAGTGATATTGAGTCTTGAGTATCTGTGAATCTTAGAAGAGTGATATTAAGTCTTAGAAGAATTGAGTCTTGAGTATCTGTGAATCTTAGAAGAGTGATATTGAGTCTTAGAAGAATTGAGTCTTGAGTATCTGTGAATCTTAGAAGAGTGATATTGAGTCTTAGAAGAATTGAATCTTGAGTATCTGTGAATCTTAGAAGAGTGATATTGAGTCTTAGAAGAATTGAGTCTTGAGTATCTGTGTATCTTAGAAGAGTGATATTCTTTTTTAATTTAAATTACTAGAATGCTAGGAAGAATTTACTGGATAGTTCTAACAGAACAAGAGAGAAAAGCCGCCCACCTGGAGCGATGGCGTACAAATTGTTTGCTTACATTAAACTAGCATTTTTTATATCGCGCTCACGATCGACTGGAAAGCCAGAAATATTGAAAGGAAATGGGATTCGATACGATATCTGCTCTGCCATATTTCCTTTTATCCTATGTAATCCATTCATATGATAAGAATGCGTGATATCAAAAAAAAAAATGTTTTCGAAAGAAAATTTATACACGACTACATTGTGTTTGAAAAAATAAATTGCTTAATGTGACATACTTCAGTTGACTTTGGGCCGCGGTGGCCTGGTGGTAAGGTCTCGGCTTTCGAACTGGAGGGTTTCAGGTTCGAGTCCCGATTTCACCGACGAATCGTCGAGAAAGCGGGTCTGGCGGACGTTAAATCCGTTGGGGACAAACATCCTCCAGTTGCTGTGGTGTGGAAGTTTTGAGAAGGGGTACCAGCTCAGGTATCGTCCTCATCATCTGGCAGCGGTTAAAAATGACGGAGTCGGTTCTTAAATAGCCCTTGTGTTGCTTTAAAACTAGACATTAATATAACTAAGCTAAACAACACTAAGCTCAGTTTCCTTTTTGAATGATAACTACTATTCATTTCTATTCTGTTCTATCTATTTCTACTTATCTGGGATGATGAGAAGAGCTTCTAAAGCTAGGTTTATTATCATGTAATATTAATACTTCAATAAGCTTTCTCATCTCTCACACGGCTAGTGGATTATCACTTTTCAAATCCGTAAATCAAAATTAAATAATTTTAAAATACTTCTTTCGCCACAGAATATCCCAGAACTTGGAATCTCTAGGATTCCCTGTCGGTTTAAAGGATATACGTGGGAGTATTTATTAAGAATTTTTTTTTTAGGTTTACATATAAAATGCACAGAAAAAGTAACTATATAGAATATTATAAGGATGAAGAAGGTGTTCGGTGGGGAGTACGAGCAGATGAAATCTATTGAGGTTAATATATTCTGGAGAAGAACTTAGTTGAAATGAAATGAAAATACTGTAATTTGCAACAAAAATTATATGTAATCCATAAATATCTCAAACTTTCTACTAATTCTTCATTAAACAGTTAAATATCATTTTCCCAAAACGAAAAGTATTGCATAATTAGTTAAAGACTAAGCAGTTAAAGATAATTTATTAACTTGTTACGAATCAAGTTGTTGGTTCTATAGAATAAATCACTAGAAGAGTAGTCAGCCATTGTGAGATAATAATTTTCTGTGTAATAATTCCGACAGATGCTTTTATGCTAGCGATCTTGCCGATGAATTTATGATTTTAATTTTTTTCTTGCTAAAAACATCTAAATCTCCATAGCGATGACTTTTAAACAAATGACACTTCGGTGTAATTATTTGTTCTTTCTTTAAAAGAGTTATAAAGTTTATAAGAGCATTTTATATATATACTCTTTCACGTTTTTTTAAAAATAAAAATATATAAACAGTTTCCAGTTTTTTTTCAAATAGAGACTTCAAAACATTCTTATGTAAGCAACAGTTTGGATAAGTTTCCTCTTCAAAATGATAATATTTTTTGAAAAATAACGTTCGGAAGATAATTGAAAATAAACATTTCAAAACATTTTGTAAACATTTCAACATACCTGTAAGGTTTCGAATGTTTACAAAGGTTAAATCCATTGTCATTTAAACTAAGTTAATCAAATATTTTCTTTACATAAGTCTTTACTATTCACATAAGACGATCTGATATTTATTAATCGTGCTCGAAAGCTGTTGCCAATGCAAGGAATAGAATTATAATCTATACTGGAAATATAATATAAATTCCACTAGTACATCGTTTAGATTGTGTTTTCTTTCTATTTTGTGTTTTAAGAAGATTTAAAATATCCAGATGCTTGCAATCTCATTTTTTTATTTAAGGATTAAATATCCAATCTTTAAAGTAATATTCTTTCTTGTTTGATCCACAAATCTTGTTTATTGAATTTTAAAAATAAGACGATAAAAAAGATTCGAATCAAAACAATATATTTCGTTCCACCTTTCGCTGCATGTAAAGATAATAACGATTAGAGAGCTTTATTTGGTTGAAAAGTAAGCAGTTAAAAGAACAACCTTTTTTTTTTAATCGTGAAGTTAATGCTATATTATAAATGAAATTAAATATTAACTTATAAACTAGGGGATAAGTTAATATTTAATTAATATTAATTAATTTTATAAAATGAATTAATATTTTTTGTTCATAAATGGGATTTAAATTCATCATATGCCCATTCATTTATTTTGAAGAAAATATACACGTTTCTCTTATTATGAATCAGCCGCCATTGGTGTCCAACACTTTTCAATGGGGAAAAGATTTTTCAAATTTTGTTATTATTTTTATTGTATTTCGCAGTCATTTTCTAAATCCACGTGCAAACTTCAAAAAGAATTTACAGAAAATTTCTTAGTTTTAACAATGGAAGAAAATCACTAAATTAAATACATGCTCAAACAATGAAAACAGTCAAAATTTCTTTGTAACATTGAGATCTGTTAAAAATTAAGCAAAAAAAAAAAAATCCTCAAATATTAGGAATAAATTGCATGAAGATTAAATTGGTAAAAAAGATATTGAAAACATACTTTTTTTTTAATTTCAAAATGCGGAGAACTTATTCAAATGAGGCGACTCTAGGTCAAACAGTCTGACTTGTAGGGAGTTAGTAGTGACGAACAAATTATCTTTTATTATTTATAGAGATTTATCCTTAATTTGTCTATGCTTAAGTTATATGCCTTTGAAAATGGCATGTTATTTTGAAACAATAATTGTTTAATTGCTCCAATTCTTTTTTATCAATAAAAATAATAGCAAAATATTTTATGAATCCAATAGTATTGAGAGTAAATTGAAATAAAAAAGACAACAAAATAAATGAAAAAAAAAATCCCATCTTGAACATGAAAAGGAAAATTTAAAGAAAATAAATAAATTGCCTCAAGGTGTGTATTCTTATCTTCAAACTAATGAATATTAAATTTGGTGACGTTTGTCTAGTAGGGAACTAATCATAACACACAAATTCTCTTTTATTATTAATAGAGATTTATCCTTAATTTGCTCATGTTTAAATTGTATCCGTTTGAAAATGACATGTTATTTTGAAACAGTAATTGTTTATTTGCTCCAATTCTTTGACATCAATAAAAAATAATAACAGATAAAAGAATAGATCTTTTATTAAACCAATAGTATTGAGAGAAAATTGAAATAAAACATGACAACAAAATACACGAAAAAAACACGTCATAAGCACGAAAAAGAATTTTTAAAGAAAATAAATTGCTGCAAGGTGTGTATTCTTATCCTCCAAACTATATGAATATTAAATTTGGTTTCTCTATTTAAATTTATATTCTCTAGATCAAACAGTTTGACTTGTAGGGAGCTAATCGCAACACATAAATTTTCCTTTATTATTAATAAAAATTTATTCTTAATATGGCCATGCTTAAATTGTATAACTTTAAAAATGACATGTTATTTTGAAACAATAATTGTTTAGTTGCTCCAATTCATTTTTATCAATAAAAAATAATAGCAGATAAAAGAATGTCTTTTATGACTCCAATAGTATTGAAAGAAAATTGAAATAAAAAAAGACAACAAAATACACGAAGAAAATACGTCATGAACATGAAAAGGAATTTTTAAAGAAAACTAAATTCATATAACGAAAAAAAGAAAAGAAAAGAAAAAAAACTACCATACGTTCACTGAATTGTTCCAAAAATACTGTCAGCTATATTGTATCATTTTCAAAGACGAAAAGAAAGAAAAAAAAAACATTTTCCTTTCAACAAATATTTAGATTTAAATATGTCCTCGTTTTAAAAGGGAATCGAGTAAACAATACGAGAGAACTGCATTACAGATGCTCTCATCCGACGGAAATGTTCTACGCTAATGACTTTGTCTCCCTTCTGTTCTAAGAGTAAGACAGCTCAGCTGCTTGAAAATCGGTTCGGATGATGACATGGCGTGTCTTGCTGCTATAATGCGCGGAAAAAAAAAGAGCTATATAGTAGTTTTTTTTTTTTTTTACTTTTCTTCTTTTTTAAAATTTGTTACTTTTAATATTTAATGGAATGCTTCCTGTATTCGATTTACTGCAGTAGCTAAGCCTTTTAGAAGAAAAGAAAGTTTAAATATTTTATGGAAATGGTGTTTTTAAAAGCAGACGATTTTTTTTTCTTGTAGCTCTTAAGTAGATGTTATCATAGTTTTTTTTTTGGTATTAAAATGGATTATAAAAAGAATTTTGCTTTTATAAAAATATTTTAGAATAACAGATTTCTTAAATTACATAAAATTCGAATCGAATAAAGGTTTTAAAAATATTGTTAAGAAATGTGGAAGAGACATATTTTAGTATCAGTATAAAAATTCAGCGATTCAGTAATTTTTATACTTAAATTCAAATTACTCTTGAATCAAACTACTGTGTAGTTCTTAAGTAGATGTTATCATAGTTTTTTTTGTATTAAAATGGATTATAAAAAGAATTTTGCTTTCTTAAAATATTGTAGAATACCAAGTTTTCTGAAATTATATAGAATTAGAAAAAAAAAATTAAAGGTTTTTAAAATATTGTTAAGGAATCTAGAAGAGAAATATATTTTAATATCAATGTAAAAACTCAATAATTCTGTAATTTTTATATTTAAATTCAAATTACTGCTGGTATCAAACTACCGCTTTGCTAATAATCTTTGATTTGCGAGAATTCAATCAATCCACATACGGTAAGGAAAAACCATCAATTATTTTATTAATTTTTTTCATAGTTTTAAAATATAAGATTCAGTGATAAGTATTTAAAGCACAAGATTTTTTTTCTTGTAGCTCTTAAGTGGATTTTATCGTAATTTTTTTTTGTATTAAAATGGATTATAAAAAGAATTTTGTTTTTATAAAAATGTTTTACAAGATTTTCCGAAATTACATAAAATTCGAATAGAATAAAAGTTTTAAAAATATCTTCAAGAAATTTAGTAGAGAAATATATTTTAATATCGATGCAAAAATTGAGTGATTCAATAATTTTTATACATAAATTTAATTTACTGCTGGTGTCAAACTACAGGGTAACTTTTAAGTAGATGTTATCATAGTTTTTTTTTTTTTTGGTATTAAAATGGATTATAAAAAGAATTTTGCTTTCATAAAAATATTGAAGAAAATAAGACTTTCAGGAATTACATAAAATTCGAATAGAATAAAGGTTTTGAAAATATTGCCAAGAAATGTAGAAGAAAAATACATTTTAGTATGTATGCAACAATTTAGTAATTCAGTAATTTTTATACTTAAATTCAAATTCCCACTGTTATGTATAAAATATTCTTTGATTTTTTTGGTAATTAAGTCAATCCACTTACGGAATGAAAAAAAAACATCAGTAATAACTTATCAATTTTTTTCATAGTTTTAAAACATTAGATTCGCTGATAATTATTTTAAAATTTTTGAAATTATAACCAAAGAATCGGAAATCAAATATTTCTGTGTCTTATAGATGTAAAATTGATGAAATGCATAATAGATACATTAATGAATTGATTTGTAAAACGACTTACTATAAATATTAACTCTTTGCACTGGGAAAAATAATTCGATGCATAATTATTTGCCGAATACAAGGACTTGTTTATTGCACCGAAAAATAAATATATATAATTGCTTTAAGTTGAATTCTTCCGTTTAATTAATTTGCATCTTCTTCTACTCTGCAGGTATTTTTACTGATCAAAATTAAATAAATAAAAGATCAAAATGATGCACCGTCTTGAATAGTGAGAGAGAGCCGACACTTAAATGCAAAGACTTAGAATTATTCTTTTTATGAACGGTTGCAAAATGGGAAGATGTAATAGACAATTTTTATAACTAATCATTTTTTCCGATAACAAATTTTTGTTGTTTTTATAAACTATTTTTGAAATATTGATTTTTCTATTCAAAAATAAATTTGAATTGTGAAAAGTAAAATATGAGTTGAAAAAAATCTTAATAAGCTAACCTGGTTCTAAAAAAATTTTTTTTTCTTTTGAGTTTGAGTAACATAGAAAAATTATCAAGAGGGTGATTACAACTTCATCAGATTATTTTCAAGATAAAAAAATGAAACTGTAATGCTTAAGTTAATTAATACCTTGTTCGTTAGAAAGTGAAACTATAGGTAAAAAAACAGACCCAATGGAAAATGTCCGAAAACATATCGGACAATCGGTATTTTATTTGAAAGAAAAATAAAAACAAATAACATGATCATTTAATGAGCGTGTTACGAGATTGTTAGTATTCTAAACAAGGAACCTTATTCAAGGGCATAACACTATCCACATTCCACACTATCACATTCCTGCCTTCCAGTAATTGTTTGGGGACTGCCATCTGCCTTTTCCTTCAGAACAACTCTCCTCTAGCCCGAAGACATGGCCAAACAACCGAATTAAGACCGGAGACATGCAACGAACGGCCAGAAAGTGTCGACTCAGCCATTGCATCAACATCCCTGCAGGGAAGGTCCAATGCGTCGTATTCCTTGTTGTGTATGGTTGGTTCATTAGACGCAATACACAATGATTAGGAACGCAGTGAATCTGCGTTGCGAAAAGATGCTGATGTGGAAAAGGGGAGGGGGGAGATTCACAGAAAAGTTGTTGAGTGGATTAGATATGAACATGAACTGAAATGGAACAATTTTATCTCTCATAATGTGTTTGGGTCCATTTCGGATCAAAAGCTATTTAAATTTGTAATAATATTAAAAATAACGTCTATTTAACGTCTAACGTTGTGGCTTTGCGAATGTGCCCAATTTGCCATTTTGTGAAAGATATTCTTTTGTTCTGATTGAAACACAAGCAATCAAAACTACAACTATTTATCTAAACTACAATTATTTTTGATGAATACAACTAGTCAAGATAATTCCTCTCTCTCTCTCTCTCTCTCTCTCTCTCTCTATATATATATATATATATATATATATATATATATATATATTTCGAATCCTGTCGGCTAAATAATATGCAACATTATTTGTTTCTAGCAGGATGCAGGTTTGAAACAGTGAAGAGACTTGGTATTTTTAATTTCGTTTTATTCTATTTCGAGTGGCAGGTATGATAATTTACAAGAAGGCGCAGCGCGGCACAAAAGCAGAAGGCAAAAAGAAGTAAAAGGGCCGAAACAAATGATCACTAGCCTTATATAAGATAGGATTTTTCGCCACGCGCCAATACACGTGGTGATCTTTGACACCTTTTCAAGGGCATCGAAGATATCACTTTCATTTGTTACGTAGTACTGATGGCGCATTATTTTTACAAAGGGATTAATTAAACCGAAAGTGGAATTAGAACACGAAATAAGAGAATATTTTAGAATGAAGTTACTATGGGCTAAATTAAGATAAAATCTTGGAAATTAATTAAATTGAAATTAGAATTAAAATATCATTACATATATATAATAATTTTTGATGCAGTTTCGTGGCCGAAGAGAGAGAGGACACACTTTCGAATTTTTAAACTTCGTTTTTATTTCATCCTAGGTAGCATAAATTATGTACAAGAAACTTGGAGAAAACACGTCCGTTCACAGCTCGGCACAAGAGCAATAGAGAAAAGAGCAAAAACGAGAGAGAAAATATTTTTTCTCAGTGATTTTATACTATGGGATTCTGATAAGGATTTCTTTACACGTGTCAATTTAGGATAGGAAAATCCAGATATTATTTAAAAAGAATTCGCTTAACTTGACAATTTTTTATCCCTTTACTCGGAGCGTGGGAACTTGTCCACTTCAGCAATTTTAGAACTCGTGTTGAATTAATTAAATAAAAAAATGGAATTGGATCAGGAAATAAGAGAATATTTTAAAATGAAGTTAAATCAATAATCTTCAATATTAATAAAATTATAGCGAAATGAAAATTTCAAATCCGTCCCACCATACCATTTCCACCCTCTTTGAGCTAGATGGGCCATTTACTAACTCGTCCGAGATTTTTACATTTCTAACAAGATATTCCAAGACAATTAAAAACCAAACAATATATATATAATATACACAGGGTGGTCAAAAAAAAAACTTCCCCTATATATGAAACCCTAGCGGCCTATCCGCTCAACCAATCGAACCAAAATTTCAGACATGGTTGTTTGAAGGTATGCGCTGGAGATTTTGATGATTCTAAACAACACAGGGTTCACGGTTACGGTTACAGTGAAAGAATTTTGAAATTTTCGAATGGCAACACCCACTTTTTCCTTGCGCAAATTGATCAGCGTATTGAAAAACCACAAATGGCGTTGGAACGATTAGCGTGTGACGAAAATTGCCGCCGTAAAGCATATGCAAAAAAGAGCATTATAAAGGACTAATGACAACGCAGAGATCAACACATCTTGCAATTCTGACACATCTCGTGGACCAGGCGTGTACACCTTAGATTTCAGATAACCCCAGAACCAGAAATCCATAGGAATGAGTCGGGGGATCGCGGTGGCCACGAAATTGCAAAGTTACTAGAGATGACTCTATCAGCAAAGTGTTGTTGCAGCACTGGTCGAACACATTGGGCGACGTGTGGAGGAGCCCCATCTTGCATCCACACAATGTCCCTAATGGCATTTCGTTGCTGCAATTCAGGAATAACGGAATTCTGCAACTGTGTAAGAATTGCAAGATGCGATAACACGTGAAGTTATGCAGATTCCTCCTTGCATATTATGTTCGGCATTGTTGTCCACAATCTCCCGAATGCAATGCGTTGTCGCCTGCGAAGATGAACACCTTGAAAATCTGTAATTATAACTTTCCATTCCAATAAAAACTTTTTTTCTCTTTCCTCTCTGTGTTGTCATTAGTCCTTTAATGCTCTTCTTTGCATATGCTTTACGGCGGCAATTTTCGTCACACGCTAATCGTTCCAACGCCATTTGTGGTTTTTTCAATACGTTGATCAATTTGCGCAAGGAAAAAGTGGGTGTTGCCATTCGAAAATTTCAAAATTCTTTCACTGTAACCGTAACCGTGAACCCTGTGTTGTTTAGAATCATCACAATCTCCAGCGCATACCTTCAAACAACCATGTCTGAAATTTTGGTTCGATTGGTTGAGCGGATAGGCCTCTAGGTTTTCATATATAGGGGAAGTTTTTTTTGGACCACCCTGTATATATATTGATATTTTAAACTCTTAGTTTCAATTTAATTAATTTCCTAGATTTTATCTTGATTTAGCCCCTAGTAACTTCATTCTAAAATATTCTCTTATTTCGTGATCCAATTCCACTGTCTCTACTTAATTAATTCAAGAGAAGCTTTGTAAAATTGCTGAATCGGCTAAAAGCCTAACTTTCCCACACTCCGCGTGAAGAGACAAAATACCACTGATCAGGCAAATTCTTTTTTAAAAGATCTCTGTGTTTCCCTTATATGTGATTGACATGCGTCAGAAATCCCTATCAGAATCTTAATTATATATTAGCACTATGAAGAAATATTTTCCCTATCAATTTCTCTGGTTATATAAGACCAGGGATAAAATGTCCAAGAGCTCTTTCCTCATTCCTTTTCTGTGTCGTTCTGTGTGCTCATCGCTTGTACATATGCCTGCTTCTGCAAAATGAAATAAAACGATGTCACGGAATCAAAAGTATCTTTACTGTCTTCAATTGGTAGTCTCCCTATAGGAATCTATTTAAATGTTTACATAATGTTTTGTTCCTTTTGCACCCTTATACTAAAATGCAGAAATTTAAAAAGTAAAAACACAATTTTCTGTTTTGTAATGTGGAGAATACATATATTTATAAATCGAAAATATGTTTATTATAAAACCTTTGCATTCGGAAAAGAAATTCGATACAAAATAATCTACTTCTCATAAGCATTCTTTATTCTTTTAAAAATCAAAATTAAAAAAATAAATAAATAAAACGTCAAATAATGCACCGGCTTGAAGGGTGCGTGAGAGGCACAAACGGAGTGGAAAGGATTAGTATATATTATAAATATAAGTATATATAAATTTATAATATTTATTATATTATATATATATTATAAGATATTGCATTGGAAACTTGTAACATATTGCATTTAATTGCTGGAAACGTGTAATGGAGACAGAAAGACTAGACATAAATGTTTAGAATCAGTAGGGAGCTCTAAATGGCTGTTTGAGGAAAGTCCTTCAAATCCTTCTCCTTAGACTATAGGGAGATGCGTAAATTCATAACCATTGAGAATTATTAAAAAGTGGTTTTGAGGGGATTTCCTTTTTCCGACTGAAAAGGTCTCAGTTTTGAAATTATCCTCCGAGTTCTGTGTAATTATTAATTCTCGTACCAATTCCGATTTATACCAGAGATAATTTTATTAGTCCAAAGATAATCAAAAAAACTGAAATCTGCTTTCCCACATTTCAAGTTATCATGTGAGAAACTATAATTTTTAAATCATGTGGTATCAATCCGACAGAAAAACCTCACTTTCTAACATGACACATATTTCGCAATCACCAACATTTAGGAAAGCGATGGTTTTTTATCATGTCAAAATCAATCAAGTTCGATAAATATTCTCGAAACCAGATTTTTTTTCGTGAAAAACCCGTTTAAACCGGTCTTAAACAATCACGTGACAATCAGATGACGCATGCGTCGTTATTTAGAAAACGATGGTTTTTCTTCATCTCAAAATTGTTCGAGCTCCAAAACTTTTTTTGCCAACTCGAGAAATTGAAAATTAATATATATAACTTTCGATACCTCCCCTCTCTGTTTCGCGTTCATTCACAATTTCTTCTCTGTGCTTCTTCGGGCTTCTTCTTATGACCCTGCTTTTTATTGGCCAGACAGCAGAATCGGATACATATTGTTATGAAATTTCCGGGGTTCGTTTGGATAGTGGAAGTTATATGGTGTGGAGAACGCTCAAAACAACTACTCAAAAATCTTGTAGCAGTAGAAAATAAAACAACGACGGTTATTTACACAAAAACACACAGGACAGCACAAAGACGACAACTATATACAGCACAGAAGACGATTATCTTCAGCCGATACATGCAGCATACAACCAGACTCTACTGCAGACAGTAGCGCACAGCTTAGTTCAGCACTAGCTTCACTCCGTCGCTGCTCCGCTTAACTCTGGAAGGCCAGTTCTTTAATGTCGATTCCGACTACTCTCGCGCTGTCGCTTCTGACTACTCTCACCGATCTGGTTCACCACCCCCGGCAGCTGCAGGCTGCTCCTTTTATTAGTCTCAGGAGGCGGAGCTAGAAGCCTCTCAACCAATCAGGAACGTTCGAGGCGTAACTCGGTCCCTACTTTACGTATCGGGAAAATTCTCGATGTTTCGGGTATAATCTATTTTGGCGCCAAAGTCGCCAAGTTGCCAAATGGTCGCCAAGCTCTGGGAAATTCCATGGAACCAACTATGCTGGGAAGCAGCATCACAGGTTCGTAACAGTATTGTAACTTTTTGTTGGCGATAAATCGCCACATGTAACAATCTTCTTTATCATTTTCTAATTTCTGCCCGTGAAGTCTTAGGCTTCAGAAACCCCAAATCAAAATAACAACATGTTCCTATATAATAATAGATCTTTATTAGAACAAGAAATTCATGGTATGTTATTGGTTGCTTTAGACGACAAATAAATTATGTCAGAGTTAGAAGATATCATTTCTGGGATTTCTGAATTGTCTTCAGACGACGATGATGATTAAAAAGAATTGAATATGAGGATAGCTTTGTGGTGAAAGCTTATAAGCCAGTTAACAGCTACGCTACCCGAGCAATTGCTTTTGTATCCTGGTCATGTTACTCGGCTGCGAACCACAAGGTCCCAGATTCTATTCTCGCTCATCCCCATCCTCCACATTGGTGACCTCGGACGACGAAGCTTCAACCTTCGTGCAGCTGTTATGGCGCCATCTACCCACAGCAACCCAAAGTCGTCAGACTCACTTGACGCAGCAACACAAAGTCGTCAGACTCACTTGACGCAGCAACACAAAGTCGTCAGACTCTCTTGACGCAGCAACTCAAAGTCGTCCGACTCACTTGGAGCAACTGCAACCACTCACACTCTCGCCACAACGTTTGGAGATACTCAAATGGGTATAGGCGCATTAAACTCAACAGCTAATACATCACTACTCAACAGCCATATCGTTCGTCTCACCTCTGACTCACTGGAGGGAGAGTACTGTTGCGAAAAGCTTATAAGCCAGTTAACAGCTACCCTACCCGAGCAATTGCTTTTGTTTCCTGGTCATGTTACTTGTCTGCGAACCGCAAGGTCCCAGGTTCTATCCTCGCTCAGAACAATCCGCTACAGCATCTATTTGTCTAATGGTTAATTGATTCGGTATAGAAGCGAACTTTCTTTGGAAGCCAATAAATGTGCATTGAAGAATTTTTTGAACTTTATACCAGGATCTATTAGTTATGATACTTTAAGAATTCACGACAGACTCTTTATTTTTAGGTCGTTTATCACAAAAGGCACTGAGAAGATTGTCATTGTGAACATGAATATAAAATTAAAACTTAATTTGGGGATAAGAAAAAAAATGATAACATTGAATTTAGTGCCTTTATAGGTTTACTTTTTCTTTCTGAAGCAACCCCCGGGGGGCACCTCGAAGTGAGGATGAGATGCTTCCGGCATGGTGGTTGGATCTCGCCACCCTGGAGGGTACACTAATAGGTGGGGGATCTGACTCCTCCCATCGATGACGGGACGTACTTCCTTCGGGGAGGGTTGTACCGTGGCCGGCGACGGCCCTTAGGACTCAACCACAGTTCCCGCCCATGTTGCTGTTGCGGCGGTCCGGTCATTAAGTTTTATGGTTTAAATCCGTGTGCCTTCGTGGAGGGTAGGAGAGTTAGATGGTTGACTTTTCTTTCTGAAGCATCTAACCCTTTGCATTTGGAAAAGTAATTCGATGCAAAATTATTCACCTAATACAAGGGCTTTTTTATTGTTCCGAAAAAGGAATAATTGTTGTACATAATTGTTTGAACTTTAATATCATCGAAAAGTTAATTTACCCTCTTTTTACCATTCTGCGGACGTTTTTCACTATCAAAACTGAAAAATAATTAAATAAAATATAAAAATGATGCACTGTCTTGAACGGTGAGTGAGAGTCACCTCTCGAGTGCGAAGTGTTAAATCTTACAATATATGTACAGAAAGTTGGTGGGGTTGAGAAAAAGAGTGAGCAATTTTCAAGCCCATGATGTGTTTGAAAAGATTATTTCATATACCAAAAGCTTTGATATTTGAGAATTGAGAAACACGTTTCTGCAGGAGATAAAAAAGTAAATTTGCAGCCATTAGAGACTTGTGCGATATATGGGTAAATATGATGCCAAAACATTTTAATACTGAGTGCATATGTGATCGTTGATGAACAGTTAGTCATATTTATAGGAAACTGTTCAGTCCGGCAACACATCTTAAGTGTGTAGGTGTTTTCTAACATAATGTAAAAATGTATTGTGGAGCTTAAAATTCATCATGATACATGGTAGCATGCTAAAAAAATCTCGCAATACGCAAACAGGAGGCTCGTGTCGAACGCCAAGAAGTGAAATACACAAAAATTCCCTTTTTTTAACGTGGTGATGACATATAATAAAAATTACCTTTTTGTACACGATACTTGTATCGGGTCAGTTGTTTTTGTTCTGCGTTTCTCTGATGGTTTCGTTCCCTTGCAATATCTGAAATCGTTTCCACCAAATTAGAAATATTGCTTTGATCGTTCAATTCAGTTTACTTGTTCAATAATTTCAAAGTGTTTCGTTATTATTTGTAAATCAGCACATTATTATTACCAGCGTCATGCATAGCGTTAGCGCATCTTCCCCGTGATCCGTTTACCCTCCGGGGGGGGGGGGTACCTCGAAATGAGGATGAGATGCTTCCGGCATGGTGGTTGGATCTCACAACCCTGGAGGGTACACTAATAGGTGGGGGATCTGGCTCCTCCCATCGATGACGGGACGTACTTCCTTCGGGGAGGGTTGTACCGTGGCCGGTGGCAGCCCTTAGGACTCAACCACAGTTCCCGCCAGTGTTGCTGTTGCGGCGGTCCGGTCATTCAGTTTTATGGTTTAAATCCGTGTGCCTTCGGGCGGGTCGGAGAGTTAGATGGTTGACTTGACTTCCCCGTGATCTGGGCGTCCCGGGTTCGAATCCTGGTTCGTGTATGGTTGTTCTTCATCTGTGTTCTATCTGTGAGGTGTGTGAATGCGCCCCTCTGTAAAAAGGGGTTGTGCAAGCGAATGTGCGAGTTTCATCTTCATAAGAGTTAGAAGTCAGATTTCTGCCCTCGGGTGCTCAGGGGTCTTTACCCTCAGAAGCTACTGCACCCCCTTTCCGTGATAACGCGGACACGACATCCTCATGATTATTTATATGAATATTTATCATATTTAATAATAAATAGATTTATTATAAATAGTTTTTACAGTTATATTTGATAATAAAAGTTTTTTTAATTACATTTTTGGTCCATAGAAGACCACTTTCGGAAAGAAAATATTCGTTCCATAATTGAAAAAAAAAATCATTGCACTGAGGTTGAAATAGGTTGCCATGAATTAGGTATCTAAAAAGTAGTTTACAATGTTTAGGTACTTTGGAACCCCCCCCCCCCCATCGCTTCGCATCTATTTCTCGAATAAATTTTCCATCTGTTTACAAGATATCTCATTCCTGCTTTCTGTTAATTGTTTGGAGAGTTCCATTTACCTTTAGGCTTTAGAATCATCCCGAACAATTCCTCTCTTGCCGAAACGACCGAATTAAAGCTCTGAACATCCACGGAAAGCCAGAAAGTGTCGATTCAGCCCTTAAATAGGCATCTCTGCGAGGGACATACTTTACGCGGCATTCCTTCGTGTGCATTGTTAGTTCATTAGTGCAATACGCAAGGATTGGGAAGACAGCGAATCCATGTAGGGAAAAGATACAGGGGCTGTTCCGGGGCTTTTCGGAAAAGTGATTTGGGAAGATACGTGAGCGGAATGCGCCAGTTTCGATTAGTTAGGGTTAGATAGTTTTGTAGGTATAAGGTGAAAAAGTTCCAAGAAATTTGTGAAAAAATTGTCTTCAATGACTGTTAGTTTCGGCGAGGTAAAATATTGCAAATCAAACATATATGCAAGTGATGTGTTTGAAAGAATTAAATGAACCTGCCGTCTTCGGCGACCATCTGTTCACGAACCAAATTAACCCTTTCTAGGGCCGTTGGAATTATGCTTCCCACCAAATTTATCAATCTTTGTATGAAATGATGTAGGTTGGCATAAGTTCTGATAAATTTTTTTAGAAAGACAGAAACGTAGATGCTTCAGTTCTTTATATCGCACAAAATGTGTCGTGATTTGTTACTTAATAATCAATTAACCAAATTAATTAATTAATCAAATTAAATTGATCTAATAAGCTAAATGAATCCCTTTTCTTATTCTTATTTCAAGCCTAAAAATATTTTAATATGACTAGAAACAAAGGGCCCTCTAAAGGTTTAATAGTATTATTTTAGGCATGTCTATCAACTTTAATAAGCTACATAAAAAATGAAAATTTTATTTAAAGTAATATTTTCATTTTAAACATAGAGTATTCTGGTTTGTTGACAATGTTTGTAATGAAATTACGTGGCGATTAAAATTGACAAAATCATACCAGTTGTTGATAATTGGGACCCATCCCATTTGGATTAGTACTTCGTGTTGGAAAATTTACTTTTTGGATTTACTAATTATTTTAAATGCATAGATTAGGAGAAGGCAAGCGGCACATCTAGGAATTTGTTAGCTTTCATACAAAATAAAAATTGTGAAAACATTACAATAGTTGGAACCTTGAATTATGTCGAGGGCTTTTCCCCATAAGAAACATAGAAAAAAATGATTTTTTTTTTAGGTTTTTTTTCTTCTTAAAGTTTTCTTGATAGAGGACAAATGATTATTGATGACATACTTTGAATAATTTGCTTTTAATTGAAGTAAAAATGGGCGAAATTTGACTTATGCTTGGGACTTGGGTACTGATTCTTTAACTTTCCTATTTGCTTTTAACATGTAAATTTATTGCATTAAATAATTGGATGTTATTCATTGGAAATTATATGAACCTACAAAAATGTAATACTTTATTGCTCCTTTAATAAAGCACATGAAATGATATAAAATCATAAAAATTTCTATTGTTCATTTCTAACGAACGTTATTTAAAGTCTGGGGATGATAAGACTAATGTTACCTACACTTGATCACTTGGAGGACAATACGAACAACCTTATTTACATTTGATTACTTGAAGAATAATACGACTAATGTTATCTACTCTTGACCACTTGGAGGGTAATACGAGCAATCTTATCTACACTTGATCAGTTGGAGGACAATACTAGCAAACTTATCTGCACTTGACCACTTGGTGGATATTACGAGCAATCTTATCTACGCTTGACCACTTGGTGGATATTACGAGCAATCTTATCTACGCTTGACCACTTGGAGAATAATATGGCTAATGGTATCTACGCTTGACTACTTGGAGGATAATACGACTAATGTTATCTACTCTTGACCACTTGGAGGGTAATACGAGCAATCTTATCTACACTTGATCAGTTGGAGGACAATACGAGCAAACTTATCTGCACTTGACCACTTGGTGGATATTACGAGCAATCTTATCTACGCTTGACCACTTGGTGGATATTACGAGCAATCTTATCTACGCTTGACCACTTGGAGAATAATATGGCTAATGGTATCTACGCTTGACTACTTGGAGGATAATACGACTAATGTTATCTAAGCTTGACTACTTGGAGGATAATACGACTAATGTTATCTAAGCTTGACCACTTGGAGGATAATGAGACTAATGTTACCTACACTTGATCACTTGGAGGGTAATACGAGCAATCTTTTCTACACTTGATCACTTGGAGGGTAATACGAGCAATATTATCTACACTTGATCACTTGGAGGACAATACGACTAATGTTATCTACGCTTGACCACTTGGAAGGTAATACGAGCAATCTTATCTACTCTTGACCACTTGGAGGATAATACGACTAATGTTATCTACAGACCACTTGGAGGGTAATACGAGCAATCTTATCTACACTTGATCACTTGGAGGATAATACGACTAATGTTATCTACAGACCACTTGGAGGGTAATACGAGCAATCTTATCTACTCTTGACCACTTGGAGGATAATACGACTAATGTTATCTACAGACCACTTGGAGGGTAATACGAGCAATCTTATCTTATCTTGACCACTTGGAGGATAATACGACTAATGTTATCTACAGACCACTTGGAGGGTAATACGAGCAATCTTATCTTATCTTGACCACTTGAAAAACAATGCGAACATTGTTATTTACACTTGACGAAGAATAATAAATGTTAATGGTGGTTTCAGAAATACTTCATATGCGTACCATGTAAAAACTTTTACATCTTGGAAAAAATTGATAAAATTCAATAACATCGCTTAGAACTCAGCAAATCCAATATTCTTTCTCGTGGACTAGAAATCTGCATTTTCTTGCCTTCCAGCGTACCACTTTAGAAATTACCGATTTCGCGAGTTTATTTTATAATTTTGAAATCACACTGGGGAGTCAGAATACTTAATTTATTATGTAAGAATAATTTAAAATCATCTTTTTTATTGTGAAGAGAGCTCATCAAAATTAACTGACAATATTAATGCAATTAATGTCACAGGCAATCAGTTAGTCGACGAAGGCGGTTAGAATTTCAAAAAAAAAAAAAAAATGAACAAAATTGAAACGGGTCCTAAGCTTACAATAAAATCTCGAAAATACATTATTAATTTTCAGCACGCCCACATGAAAATTCTATTTATATTGCTGAAACATTATCGCTCCTTCCGTGGATCGATTTGAGAGCTCTTAACCATTAACGCAATTTTTTTTTCTCTTTCTCTGGAAATGGTTAAAATTCTTATTCTCTTTAATCAAGAATTGTAATTTTATTACTCTATTGTATTTGAAATGTGATTTTTTTTTTTTGAAGAGAGGCAGACAAGAAACAATGTAACTTCCTGTTATTCCTCAGATGTAACGATTGAAGGAATTTCTGATGAAATATACTAAATAGACTATTGAAGATATTGATGAGGTTTTATACTTTATTTTTAACTAGCCGCCTTTGGCGACCAGCCGGTTCGCCAATCTTAATGTTCGTTTAAATTTTAATAATTAAATAGGTTGAACCGGAGTTTAACTCCCTTCTTCGCCAAGTTGCGATAACGCTCCAAAGCTGGCAATCTTTATTATGCACTATAATTGAACATCTGCTCCTTTGCTTTTGAACATTTCGCAAGGTCGTTGTTGGCGATTTTTAAAAATTGCTCCAAGCAGGAGGTTAAACTCCGGTCGTACCAATAAATATTTTACGCAATTCCAACTTTAATAGATTCTTCGGCAAAATATTTTAAAACTTCAAATTTTGATAGTCATATAATTCACTCATAATATTATAAGGGCCTTCAGTCATAGCCTGATATGTATCTCTCTAATTTTCTGTTACCCCTCGTAGAAATTATGCTTTAAATTAAAGTGTAAATGATTAATCTGCAATTAATATAATAATATTTTTTACTGAAACAAAGCATTTTTTTAATACTATGATTACTGATAATAGAGTCACTGAGCGTTTAGACTTTATGGGCACTAAAGAATATCTTTCTTAATTTATGTAATATCTCAAGAATTTGTCAACAAAAATTTCTCAGATTCATCATGAACAGATCGATTCATTAACAATGTTTAATTTTAAATGCATCAAACACTAAATAAATAAAATGAATCGTTTTAAATAATCGGTCGCAAACAGGTTTAAAAAAATACTTAAAAAACGATGTACTTAAAATTATAAGCATATACAAAAAAGTATATAACTAACATAAATACAATTTAATTACAAAAGCATCCAATTAACCGAAAAATAATTTAAATCGTTGAAAATATGTTAAAAAAAACTACTTAAAAAACGATGTACTTAAAACTATAAGCATATATAAAAAATATATAACTAACATAAATACAATTTAATTACAAAAGCATGCAACTAACCTAAAAATAATTTAAATCATCCTTTGGTTGCCATGTCAACAGTCAGAACATAATGCGCATGCGTGAATTTTTCTACGCCAGTTGGGGTAACGCTATGCAGATTATACATTTTTAATTTCCTTTATTCTGTGTTATTTTAATTCAAAAGTACTTCAGAATGAATGTGAAACATGGATTAATTAACAATGTTTAATTTTAAATGCATAAAACATTAAGAAAATAAACAGAATCGTTTGAAATAATCCACCGAAAAATGTTAACCCTAGCCTCAATTCTGTTGGGAGAAAAAAATAACTGAAAGTTGGCGGTGGGGAAAATGGAAGATTTTTTTTGGCGGAAAAGTTGGCGGTGGGAAAAATGGAAGATTTTTTTGGCGGGAAAGTTAGTTTTTAACTAATAATTAAAATTCTAATTAAAATTTCAAAAAAAGGGACCCCAGGTGCAAATTCCCGACCTCTAAGATATACATGTACCAAATTTGATAGCTGTATGTCAAATGACCTGACCTGTAGAGCGCCAACACACACACACACACACACACACACACACACACACACACACACACACACACACACACATTGAGCTTTATTATAAGTATAGATTATACTATGTGGATTTTTAATGATAATTAGAAATTGCTTTAAAAATTGAACTGTGTATTTAGCCAATGAGATAAAGCCAGTAACTTCAAAACGGGAAAGGGTAATTATAATGAGAGATAATTTGTATAAAAATATAAATAGATATTTGTATGTTTTTATACATAAATTTAAACCTATTGAATATATGCATTTCTTGAAATTTTTTCAATACTAATATTTTAATAAAAAATAATCGTCTCTACTTCGATCAAAATTCATCAACTCGGAAGCTTTGAATATTACCATTTTAGATTATTTCAAACAATTTCAACGATTACACCAATAAACATCATCCACTCAAATCATTTCATTCACTCGAAGCCGCCGTTGATTGGTTGGAAATAATAAAATTCATAGTTACATGTCTCAATCGATTGTGACAGCAAACTATGGAATTTTCATAATTTTTAATTTTTTTTAATTGAATAAAAAAGGATTATAATTATTTCTTATATAATAATTCTTCAAAATATAAATGAATTAAGCATACTTTAGTAACGATACCTAATAATAACCCGTTGCTATCAAAATTTAGATTTCTTAATATTTTAGCAGAATTTTTATTGGCATTTAAAATTATAATCATTACCTATTATTATTTATAATAATAATTTATAATTTTTTATTTTGAATTATTATTTATAATCTTTTCGTCAGTTAGATCCTTTTAAAACTATATTACTGTCTCCCTAACGGTTAATAAATCAGCTTTAGGGCAATGATTCGTTTAATATTGTTACTAATCTGTAATGCTGCTTCCCAGCATAGTTGGTTCCATCATCAAAAAGACTGATTTACAGTCATCTGTATTGGACGGAGTCCGGGTGTCGCGTCGGAGGTTCCAGAGTTTGGTGACAAACTTGGCGACTTTGGTTACTTGGTTACTTGGCGACGAATTTGGCGACTTTGGCGCCAAAATAGATTATACCCGAAACATCGAGAATTTTGATGATCCGTCCATTAGGCACCGAGATACGACTCGAACGTTCCTGATTGGTTGAGAGGCCTCTAGCCCCGCCTCCTGAGACCTATAAAATGAGGCAGTCAGCAGCTGCCGAGTAGTCGGAGTCGACGGTAAACAACGGATCTTCCAGAGATTAGCAGAGCAGCGACGGAGTCAAGCGAGTGCTGAACTAAGCTGTGCGCTACTGTCTGCAGTAGAGTCTCGTTGTATGCTGCTGTGTGCACGTCTCGGCTTGAAGATAATTGCCTCCTCTACGCTGTAAATATGTTGTCGTCTTTGTGCTGCCCTGTCTTGTCTTCGTGTAAATAAACGTCGTTGTTTCATTTCCTACTGCCGCCTACTGATTGAGCGTTCTCCGCACCATATAACTTCCACTATCTAAACGAACCTGGAAATTTCGTAACAATATACTACTAATCACTCATTATACTGATTAAGCATGACTCTATATTGATTAGTTCTATAAGTTCTTTTTGAACCATCATAAATAATTATTAATAATTTTTCTGGTGAGCGTACGGTTAATTTATTTCAATAATATGCTTTTTATTCCATGAATAATTCAGAAGTTTAGTGCCAAGATATACACAAAGACAACAATGGTAAAAATTATTAATATAAACAGACCGCAATTCACAAATAAGTTACCTCACTGAAAAACATCTCGGGGTTTATAGCTTCCCAGCTAAGGAGTTATGGATTCGTTTCAATATTCGAACATAATCCATGAAATTACATATTGTTACGAAATTTCCGGGTTCGTTTGGATAGTGGGAGTTATATGGTGTGGAGAACACTCAATCAGCTGTAGAAAATGAAACAACGACGTTTATTGACACTACAGGACAGCACAAAGACGACAACCATATACAGCACAGAAGACGATTATCTTCAGCCGATACGTGCAGCATACAACAGCATACACAGCAGCAAACAACAGACTCTACTGCAGTCAGTAGCGCACAGCTTAGTTCAGCACTAGCTTCACTTCGTCGCTTCTCCGCTTATCTCTGGAATTCCAGTTCTTTACCGTCGATCCCGACTACTCTTCGACTCCACTGGTCCACGACTACTCGGCAGCTGCAGGCTGCTCCTTTTATAGGTCTCAGGAGGCGGGGCTAGAAGCCTCTGAACCAATCCAGAAAGTTCGAGGTGTAACTCGGTTCCTACTGGACGTGTCGGGAAAATTCTCGATGTTTCGGTTATAATTTATTTTGGCGCCAAATTCGTCACCAAGTCGCCAAGTTTGTCGCCAAGCTTTGGGACCTCCTTTGGAACCGATTATGCTGGGAAGCCGCATCACAGATTCTTTACAATATAATTTCTGGAAGAATCTTCAGATCTCGGTTCCAGTTGGAGATAGGGCCATAATTCGTACATCTTTCAAAACATATATAGTCTAAATATCTAAATCTGTCCAGTAAATCTTTTTTTCTTTTTTTCAACTATAAGACTAACACATAAGAGAAATTTAGTTCAGATTTATAACATTAATATTACATTTGTAGCATAAAATTTTTCTATCTTAATTCTGCAAAATTGCTGAATATTTAGTATCAATTCTTGGTCTTATAGCTTTGGGTTTATCAGGTATTTATTTTAAAGAACCATCTTAAACATTTTTCGTTTCTGAGTTTTAACAATTAGCAAAGTTGAGCACGCAGATTGCTTCCTTATCATTAAACCATATCACGCTTTGTCCATATCGATTTCAGCAGCCCGACTCCTTCACAAAACGTAGAGGAGTCCCCAAGTCATTAAAGCGAAGCCTTTCCACCCTTTTAAAAGCACACCTTATAAAATGGCGGAAAACTCACTTCTCTTTGTTTCACTGGGGTCCTTTTGAAAACGAGGAGACATGTTTAAAGTCTGAAATGTTTGTCGAGCGCGCCAGATGCTGAAAATGCCTTTTCCGTTATTCTCCCCCCCCCCCGCAACCGGATGGATAAATCTCGGGAAAACATCCAAAGGGGTTTGTTAACGTTTATCGGAGCAACTTTGGGGTATTGTTTTCGGCGAGGATAATTAATGGTTGAAGAATAGTATATGAAGTGTGTTCTGCGCAAACAAATTTTGAGTGGGAACATAATCTTGAACCAGATCGCTTGGAAGAAGGAAGTTTTAATTAGAGTCACGGTTGCAGTGTTTTCCGTATTTGATACTGAATGAACCTGATGAGGCGTGGATTTACTGCATTTAAATTATACTAAAACTACTTTTTCTTTAAATAATTAGATTTATCGCATTTTTATTGAATATTCATACAAGATAAAGGCAAAAAGTTTAAAAGACGTATCCGATTACTTGTTAATCACTAATATAGTTTTAATTTTAGAGTTCAACTATAATAGTTTTAATTTTAGTGAGACTTTTTATCGCATCAAAGTATAGAAATATTAAGACAGCATATCTAAAGATGTCTGTATAACACGACTGTCATATAATTTATTTATCGAACTAGAGCGAGGAGTCTCCCGAATACTTTCTCGCATATTCTCTAATAAACTTCTCATGCCAGAAAACGCCATACGTGTCAAACATACAAAACATTAGTTGCGAAATATTAACTTTTGGCGAGAATTTTGCATTTTTATTGAATCTATCATGCCATTCCTGGCGAGGTTTGGCGACTAATCTATGCCATGCCGTTAATGGTGTCCGAAAATTGAATTTGTGCTTTAGACACGTTTTCTCAATCGAATGAGACAAAGATTTGGCACAAAACTGCACTTGTAGTCACAAAATTGCCATACCAAATTTGATATATTTAAGTTACTGCGTTTTTGAAAGCGCGCAAACTGCTTTTTTACTGCGTTTCGCATTTACAAGTTTCTGAAAGTACAGATAATCAACCCGTTGATGTCTTGGTGCAAAATTTGACAGATATCTGCACTCTAGATATTAAGTCTTCGAGCCAAACTTCATCTATTTAGCTTTCTTCGTTTTGTAGTTATTGTGTAGACTTATATTCGAAGATAGATTTCCTCTGAGCAGATTTTGCACAAAATTTTATAGAAGTCTGTAAATCTTGTGTAAAGACCGTGTACCAAATTTCAACACTCACGTTTAAATCATTTTTTAGTATATTTGTCACAGACAGACAGATAAAGAAAGAAGCTACTCTGAAATCCAAAGGTTTCTAAACTTGAAATTAATTGCTAGAAAAAAAATTATTTTATGAAAGCGGATAAATTGAATTTATTACGTTCACCTGCCGCCTTTGACGACTATTTGGTTTGCTGGTAATATTGATTATGCGAATTAATTCATTAAATATGTTATTCAAAACCTGATACTTCACAAAATATTTTTCAACATATTTGTGGCCTAAAATCGTACGATTTAAAAATTCCTCTACTTGTTCTGTTTATTATGTGTAAAAATCCTCCTAATGGAGACGAATCCAATGACATCGCAGGGTTATTAAAAAGAAAAGTGATTGGTTAGTTTAATAAAAATTACATGCTATTTTTTGAAGTTATGTTAATTATTTTTTATTAATCTTGTAAACTAGGTAGAAATTTTATTAGAATCATTTTTCTTTAACTTTCAATCATGAAAAATGTCTCGCTATTAAATGCTTTTTGAAACAGCGTATCTTATTGCGACAATGACAAAACAATTGAACCCTATTGTTACAATGAAACGTATTGTTGAAAATCAGGCGAAAAATAATTTTTAAAAAATACGAAAGTTCAGGAAAGAGTTGCTTGGTATTGGTATCATCAAAAGGGCATTTCTTGATTATAAGAAATTCAGTTTTTTGTGTATTGGTATTTTCGAAAGCTGCTGCGGGTGAACATCAAAAGTTTGCTTAATATATGTTGTTTCTAATGGCACTTGTCATAGATAAGCCCACTGACTTTAGAAGGCCTGTGATTTTAAGACAAGGGTGTGTCTCTTGTTTTTCAGTAACGCCATATAAGGCCAAGAGTACGACTTAGCTACACACACGTCACAACTCATTTTACGGGACGGACTTCATTCATGCATTTCATTCACTCATCCACAGATCGTAATTTAGACCTGAATCAGAGATCGATCACTCCTGATTCAGTGCCCCCAGTGGTATTACTCTCGGCATGGAGGTCTTTGTGACCACGACAGATTTATATGTGTGCCAGCCACCACACACACGGAAAGTCTTCGGCCAGCTGGGTTCGAACTCGCAACCCAAGGGACGCCAATCCAACGCCCTACCAACCAGACTATCCCGGCCCTGTGTTGTTGTTCTGTGTTCTATCTGTGAGGAGTATGAATGTGCCCTCCCCCCGTAGAAAGGGATTGTGCAATCGAATGTGACGCATGAAGTAGCTAAGTTGTACGCTTGGCCCTAGTTGGCGCTGCTGAAAACTAGACTGCGCTCACTCGACTTAAATCGCTGGCAGGTAAGTAACTGTCAACGGACTTATAAAGGGCCATAAAGTCACAACAACAGCAACAACAACAACAGTTTTATAATATGTAATATAATAATAATAATTATTATTATTATTATACATAATATAATGATATTTTTAGAATATAAGCAGTTTTTTTAAATTAAGCGAAACAATTTTATGGTATATTCCTTTCTGTGTAAACAGAAAGGAATCCACAGAAAATACACAGAATACACAGAAAAACGCATCTTTACTGACTCTGGCTTGCGATTGTAAGCACGAATGAGCGATATCAACTTTTCGCTCATTCAGCATTTTTAAAGCAGTTTGAAACTAAGAATGCCGAATAAACATTATATCATTGGAGAACAACTTGGTGCACGAAGCAGTTTTTCCGCAAAAGAAATTCAGTTTCCGAATGTAATTCAAAATTGTTTAATCGTCTTTAAAAAACTATTCTAGACCACGTTTGAGCTTTGAACCAGTGCTTCTCTTCGTTTAGCAACTTCCCAATACAATTTCTTTATAATAAAGTCCTTTTTTGTTACATTGTAATTTGTTTAACTTCTCGCATACGAAATATAAAAGAAAAATAACTGTAATTGTCAAAAAATCGAACTGAATCGACTGAACCAGTTTGATTCTGAATGACACATTTCTAGAATAAGATCTGTCTGTGTCCGAACATGATATCTCTAAAACAGTTTGAACTAAATGGATGAAATTTGTATATCGTCTTCAGATGGAATTTTTAAAATTCAGTCAAATTTTGAACAAAACTGGATTACAGGAGGTGTGGCTATTTTGTTGTCCGAGTAAAAGTGAACACAGTAATCACAAAATATAAAGAGCTATATAGAATAAATTTGGTGTGCTCATGTTAAGCATTTAAACTGTCTGTACGTCTAGTCTGTACGTTCTCATGCACGTAAACGTGATGAGTCAAAAACTGAGATGAACGAAACCTGGTCCATAGCTTTGGTATTTGAAGTGCAGAATTGAAGTGTATGTTTTCATTTTACTAAAAAGCACAAAATGCTCATATATAGGATACTGAAAATAAAAATGTGAGTACTTTTGGTGTTGACACCCATGTTTTAAGTCTACCATTTTTATATAAAAGTGTTAGGAGATAAAAAGTTCATTACAGAGTATCCGAGAAAATTGCGGTGAGACACGCCATTCTTTTAAAAATTTCTTTGGTATAGAACTTTCTTGGAAGTGAATATAATCCCTTTCTTATTAAGTGGTGTTTTTGACTGAATGATGGGCCGCGTTGACCTGGTGGTAAGGTCTCGGCTCTTGAGCCGTAGGGTTTCAAGTTCGAGACCCGATTCCATCGAAGAACCGTCGGGTTTGTTGCACGTTAAATCCGTCAAGGCCAAACGTCCTCCCGCTGATGTGGCGTGGTGTGGAGAGGGGGTGCCAACTCAGGTGTCGTCTTCGTCACCTGACCGCGGTTCAAAATTACGAGGTAAATCCCAAAATAGCCGTAGTGTTGCTTAAAACGGGACGTTAATATAACTAACTAACTTGACTGAGTTGATATTGGGACTTAAATGTTCAAATCAATCTAACATTCAAATAGTCGTCTGAGGAATGGGAGTTTCAAAACTGCTTTATCAGTTCTATACTTACCGCTAGTAAAAGTCTAGAATTCTGAAAATTTATGGATCTTATTTTTCACATAAATTCACAGTATTATTTGCAAAAATACAGTAAAGCATTTATATTATTACATAAAGTTGTTCTGTGGTTTAATGCAACAATCTTTGTTCACGCGAATGTCTCTTGGCGCCAAACTTGGCAATCTTAAAATTACGACAACCCCTTTACCCTTCCTGTCGAGTCTTTCAGGGGTTCATTAGAACGTTGACCCGCATCGGCTCCCCAGCCCCCGCAGAAGCTGTAAACAACTTCAGTTTGTAAGGCTTAACAAAGCGAACCGCAATGCAATACCGCAATCACCAATCTGGGTAATGGAATTATTCCGAGATTTGAACGAAGCACAGGCAACAAGAACGCAGCCGAGATATACATAAAGAACAAGAAATGTAGAAATTAATAACATAAGCAGACAGTGAATTGCTAATTCTAAAGAAATTATATCGCTCACTGTGTATAATTACAGCTTATTTCACAAACATATCTCCAGAGAGAGAATTAATTCATGTGTACGCCTCATTTTATATAGTGTCTGTGACGTCACACGGAATTTTCCAATAAAAAAATCATGATCTGGGCTCTTAACAGAGATAAGGGGCCATAATTCATCCATTTTTCAGAATATTTATTTTTGCATGAAAATCGCCAAATTTTAAATAAAGTCATCAAGTTTGTTGGCAGTGGCGGAAATCGTTGATATAGCATTTTTTTAGCAATTGTTAAGAATGTCTGTGAATATCTGTATTTTTAAAATACAACTAACTTTACTGGGAAACTGCATTAGAGACTCGTAACGATGTGCTTTTCATTCAACATTATTTCACCGTAGTCCCGTTTCATTTTAACCATTGCAAAAGTAATTTTAAAATACTCCGTTTATGTTAAGCAAAGTTTAGATTATACGTCATTTACTTCCGCTCTAAAATTCATAAATTTTTAGTATAAGGTTTTATTGCATTTTCTTTGAACAACAATCAAAGTGAATGAACTGACAACCTTAAGTTGTTACTTGTAAATATATTTATATACAAACATCTAAATCAATTTTTCTTCTTTATAACTTTTTTATTTTTAATTAGATGGAACATGGCATTTTTGACAAAGCTTTTAATCGAAACTATATAAACAAAATGAAACAATGAGACGCAATGGATTACGAAACCTTTTAATATTGATTAGAACGAAAACCAAAACCTTAAACGGTGGAAAATATCGATTCGCAAGGCTCTGGTCTCAAGAGGGACTTTTAAACAGGGAAGTAAATCGAATATTTGATGAGTAGGAAATTTAATATCCAAATAAATGTTTACAAATTCTTATTAATGAACTTTTAAGATTATTGGCTCCAAACGATTAGAAATTTGCATGCGTGCAGTGAGCTAATCTTCCCCAGAAGTCTGCCTCAATAATTTAATTTGTTATGAATTCTTCAGTTTTGGAATGGAAATTTCCCAGAAATTCGTTGAAGCTTATGAAACTTCAGAATTAAAACAAGATTGTTCGATTTAAGTGTCGTTTAGGATTTTCCTCTAACAATGTAATGAATGCGATAATATTTAGTTTTCATGTAGAGTTGTCTTTGATATGTAAAGTAAGGTGTCTTTGCAGATTTAGATGAATGAAGTCTTGGCAATGCCAAAATATTTTTTTTTCTTGCTTCGTTTTGAAATGATAAGTATGGAATTTTATGCAAAATAACCATTCTTATTCCTATTTTTCAACTTAACGAATAATTAATTTCATTAACCAAATAAATAGATAGAAATGGTAAATACTAATTAGGAAATTAGGTTGAAAAAGTTTTAGTTTAGTGAATTTCTTTAAGGAAATTCCAAAGTCCTCGCCTTTTATTTGTTTGAGTTTACACGTTAAAATTCTTCAATAAATATATTGATTATCCTTTTATAATCTGATAATAAATTCTGCTTAGATATTAGAAGAATTACAGTATTTAAGGTGTATGTACACAATTGAAAATTTCTTTTTTAATTTTAACTTAAAAAATCTAGTTTTTTCACAGTAGGCCAATAATATATGTTTAAATTCATTTCAGTGAGAAAAAACCATTTTACACTAATTATTAATAAATTAAATAATATTTAATGAGCTAATTAGCTTAATTTTTGAAAGATATCTTAAATTCTAATTTGTACAGACACACAATTCTAGTTCGAAATAATGCCTAATATTAGTCTTCATGTTGTCTGCCTCAATCAAGTTATAAAAATATATAGTTTATTTTTAACATTTTTTTTCATCAACGATGAATAGAAAAAACGAGATTTTTTCTGAAATTTTAACTTTTAAATAGCTATTAAAATTTATTTCTATAAATATAATTTTGATTGAGACACAAAATATCCACTGTTTCATACAGATTATTTTGATATATAAATAATTGTATTTGGTTCATTTCTTGTTGAGTTATGATTGTTTGAATGAAGCAACATAGTTCAAAAATATCATTCTTCATAAAATGAGTTTTAAAAAAACCGAAACTAGAGTTTTTAGAGAAAATACCTCAAGAAAAATAATTATAACTCGAGAAATATTCCGAATATTGACAGCATCTTGGTATCGTTTGAAAGCTAAAGGATCAGAGAACATTTTGAAACAATAAAAAAAAAAAAAAAAAAAAAAATCGATATTTTGAACGATTTTTGAAGTTTTAAGTGCGTACGTACACCTTAAATGGAAACATTTTATTAACTTAATATTTATTTAGAAATAATCTAATGATAAATTTTGTATAAATATTAGAAGGCTTACAGTACTTATTTGGAGACATTGTATTATTTTAGTATTTATTTATTTAGAATTTATTTAGAAATGATGTGATGATAAATAGTTTACTGCAGTTTATTAATACGAAAACATGAATAAATAGATGATAAAACACAGCAGAGACGTGCACAAGCAATGCACAGCAACTCTTACAAAAACAGAAGCCTACGAGTAGTAATTAGTAGTAAATAACAACTACAGCACACAAAACGGCCAGACAGAACTCATCAGGAGGAGGGAATTTACGTAGTTGTTCAGCAAGGTCTCTCCAAACGCCTCCTATTCTCCACTGCCTACTCGCTTTAGCTGTATCCAACTGCCGATTCACTATTACACGACTGGCTACTCCTCGCAAGACTCGATGCTGCTTCAATTCTTGTCGCCAAGACTTGGCGCCCGGCTTAATCTTCAATCTACTAATCCCTTAAGCTCCAATCAACGCTTACGTTTCGCTGAATTCAACTCTTGCTAAACGTCTTTGATTGTATGACTTTCATAGCATCCGGAGCAGAGCACAGAAAGTTCTCGTGTGGTCACCATAATCCTTCTCCAATTGGTCATCTCGCTAAAATTCCTAAAGATTTTAATATCTATTTTGTGGCCAAAATCCCCAAGTCACCAAATGGTCACCAAGCCTGGGGGTACTGATCCGGCATCCGATCAGCATCCCATAGAGATGTCCGTAAAATTATTCTGGGAAGTATCATTACGGATTCGTAACATTATATATCGAAGCATTGTCTAGAAAGTGAAGCAAAAGTTAAGGAATAATTCAAAACTTGCAAATTCTAAGAGTTTTAATGCAAAACAATAGATGTTTTGGAAGAAATTTTGATTATTTTTTCAAAGCTTAAAAGATGCATAACTTAATAACGGTTTATAATTGCATTTATATTTTGGGCCGACGTCCTGGCATAGGGGTAGCGCGTCTTCACCCTGATCTGAGCGTTCCGCGTTCGAGTCCCGGTTTGGGCACGGTTATTCTTCTGTGTTCTATCTTTGAGGTGTGTGAATGTGTACCCCTGTAACAAGGAGTTGTGCAAGCGAATGTGACGCATGAAGTAGGAAAGTCGTCCTCTTGGCCCTAGTTGTCGCTACTGAAAAAACAAGAGACGCTCACTTGGCTTAAATCGCTGACAGACCTGTCGGCTGTCAAGTGCCATAAGTAACAACAACATTTATATTTTGGTTCGTTCTCAAAAGTTTATTATAAATTAAATGAACACAAAATTTTAGATGGATATTTGAAATATTTTTTTTAGTAATCATGTTAGAAATGAAATGTTGAGGAAATATCACAGCTTGAAGAAATTGAGTTTAAAAATTTTAGTTATATGTTTTTCAATCTCATTGAAAATTAAAGTTTTTTTTTCTTTGAAACTGATTAGATTGATAGATTCTTCCTTTTTTTTTCAATACAATTCATTTCTTTAAATTTTCAATTTTGGAACCTGTCTTTTGCTCAATGTTAATGAAAATGTATTGTGATCTATTATGAAATTGGTAACTCATATTGCGATTTCTCATGCAACTGATGTCCGCAGATTTCAATATTTCTGCAGTTTTAACTTGAAATGGCTTATTAACTAAATTAGAGATACTATTATAAATTGTTATTTGTCGTAAGTGTGATTTAAATGCTTTTCAAATGTCGAAATTACATTATCAGTGGAAAATTAAGATATTTTTAACAATTTAGAATTATCTGAAATTGCAGCAATACCATCAAAACCATAGAAAATCAAACTGGAAATATTCCAAAATAATACTGAATATATAGTAAAAGAAAGGAAGTATAATTTATATATATATATATATATATATATATATATATATATATATATATATATATATATATATATATATATAATATAAAGAATGAAGTAGAAATGAAAAGTAATGAAAATCACTTATTTATAATCTTGTTTATTGTTACATTTTAACCCTTTCTAGGGCCGTGGGAAGTATGTGTCCCACCAAATTTATCAATCCTTGAATGAAATTATGTAGGTTGGCATCAGTTCTGACAATTTTTTTAGAAAGACAGAAACTTAGAGGCTTCAGTTCTTTATCTTACATAAAATGATGTGTCTTGATTTGTTACTTAATTATTAATGAACCAAATTAATGAATGAATCAAATGAAATTTATCTAATAAATTAAAGGAATCCCTTTCCTTATTCTAATTTCAAGCCTAAAAGTATTTTAACATAATATGACTAGAAAAAAATGGCCCTTTAAAGGGTTAAGTTGTCAAATTCTTTTACAATGTGTCTAATCTCAGTTCTAATAATTGCACATATAAAGTAAACTAGCCGTAGTGGTCTCCCTAAAACTTTCTCGCATATCTCTAATGAACTTTTCATGCCACAGAACGCCTTACATGACATTGGCGTTCAATAAGTACAAAATATTAATCTTTTTCATGAATTTAGCATTTTTACTGAATCTATCTTGTTATTCTTGCCGAGTTAATTTTCGAGTAATCCCTGGGTTGCGTTAATAGTATCCAAAAACCACATCTATGTTTCAGACACGTATTTTTCAACCTATTCAAACAAAATTTTGAAGGAAAAAAAGAACTGCATTTAAAGTCGCATAGTCTCATACCCAATTTGGCATATTCAAGTCATTGCATTTTTGAATTATCGCGTTTCCATGTTTCTGAAAGTAAAGACCGACAGACAGTTAACTTGCAGTTGTATTTAGTTCAGAACTTGTCAGAATTGTCAGAACACTATAAATATTAAATCTATGCATCAAATTTATCTATCTAACTCTCTCCCTGTTGTTGTTATTTATATTCGAACAGCCGGACTAACAGACTTCCTCTAGACAAATTTTACTCAAAATTTGATAGAGATATAAAAATTTGGTGTAAAGTATACCAAATTTTGACCATTTAGCCCAAAATCTGTTTTAGTTATCTTTATCATAGACAGAATCCCCCCGGGGGAGCACCTCGAAATGAGGATGAGATGCTTCCGGCATGGTGGTTGGATCTCTCCACCCTGGAGGGTACACTAATAGGTGGGGGATCTGGCTCCTCCCATCGATGACGGGACGTATTTCCTTCGGGGAGGGTTGTACCGTGGCCGGTGACGGTCCTTAGGACTCAACCACAGTTCCCGCCAATGTTGCTGTTGCGGCGGTCCGGTCATTCAGTTTTATGGTTTAAATCCGTGTGCTTTCGGGCGGGTCGGAGAGTTAGATGGTTGACTTATCATAGACAGATGGACGGACATTTTCCAAAAGTGTGGGTTTCGAACTCTAGAAGGTCTAAAACGTAGAAATTCCTCAAAATCTGGAATTCGTATTTTTTGACGAATATTGTACTTTCTTTATACTATGTACACGAGAAAGTAAAGATGCTTTGAAATAATAAAAGGTTTAAAAAAGGTATGGTTTTCAAATGAAGTATTATAACAATTTGCGATTTTTTAAAAATCAAAAATGGGTTTTCAATGTATTTGCATAAAATTGCTTGCAAAGATTTAACTCCTAATGATTTCGTATAATTTATTTATTCATTCTTTAAGTGAAATATCATCAAACATAAGAATATTTAACTTTTTTTAAAAACTTTAAAAATGATAGATTCAAAATATCCAAGAAATATTAGATAAATCAAAACTAGGGCATGTGTCCATAGTTCTCACTGTTTTATATAATTAATTATAATGCATCGCATGTCTAAAAGAAATTTAAATTCTATAGTCGAAAAATTTCTCACCAACCTATCATTTTGAACGTGTGGAATCGGAAAAAAGAGGCCACTGTTAAAATAAAGTTGAAAAATTTCTCGACATTCTCGCCAAGCTTTCACTTTGAATCTGTGTAATCGCCAAAAGAGGCTACTATTACAATAAAGCTGAAATTTATTTCGCCAATCTCACCAAACGTTCACTTTGAGTTTGTGTACTCGGGAAAGGAGGCCACTATTACAGTAAAGTTGAAATATTTCTAGCCAAATTTTCACTTTGAATGTGTGTAATTGAAAAAAGAAGGTCACTATTACAGTAAAGATGAAAAATATTTTTCCGTTCTCGCCAAGCTTTCACTTTGAATCTGTGTAATCGCAAAAGAGGCTACTATTACAGTAAAGTTGAGATATTTCTAGCCAAATTTTCACTTTGAATGTGTGTAATCGATAAAAGGAGGTCACTGTTACAATAAAGATGAAAAATTTCTCACCATCCTCGCCAAGCTTTCACTTTGAATGTGTGTAATAGAAAAGGATGCCACTATTACAGTAAAGATGAAAAATTTCTCGCCGAGCTTTTATTTTGAATGTGTATAATCGAAAAGGGGGCCACTATTACAGTAAAGTTGAAATATTTCCGCCAATCTTTCACTTTGAATCTGTGTAATGGCAAAAGAGGTTACTATTACAGTAAAGCTGAAATTTGTTTCGCCATTCTCGCCAAGCGTTCACTTAGAATTTGCGTACTCGGAAAAGGAGGCCACTATTACAGTAAAGTTGAAATATTTCTAGCCGAATTTTCACTTTAAATGTGTGTAATCGAAAAAAGAAGGTCACTATTACAGTAAAGATGAAAAATTTCTCGTCAAGCTTTTATTTTGAATGTGTGTAATCGAAAAAGGAAGTCACTATTACAGACAAAAAATATAACAGCTTCCTTTTTTTGCGTAACCCGACGTGTTTCTTTAGAGATTATGATAAAAGATAAAACTTCGTTATCTCGGTTTTGAATTTCTTCACTGATAACTGTAATCTTTTTCAAAAAATTGACACACATCCGGGATTTAAGAAGTTGCGATATTTCTGAATCTTATCAGGCACGAGTGTTTGTTATCTGCTTCTGCACGTTGGTATAGCATCTATAAATTTTTATGCAATATGATAATATTTTCTTCTATATTTGTGTATTTCGGAATTGTTTTTATTATTTTGGTACGCATATCAATTAAAGATAAATTCAGCTCAAAATGCGAGTTGATAGTTAAAAGTCTGTCGCATTTGCAAGTAGTACTATGTTATGTAAACAAGACATGATATAACTGAATATTTGTAGATAAAGAAATAAGATACGTAAGGGGACAGATTATTGAAAAATCCCTCTAATGAGATGAGGGCCGCGGCGGCCTGGTGGTAAGGTCTCGGCTCGGAACCGAAAGGTTTCAGATTCGTGACTCGATTCCATCGAAGAACCGTCGTGTAAGGGGGTCTGTTGCACTTTAAATCCGTCATGACCAAACATCCTCCCGCTGGTGTCGTGTGGAGAGGGGGGGGGGATCATCATCATCTGAACCACGGTCAGATGATGAGGACGACACCAGCTCAGGTGTCGTCCTCACCATCTGACCGTGGTTCAAAATGACAAGGTCCGTTCCAAAATAGCCCTAATGTTACCTCAAACGGGACGTTAATATAACCAAAACCAAACCCTCTAATGAGCTATTTCAATTCATTTTCTAGACATACAATATTTTTCGTGATTGCGGCTAATGAAAAATATTTTTCAGGAAATTCTGTGCCAATTGAGATTTTGTAAAATGTGTCAATTTGGGCAAAAAAATAGTAAAAATTGCAACAAAAAGCAAAACACTCTACAGAGAATTCTATTTCACATATTCCAATTATTTTTATCCATAACATACTTACAGCTGTGATGAAGGGAATGAACTAGAATCTAAGAAATATATTCAATTTCAAAAAAGTTATAGGTAATCGAATATTTCTGTATTAAAAATTTCACAAAATTACATTAAATTTTGAGTAGTTTGTTTAAAATTACATTAGGCAACTCTAAAAGAAAAACTACTCTGTTCAAACTTATATACCTATTTCATTGCCTTTGGAACACTTAAGGTAACATATATGCAAAATTTCAACGTAGTATATTAATGAGGTTTTATGATATCATGCTTTGAGTATGTAATTTCTTACAGAATCTAAGTTTTTCAAGAAATTCATTTAAAGTTTTCATTTGTCTTGTTCTAAAAATGCTTTGTAGATATAATCAATACTCAAAAGCAGATGTAATTGCCAATCCTTTCGGCATAAAAACTACTCAAAATCTATTTTAATACACGTGGCTTGCTGATAGAACTTATTATAAAATAAATTATAATTCAGAGATAATTCATAAATTAAAATTCAGATTTATTATCTAAATTATAATTCAGATTATTGATAAAATGTTGAAAAAGATCCAACTTCCGGTTTCGTTTTCAGCTTTGTAGTTTATAAAAAATCACTTATCTCGGTTTCTATTTATCAAAGAATTAAAACACATATTTAGAAGCGCAAATAAATGGTTTTAAAATAAAACAATAGAAGAAATTTGGTAATTTGGACTAAAAACTGCTTTTTAAACGTAGACAGATAACTTAGTCTAGTAGAATACTGATAGTAAGAAACTGCGATGAAAATAAACAATTTTTTATTTGCACAAGAAATTGTTCACAATATTTATAAGATATTTTAGAAGGTGTAAATATTCCTTTTACAAACAAACATTTTGAAGCTTATTCTAAGGCACTAAAAGAAAGAGAGTAATAGTCAGATAGTTATAATTTCAAATAACCCTAAAAGCGATAAATCGCCAATTTGCAGCCCACTTGTTTTAAAGCTTCAACAGTTTGTTGCCTATGCATTTTGAGGCTTCAACAGTTTGTTGCCGACGCATTTTGAGGCTTCAACAGTTTGTTGCCGCCGCATTTTGAGGCTTCAACAATTTGTTATCTACGCATTTTGAGACTTCAAAAACCTCAAACCAAAACAACATCATGTGCTCACATGATAATAAAATGAAATCTACGATCGCAAATTGCAAGTTATCATGTGAGAACATTATTATTTTTAAGCCTTTATTTGTCTTAATTAATTTAAGTCATTAACAAGATTTGAAACAATCACGAGACTTCTGTCGTTCTCTCTCTCTTTATATATATATATATACTTCCATTTTCAATTTTTCTACTGGCAAAATAAGTTTTGGAGCTCGACCGATTTTGAGATTTAAAAAAACAATCGTTTTTCTAAATATTCAGCGCATGCGTCATCTAAATATTGAGCGCATGCGTGATTGTTTCAAACCGGTTTAAACTGTGTAATGACTTAAATTAAGACAATTCGTAAGAATTCAGAGAATGAACAATTTGGAAATCAAGTTGTAACTTTAGTTGGCGATAAATCGCCAAATGTGGAAACCTTCTTCATTATTTTCTAAAATATGTTTGCAGATTCAATGAAGTCTAAAACATGGAGTTTCATTATGAAATGACAGTGGGTTTTGAAATAAACAAAAATGTACGGGAACGTGAAATAATCTGTTTATTGTTTCACCACCAAAATATATGACTATATTCAATTCAAATGGCATTATAGAATGTAATAAGAAAGTATAGAATACTCCAACGTATTATATTCGTTATAGAATGTTATAGAACGTATAGTGTTCAAAGTATGCACACACATACAGAATGCATTGCTTAATGAAATCAGTATTTGAAGGGTGTACAGAAAAAAGCATATTTTAATGACTTTTTTCAATGTTCTTATTAGATTTAAATATCTTTGTAATGCATTTTAATTCTTGAGGAAATGAAACAAAATTGATAGCGAAGATTTCGATTAACCCTACAGTAAGTACCATTTGGGTACATGGTTTTTTTTTTTTTTTTTTTTTTTTTTTTTTATTTACAAGCCTTACATAATTGTTCCAAAGGGAAAAAATGAGGATTTGAAAAATCAATTTTTAAACGCTTTTTTGATAAATATTTGTAGAAAAGACGAATATAAACCACTGACAGTACTAGAATTAGATTTAAACTTGAAACTTGGAAAAAAACTAAGATGGCTGTTGTATGAATAGTTCTGCCGTTAAAAATACTATGAAAACATTTTTTGCATTGTAAAAAAATATATTAGAAAAAAAGATTCATTTCTATTATAGAATAAGCTATCGTTTGATTTGTGTGACTGGAATATTGCGTAGTTCTAAATGTAGCCATTTTGCAGCATTTTAATTTTTTTTTTAATTTCACGCAAAAAAATTTAAGAATTTTTTAAAATGGTATACAGTTATTCAAAACATATTTCTTTTTTTAAAAAAAAAGAAATAAGAATTCATGCATTGTAGGGTTAAATATTGTAAAAATGGGTATACATTTTATGCTTGGAGTTTTTTAAAGAATTAAAAATTAATTTTAATTTAAAACGATTCTTTTAAAAAACTTAGTGAGTGTGTAAAAAAAATATTTCTAAGAAAATTGGAATTGCAAAATTTTACACATTTTCGAAATGAATTTATATAGAAAAATAAGAAAAAAAAATAACATTAACAAATTTTAAACTATACCGCACGCTATATTTCAAAAATTTTAAAAAATATATATCTTTAAATTTTTTAAATCAACTTATTTCATTTTAAAAAGACTTTTAAAGGTATTTGACGCATTTATATTTTAATGCATTTATATTTTAATGATTATTCTCCTAAATCAATAATGCGTAAAAGTGTCTAATAGAGTGCGCTATCCGCGTAAAATTAAGGGCCGCGGTGGCCCTTAATTTTAAGGGGATAGGTGCCGCGGTGGCCCTTAATATTAATTGGAACACTTTTTTGGCCTGGTGGTAAGGTCTCGGCTACGGAACCTTAGGGTTTCATGTTCGTGACCCGATTCCACCGAAGAACCGTCGTGTAAGTGGGTCTGTTGCACGTTAAATCCGTCATGACCAAACGTCCTACCGCTGGTGTGGAGAGGGGGGGTGCCAGCTCAGATGTCGTCCTCGTCATCTGACCGCGGTTCAAAATGACGAGGTCCGTCCCAAAATAGCCCTAGTGTTGCTTCAAACGGGACGTTAATATAACCAAAACCAAAAGAAAAAAACCAAAACCCCTTAAAATTAAAGATTTGATTTTTTTGGCCATTATTGTACTTCCACTTTATACAGCTACAGTAAGAATACATAAAAATAGTAATAAATAATTTCTTTGTTTTATTTCAGTTGTCATTTCAACTCATATTGATACATATACGCCTTTAAGGGTAAATGTCTCACTGCTTCCAAAAAGACTCCTGATCTAACTACTACTTTGTTAAGTAAACCTCTTATGAAACCATTATTAAACAGTTTAAACCAACTTCCCATTTTACTTTAACACGATAGCACAGACTTATAATAAACTGCTGTTATATTTCAGAAAAAAGGCAGCGTTTTGTTTGGGTATTCAAATTCACATTGAAGGTTAAATACTTCCACATAAAAAGGATATCGCGTGCGGTGTCTGAGGTCAATGTTTGGCGAACACTTTTAAACATTTGCCGTTTTTATTTATTTTAACCCATGAAAGAACTTTTGGTAAAAGATTCGGAATTTTAGGCCGCTTCACGTCATGCATGTTTGCGGTGAGTCCTTCGCTCGCATGCATAATTGAATGGTTCTCAGTTCTGGCTTTTTCTCCAACACTTCTTTTCATTTCTTTCTTTCATTTTTTTTATGATATCGTTTGGTCACGCGAGTTTAGTTGTTTGCAAAGGTGTAGAGATCGAATTTTTGTCCACCACGTGAAAAAAATTCCGCCGCAGACGATTTTCGTCCAAGTGGCTGCACGGAACGTGGATGGGGATTTAAAGGAAGGGGTTCACTGGGCGAAGACGCTTTTCTTCATGCCCGAGTTAAATAAAATTTGAATTTTTATCGTCCGTGACGAATTGTGACGTTTAATGTCTCTTGGTTTGTTCGAACTTTACTTAAAAATAAAATAAAAATGTAAGCCAATTTTTATTTTATTCTGTGTCTACTTTTGAAGAGATTATTTGGAGAAGAAAATAGAAACTTCTCTAAAATACAGGGTGTTTCAAAATTTATGTACAAGCTGAATGAAGGATTTCAGTTTTAAGAAAAAGCTATCGGTCTTAAAAGAATTAACTCACTTCAAATTCTTATAAATGGATTTCTTTCTCATTGTTTTTTAATTAACATTTTAATTAGCATGACATACATGTTCATTATTAAGGAAAAAAAATCGTTGCTTTTATGTTTGATTTGAAGCTGTTTGATAAGTTTTCATTCTGAAACTTCTTGGATAATCTGAAACTCGTACTCGGAAAACTCCTCTAAGGCACCATTCAAAAACGTTGCTTTATTTTAACGTTTTATTTATTTTTTTAAAATTAAATATTGATTGTTAAAAATATATACAGAGTGGTAAGAAAATGTTAATTGATTTTTCAAGGATTAACTTAAAACAGTTATAACGAACATAATTCGTCCCGAATGTTACTGTAATACGAAATATTCGTTAAGTGAAGCAATTTTTTCCCCATAGGAATCAATGTAAAATAAGAGGATGCGTTCCATTCCGAAAAAAAAAATACTCAAACAAATTTATAATAATGTAATTTATTATTGATAGTGTACGCTTTTCTTCACTATAAAATTATCGAAAAAAAATTATTTTTAGCTGCACTTCATAATTTTTGTTAAAATATGCCTCAGCATTTTCGTTAAATATATTTGTAATGACCAAATCCCTTATCAAGGCGATTCTTCTCAACATACAATACAATAATTTCCCTTACTTTCAGTATCTCCCTTATTTCATTAAAAGATTTTTTTGTTGGATTTATTATTTTTTCCATACTTCTCCAAATCTCCTCCGCAGCTTTTTACTGTGACACCGAATACAGCCAAGTATGCTCTTCACTAGTTTTGGCTGTGTTTTTTTCACCAGATCATAGATGTCGTTGCTATCTACCACTAGCACCATAATCTTGGACAAAATCGCGTTGATTAAGACTATCCACAAGCACTTGCTCAAGGCCTTTGGAGTTGTGTTCGACAACTGTATCGTGCCAAGACTTCTTCCATATACATATAAGGATTTCTCTTAAAACAGACTTTCAACACAGACTGATATAAACCAATCCAACAGGTGACATCAAGATGTTTCTTTGCCACACTTTCTGTGAAACATTGCTCGTTAATTGAGTAACTTTTTTATATTATATTTTGCTCTCTGAGCAAGTCACTCGTTATCGAAATGCTCGTATGACAAAATGTGACTTTATATTTATTATATATTCTGGTATTAGGTGAATAATTATTGCATCAAATTACTTTTTTGAGTCTAAAGGTTTAAATTACAGTAATTGTTACTTTAAAAAATATATATATTACTTTATTTATTTTGAATTACAAATAAACACAATCTAGAAAGGTAGAAGGCTATTCATTATAGTCTGTATACATTATAAAATTAGCACAAATAAATAACCAGTTCTTAAACCCAAACACGTCCAATTTCGCTTATTTTTATTTCATTTGAAAAATTTTCATCGATTGACATGGCGTTAATAGTCACCTGCAATGTACCAGCCTTTATTTTTCATCAAAATCTCAAATTTACCCTTTCTTTGTACATTCCCGAATGAGAAAGTCTTTTATATAGTTCCAAAACTTCAATTATTTTAACTATTTCGCAAACACTTTCATACATGCTTCAGAGCTCATACACACATTATTAATTATCACTTATCCCTCTTTAAAATCCATATTCGAGAGAAATATTAAAAACACTCATTCACAAAGATTGATTTTATTCAAAATACAATGTATAATTAAACATGTGGTGTAAAAACCATATATCAAATTTCATCCATCTAGCTCAAATCGTTTTCTTGTTATGAAGGTTAGAAAAACAAAGAGATAATTACAATTAATGGAGTATTCTTTCCTCCACTTTTTAAACCCTTTTTTCTGCTGTCCTGTCCTTCTTATATTTTCATCCCTTTAGCGAGCATCCCCTTAGCGAGGTTCGTGCTTGGGAGGGAAACAGAAAACCTTCGGAAATGACGGCTGTCCTCAAGTGTCAGTACCCTCTCCTTGACTTCTATATAGACGTGTAATGATACATTGCGCCTCTTAATATAATGAAGAAAGTTGAGTGCACATTTTCTTCCACAGATTGGATCCAAAATTTAGCGCGTACTTACAATTTTGGCCAAATGAACATACACCAAATTTTATCTCTCAGTGAATTTTTGATTATGAAACCAAAATATAATAGTTAAAAAACCAAAATTTTAAAAAAAAAATCGAAGAAATGAGTTTTTTTGGGCTAAAAAAGTGATAAATAAAATATCTGCTAGTTTAAAGGTTTATCAAATGATTTACTTAATATTTTGCATAAAAATATAGTTATCTAATTCCTGAACTAAAATATAAGCTGTATTTCTATCCATTCTTTTAAATATTGGGATTCAAATGATAATTAGTGCAAAATATTCACTTCTTTCACATTGTGAAACATTAAAACAACTATAAAATCCTTCTAAATGAATAGATTATTTATTCTTTAATTAATTAACCGCAGAACATATTGAGAAATAATTATATCAAATTTGAACCAAAAATATGCAGTAAATTTTAATTTAGGACGTACTTTGTTAAAATATTCAACCAAAGATTAGAATTTGTGAAAATAGCAACTTAAGTTGTAAAATAGAATTAAAACGTGTACATATAAGAATCAGTGTAACTTTCCCAAAAATGGACTTAGAAATAAAATTCAAACGGTTTTTTAAAGAAATCTGTTCAAACATTAAGAGTATTAAATAAAAAAAAATAATTTTGCACAAAAAATTTGGCTTTTAACATAATGAGCTAATTTAAGATTACATAACAAATTTCATCGCACTAGAATATTTCAGTATAATTGTATAAATAATAATTTTGAACCGTGTCAGATGACGAGGACGGCACCTGCGATGGCATCCCATCTCCAAACTTCCACACCACACCAGCGGGGAGACATTAGGCAGAGAGGCAGACGGACAGACATAATTTCAAAAATGTTTTCGGGTTCAGGGTGGTCTCAGACATGGAAATTTATCGAAATCTCCGTAACAGATTTATTGATTATTGCAATACTTTCTTTCTATATATTTCACCTTCTAGAAATGAAAACCAGTTGCTGTGATCTTCTCGGAAATTCTCGCATTCTCCGTAGTAAAAGTGTTAATCCCTCCTTCTTTTATAAAATTTTTAGATCTTTAGCGAGATGTTGAACGCTGCAAAAGCTTATACATCTATTTGTCTCAGACTTTTAATTCTACATGTGAGCATTTTGTGCTTTGTATTGTACTGGGGAAGAAAAGGAGTATGTATTTTAGACGTCTTTTTGTAGACCTACTTCACACGAAATTAGACTAAGAACACAATCGAATTCATTAGATTACATACTAAATTTCATGAATCTAAGTCAGTGCATTTGCATGTAAACAAATGTACAAACCAATGGATGATCGTCTCATTGGTTCAAAAATTGATACAGAGATTGCCTTACATTGCCTTAGATGCTGAAGTAAAGAACAAAATGTTATATATATATATATAGCTTTTTAAAACCTATTCACTTATTTTGACAGACATACGGCTGAAATCCGTAATTAAAATTTAACAGAAATTAAAATACTTAGTTTAAAGACAACATACCAAATTTCATCTGTCTAGCTGAAAGCGCTTTTGAGTTATCGTTCTCAGAAACAGAGAAGCATAATTCGAGAAATGTGTTTTTCAGCCTCTGGAATGTCTGAAACGTAGAGATTCGTTAATATTTTAACCGTTTGAAATCAGAAAAGGAATTCGATGCATACTTATTCACATAAAACAAAGACTAGTTCATTTTCCCGAAAAATGAGTATATACAATTGATTTAACTTGAATTTCTCCGAAAAATTAATCTACATATTATTACCACTCTGCAAGTATTTATAAGAATCAAATTAAAAAATATTAAATAAATAAAAAGCCAAAATGATGCATAGTTTTGAATGGTTCCTGAGAGGAGGCTTCCGTATGTAAAGGGTTAAATACGAACTTTTTAATGATTGCTATAGTCTATCTTTGTATGCTTTATCTATAAGAAAGCAAGAAAAAAAATTGATTGCCCTTTTAAAGTAAATATAATTAAAGTGTCAATGCCTCTTTTCAACTAAGTCAATAAAAATACAAAAAAAAAAAAAAAGCGGTTTACAATATTTCCCATCTCATGATTTGCAATATGACTTCGACTTGTTTACTATACCATTATTACCGAAACGTTATTATCCGAAACGTGCAATTAACGCTCGCTTAAGACTTTCAGAACAAAAACACTGCCATTCGAATTCTGAATCGCATTTTTAACAAACGACGCTCACTAAGTGTCTTCTTCCGGCCGCGTAAATTAGCCCCCATAAGCAAACACAAACACAACACCACCCCGAGCTGGAATCGTTTTCGTTCTTTTCATTTTAATGCTGTAATAATCTCGAAGATAGCATCGTCGGATGCGGAAAATAATGTCAGGGAATAACGACACGGCCGTAAGATCTTGTCGGCGCTGGAAGATATTAGCACTTTTAAATGGGTATGGGGGTGTCTTAGAATGGCTATAAAACACCCTCGACTCGTTTGGGAAAAGACGTCCTCCAATAGAGGACTTTATGGGGATTCGCGTTACGGTGGGGATATGTCCTCTAATTTTACAGGATACTTGATACGTAGATTACTATGAATGGTTGGATTTTCGTTAGGGTAAACTAAGATGATGATGCCATTTTTCAAATGCTTTTAAAATAATGTTGCTTTTCAAATAGATCTTGTATCTGGTTGAAGGATTAAAGGGTATAATTTACATTTAGGGATGATGTGTTTAAATATGATGGAGCGATGCTTTTAAAGGTTATCTGGAGGTTCATAATGGCTCATCTTTTGTGAAGCTATTTAAAATGAAATAAGTGATATTGTGTTTAGAAATAATGTTTTTTGAGATAATAATAGATGGAATACAAAAAAAAAACAATTATATCTTTTTTTCCCGAAAAAGTTATTACGTAGTTTAACAAACAAAAAAGAGTTTCTTTGATATCTGGAGTTTTTTCAATAAATTTTCAGTTGGTTTCTAATAAGAATAAAGTTCTTTTCCTTATCAATTCTACTCTCCAAGATTTAGTGAATTTAAAATATTAAATACTGTCTGATATATTCAGTGTTCTATGCAAATAAAATACATATCTTATTATTTTTTTTATAATACAAAAAATCCTATATTCGCTTAAAATGTTTTTTTTAATTTAATTATTTTTTTCAATTATAGAATATCAATCGAAACAGACGATTTTCAAAAACCGCTGCTAGCTACATTCTTCTTTTAGTTGTTATGGTTTGCTAAAGAAATGCTTCAAATTTTATTCACTTAATAAGTAAATATGAAACATTTTGATTATTACTTTCAGACAATTAATTAAACAGTCAATTTTTGTAATGAAAAACATGAAAATAATTCAAATCAGTAGTTGCTCTAGATATAAATTGTTAATCGTCTGCTATTAAACTTTTTTTGAAGTGCTCTTTCAGAATTCTGCTAAGGCCGCGGTGGCCTGGTGGTAAGGTCTCGGCTTGTGAGCCGTAGGGTTTCAGGTTCGAGACCCGATTCCAACGAAGAACCGTCGTGTAAGGGGGTCTGTTGCACGTTAAATCCGTCATGTCAAACATCCTCCCGCTGATGTGGTGCGGTGTAGTGTGGAGAGGGGGGTGCCAGCACAGGTGTCGTCCTCGTCATCTGACCGCTTCAAAATGACGAGGTCCGTCCCAAAATAGCCCTAGTGTTGCTTTACAACGGGACATTAATTAAACTAAACTTCAGAATTCTGTTAAAGTGTTCTGACAGCAGCTCTTTGTATGTATTCTTTATGCAACAATAAAAAAATATATTGTTTACATTTGTATAAACAATTAATTAAATGTTTTTTTAAGGAAGGAGATAAATCGCACTTATATGAAATTTTTATCATTGAAAAGTTAATATTTTGAACTTTAATATGGTGTATAATTAGATTTGTTAAAATCATATTTTTTGAATATGTCATGAAAAAATGCCAGAATTATTCTTAATTTTTATTAAACTGTAATTTCAAGATAATTGGAGATTTAAATTGGAGTAATTTTTAATATAATTAAATAAATTTTAGAATCCGTTGAAACCAATGTAATTTTTTCGTCAAAAATAATTAAAAAATAAAATCAAAATATTAAGGTAATAAAAATAGAATAGTTCAGAATTTCACCTTTTCCTAACATCGGAGAATCCATAATTTTCCTGTTTGATGAAATAGTATATTGTTTTCAATATGATTCGTTTTTGTTTTTTTTTTAAATTTAAAGAGCGAAAAATTGTTTGGTATGAATAAAACGATAATTTTTAGTGCTTTTTAAAATGATGCAAGAACAGTTGTAGAAAAATCTATATATATCCGGAGATACTGTCAAAAAACAGCGAAATTTATTTTAATTTCTATCATTTAATTGATTATCTTAAAATTTAATTCCTTTTTAAAATTGATATTGATAAAGTTAAACTAGAAATGTACTATACAATCTCATTTATGGATTTCAAGTCATCGCCAATACGCTGTTTATAAACTTTTCTTATAACCGATAACCAAATACATACATTTTCTGCATACTAAATATGTTTGAAACTTTTAATAAAAATTTATTTCTGGGAGATAGGAATTTTATGAAAAGGAAATAGCATTAACATCTGTTCTTGCTCAATAAGTCGAATGATAATTAAAAAAATGAATATGATACTATTGTTTCGTTATGCAAAAAGTAAAATTTCAAAAATAATAATGGGGAAATTGTATGAATTTAATATGATAAACTTGGTTCACGATTAGTAAAACGGCTGCGCGAAATATTCTAGCTTTCTGTGCCTCTGTAATTGCAAAATAAAACACCAGGAAATGCGAGAGGAATGATTTATGAAAGAAAACCTCGGTGTTGCAGATTATAATATATCATTCAAGGACCCATTAAAATAGAATTCTATATAGCATAAAACAAAAGTCAATGAAAACCTTTTTTTACTTTCCCCTGCACGTAGTAGAGAGAGCGTATAGTAACTGTCAAAAAATTCGAACTAGAGATTCTGGCAAATCTCCACGTTCCAGACCTTCCTGAATTTGAGAAACACTTTTCTGGAAAATTCTCCGTCTGTCAGTCTGCAAATGACAAAGATAACTCAAAAAATGCTTTGAGATAGACGCATGGAATTTGGAGTACGGTCTTAGTACCAAATTTGTAGTTTTCCATCAAATACCGAGTAAAATCTTTCCACAGGAAGTCCGTCTGTCCGATTGTGTGAATAAAAGTTAACACCATAATTACAAACGAAGTGATCTAGATATGCAGTACACATATTTAAAATCTTCATTAAGACTTCTGTCAAATTCTGAGCCAAATCCAACTACGGATGTCTGTCCATCGGTCTATAATTTCAGAAACATGCGATGAAATTCATCCATGTTCTACATGTATGCATCCCGATCGGAACAATGCACGGCAATATAGTTTCTGATTCATTGATTGTCATAGACAACTCTTGATTGATTTCCTGCTCCAAAGGAACACTATCAATTCAACACAACACTGCAGCTCTCTGACGAAACTACAGAAAGCAATAAGAAGCAAGTGACCAGGCCTTCTTACATTACAAGTGATCATTCTCCATAACAATGCCCGCCCATACGTCCCCCGTGAAGTGGAAGGGACCTTAAAAAAATTCGATCGGAAATTTTTGGAATACCCGTAGTACAGTCCGGATTTGTCACCCTGTGACTTCCACATTTTCCAGCCACTTAAGATAGCATTACTGGGAGCACATTTCCATTCGGACGGCAAAGTAAAGGAAGCTATGTATGACTTCCTCAAAAATCAACCACCACCTTTCTTCCATTCAGCTTGTCCACTTTTCATTTGGCAACCCTTATGCAAGACTAAATACTTTAAAATTTATGTAATTAAAAATTACACAATTCAAACAATAAGTGTTATATTTCAGATTCTGTGAAATTTTACAAGTTATTCAGCTGAATTTGAAAAAGCATGAAAACAGAACCTCACGTTTGAGTAATCTTCTTAGATATATATTTTTTGGGGGTGGGGGGCTTTGCAGTTTCTTTGAAATATACAAGTACGACCACAAGTACGTCTGGAAAAATATTTTCCATCTTTTATTCTCGGCACGTTTTCGAATCTTTTAAAAAAAACCCATGGTTTTTCTGAAATTAAATAATCCTTTTCATAATGCTATCGAAATTGAAGATACTTTTTAATCGGATTGTTGAGACGTATTTCTTCTTGAAAGTGAAATTTATTTTTGACTGTCTCCCCTTCATTTAAGACGCTTAAGCACAATTTCCTGTGAATGCTGAAAATAATTTGATTTTTTTTCATAGACATTAAAAAGAATGCTATAATATTTGAAAAAAAAAAGTTTTCTTTTTCATTTTAAGTTTAGTTTTTGGAAACGCAGAAATTCCTTTACTTTAATTAAATTTGATACTTGAAATACAATTTTTTTTTCATTTTATTTGAATGAAATATTCACTATTTTAATTATATGCAAATATATATTCTTTCTATAAACATGCTTTAAATAATTCGAAACTTCATTCTTCTATTTATATATTTGTCCAATTTTCAAACGAAAACGATTGTTTTTTTGACAAAATTGTTTTTTCTTCATTTCTTCCATCACAATGTGAATTAATTTTATATTTAAAACCAGAACACGCAAATATTTAGATGCAATATATAAGCCACTTTTTACAATTACTCATAAAAATCGTTCAAAATCTTTATTATTAAAAACATATTCATTCAAAAAGTGAATAAATTCCAGTTCTGCATTCACCTTCCCCCCACGATCTAGCATTCTTTTTCAAAATTAATTTAAAAATAATTTGGAAAATTATTATTAAATTATTTTTTTTGACAACTGTAAGCAACAATTTATATTTTTCTTCCATAGAGTTTATATTTTTATCTAAAACAAGACTCAAGACCGCGGTGTCCTGGTGGTAAGGTGTCGGCTTCGAAACCGGTGGGTTTTTGGTTCGAGACCCGATTCCACCGAAGAACCGTCGTGTAAGCGGGTCCTGTGCACACGCCAAATCCGTCCAGGGCAAGCATCCTCCCGCTGGTGTGGTGTGGTGTGGAGAGGGGGATGCCAGCTTAGGTGTCCTCTGTCTTCCTCGTCATTTGATCGCGGTTCAAAATTAAAAAGTCGTCCCAAAATCGCCCAAGTGTTGCTTTAAAACGGGACGTTAATATAACTAAACTTAAAGCCTCAAATATATAATGTACCCTGCTGTTATTGCGATATTTAACGGTCATGATTTATCTGTCTATCGAAATCTATCTATCTATCTGTGTGGTGTGTGTAAACATATTTTAGCAGATGCGTGATCGAAGAGAAGACCCTTTTGAATTTTTTAACTTCGATTTATTCCATCCCGGGAGGTACAATTTATGTACAAGAATAAGTGGTAAAATATACGAAACTATCAATCCATAAGTAAACAATGTGCAAAAACACCTATATAATTTTTCTGAATCTATATAATAATAAATATAAAATATACATTGTATTTAGAGAGCGCTAATGCTGCTGCAACTAAAACACAAATGAACTTAACCAAATTAGAAATAAATATTAAGTTAATAGTCAAAGAATCAAAAAGAAAGATTAACTGAATCCGGCCCGAAGACTTTTTCAAGGGTCACCCTCAGGCAAGGATTCAAACCAGGGATTTTTTCTGTGAGGGGTCTGACTTTTCGTCCAACAAATTGACCCCTCGTGACCCGAAAATCCCAGAAAATTGAGGTTTTAGAGATAAATTAGTATCACAAGATTAAAACAAGTAAAAACACTAGCAAAAAACAAACCAAATAAGACCACAGCAAATCAAACCACAAGATACATGAAAAAAAGTAAATGAAAAAAAGTAATATAAACACAAGGCAAATTACTTACAAAATGAAAGTACAAATCTGAAGAAAACTACTTGAGGTTAAAACGTGCTATTGTAGATGTATTTCGTTGAACTAAACTAAGATTTAATTTTTCCACGTTTACAGCTATATCCGCCTCCCACGTTTCGTCATAATGTATCGTCATCAAACTTGAAGCGCCATCTATTGAATTAAAACTCAAAGCTAACAAACCAGAGGAAGTCAGAAATTAAACAGACCCTCTCTTATCAAAACTTCTATATTGCAAAAGTTTTTGGGAAATTCGTTAATAGTTAAATTTTTAATGAGATTGTTTGTTGCTAAGATATAAGAGCTTTTATTATTGCCAATTTTTTTAATTCTGTTAAATTGTGAAAATATCAAATTTTTGAAAATTTTAGAGTTTAAATTAGAATGGTAGTTACTAAGTTTAATTATTTTAAAGTTAAAATTTTCAAAAATTTGATATTTTCACAATTTAACAGAATTAAAAAAATTTGCAATAATAAAAGCTCTTATATCTTAGCAACAAACAATCTCATTAAAAATTTAACTATTAACGAATTTCCCAAAAACTTTTGCAATATAGAAGTTTTGATAAGAGAGGGTCTGTTTAATTTCTGACTTCCTCTGGTTTGTTAGCTTTGAGTTTTAATTCAATAGATGGCGCTTCAAGTTTGATGACGATACATTATGACGAAACGTGGGAGGCGGATATAGCTGTAAACGTGGAAAAATTAAATCTTAGTTTAGTTCAACGAAATACATCTACAATAGCACGTTTTAACCTCAAGTAGTTTTCTTCAGATTTGTACTTTCATTTTGTAAGTAATTTGCCTTGTGTTTATATTACTTTTTTTCATTTACTTTTTTTCATGTATCTTGTGGTTTGATTTGCTGTGGTCTTATTTGGTTTGTTTTTTGCTAGTGTTTTTACTTGTTTTAATCTTGTGATACTAATTTATCTCTAAAACCTCAATTTTCTGGGATTTTCGGGTCACGAGGGGTCAATTTGTTGGACGAAAAGTCAGACCCCTCACAGAAAAAATCCCTGGTTTGAATCCTTGCCTGAGGGTGACCCTTGAAAAAGTCTTCGGGCCGGATTCAGTTAATCTTTCTTTTTGATTCTTTGACTATTAACTTAATATTTATTTCTAATTTGGTAAAATATACGTCTGTGTACATCGGGACACAAGAACAGAAAAGCAAAAGATCGAAATTTTCCTATCATTGGTTTTTACAATGATATTTTGATAGGGATTTCTTTGACACGTGTGCATTTAGAATAGGGAAAATTAGGTATCTTTAAAAGAATATGCTAACCATTAACGACTGTTTTTCCTTTCACTCAGAGCGTGAGAAAATGCAGAAGTAAACATTTTTTATGAAGCGCGTGTTGAAAGTAATTAACTCTTTCTAGGGCCGTAGGAAGTATGCTTCCCACCAAATTTTTCAATCTTTGTATGAAATTATGCAGGTTCGCATCAGTTCTGACACATTTTTTTAGTAAGTCAGAAACTTAGATGCTTCAGTTCTTTATCTCAGACAAAATGATGTGTCTTGATTTGTTACTTAATTATTAATGAACCAAATTAATGAATGAATCAAATTAAATGTATCTAATAAGCTAAATGAATCCCTTTTCTTATTCTCATTTTAAGTCTAAAAATATTTTAACATAATATGACTAGGAAAAAATGTCCCTTTAAATGGTTAAATAAAAAGTGGAATTGGATCAGGAAATAAGAGAACATTTTAAAATACAATTAATGTGGTTTAAATTAAGATAAAAATTAGGAAATGAATTAGAATTTAAATTAGATTAAGAGATGTAATTACATATGTGTGTGTGAGAGAGAGAGCGAGTGGCCGATAAGAAGACTGATTGGGAATTCAATTCAATTTATTTTTGCAAGGGAATACATGATTAAGACACATTGATAAAGGTGGAACACGTCTGTTTGCACCAAAATTCAAGAACATAAAGTCTGAGAAATTTTTCTCTTAGCTATTGAGCGATTCTTAAGATATTTTTTTTACTCCTATCATTTCTGGAAAGGGAATCTTAACTATCTTTGGACGTTATACCATGGGCCTCAGGGATTTTTTTCGCTTCGCTTGCTGTGTGAGAATGACAGAATCAGTAAATTTTTAGAGTGCCTTTCAGAAACAATTAAATAAAAAAAAGGAGATTTGGATCAGGAAATAAGAGAAAATTTTAGAATAAACTAATATGGAATAATATATATATGTTACGGCCAAAGCCCGAAGTTCGGCTAGTTCGCGTTTTGGCCAAAGTCCGAAGTACTAGAAACAGAATACTTAAAAATAAGTCAAATGTAATCATTCTTGAGTACTTCATGTTGTTATAATAGCTCCGAGTACAATAGACTTAAATTTGAGAAATGCATGTACTGACTTTTTGAATACGTTCAGGGATTCGAATATGAGAATGTGTTTTTCCAAATCTGCTGCATTTATGCAAATTTGTCCAAATTTTCAAAAAGAAATCTCGGCTGACATGGTTGGACCCAGATGGATGCGAACACAGACCGTTCGAACTGCAGCCCATTGCGCTGCCATCTAGGTTAACTCGCGCAAGAACGGTGTATTCCAAGAAATGTTTTAAGGGTGATCGTTAGTCTTTTTCTGCCCTATAGATCAAACGCTAAATTTTCCAGATTATATTCTCTTTCGATATATCGATTCATAAAATATGAACTTTTTTACTAGGAAAAAATATATATATAATAAGATTAAATTAAAATAAATGTAATAAAATATAAATAAGGACATGTTGTAGGTGAAATTCGACAGATGGCGCCAACTAAGAAATGTTTTTAAATAATATATTTTATTTTCCTTCATGGGCCGGGATACCCTGGTTGGTAGAGCGTCGGATTCGCGTCCCTTAGGTTGCGAGTTCGAACCCCGCCGGCCGAAGATACCCCGCGTGCTTGGTGGCTGACGCGCGTTAAATCTGTCTTGGTCACAAAGTCCTCCATGTCGAGAGTAATACCACTGGGGGTACTGGATCAGGGGTGATCGTTCTCTGATTTAGGTCTAAATTACGATCTGTGGTTGAGTGAAAGAAATGCGTGAATGAAGTCCGCCCCGTAAAAAGGGTTGTGACGTGTGTGTAGCTAAGTCGTTCTCTTGGCCCTAGATGGCGCCACTATAGAAACAAGAGGCGCTCCTCCTCAGGCTTAAACCGGCTGTCCTCGAACAGCGGGCTTGTCAGTGGCAAGTGCCATTAGAAACAACAACAACATTTTCCTTCATATTTGTTTTAATTTAGTCCTTATATTTGCCTTTGCAAACAATTTCATATTTTTTGAAGCAATATTTCGGGAGACAATGTGATCTAGGATCTTTAACGTTAGGTCCATGGAGAAGAAAAAGACTACGGATCACCCTTAAAGGTAGCTGACAAATTGAGTACTCAATTTGCCTTTGCATTCATACACGATACGCAGCGCATTTGCTTAAGATATAATTCCTTGCAGGGCGTGAATCTAATCTTCACGCTATCACGTTGTTACATACGTTCCCGTTACATATACGTTCGCTGAATAATTTCGATTAGGGCTTTAATATGAGATCAGAATAACACGAGATTATATTTTTATATATTACAAGCTTATTTTTAACTCAGAGGTGTCACTTATATTTGAACTCGTTTCTGAAACAATTGTACTTAAAAAAAAAACTATCCACAGAAGTACTCATTTTTAAATACTTCATTTTTAACAGGGTGTAAAACAATCTGCTCTTGATTTCTTTCTTCCTACTTTGGCCGATCGTCCCAAGTCACTTCGCGAATTGGCCGGCTAAAGCCCGAAATCAAGGAAAGATCGGACATTGGCCCGTAAGTTTACAGCAACGTTGGCCAAACCACGAACTGACCGATTTCGGGTTTTGGCCGTAACAAATATATAATCAGACAATCTTTATTATTTGCAGATATTATTGAATGTTGTGATTATTTCTTATCAAAGCATATAAAATAATCATTATAGTTTCAGGGATTCAAAAGTTATTCAAAATTAATCGATTGAGTACTTAAATTCTAGAAACACTATATTGTCATCAAGCACACACAACTGAACAGAATTTCATAATTGTAAATACACCAACAAGCGACTAAAAATGGTTTATAAAATACTAAATTTAAACATAACTTGTAAAAAAAGCATCAAATAGTAGAGATTTTTTGTCGAAAACCCCACTCCAAATACGAATCCAGTTTCATCCAATTGAAGTAACTCTTTGAGAGATGCGACAAAATAACATAAAGAAAGATATCAAGTAATGGTATGCGTGCCAGGGCATATACGTGAATAAAATGCGAATAAAATGTCCTCGGACGAGGATAAATGAAGGGGAATGAAAAGGATAAAGGACAGAGAAAAGAAGAAGAAAAAAAAAAATACCCGGCAGATAGCAGTCTTAGTCATCAAATTCCGCGACCAAAAGAAGCTGAAGTCAGACATTACGACAAAAAGAGAAATCCAAGCATGAAAATATATCAACCGAATGGAAAAAAAAAAATAAAATTCAGTGATATATTTGCTTCAGGAAAGTTGAAGTATTAAGCTATCATTGATTCTGGACGTTAAAAAAACAAACAAAATGGAATGGAGCAGACGATAACTTTTAGAAGTGGTTATCTTTGGAAGGATGTCATGTTTAGGAAATACAGTTCTTTTTTTGCAGTAATAGAAAGTTTGAAGTTTATTTTGGATATATCTTACGAGCACTGTTACGATGCCAACGCTTTATGTTAATTTTATTTTTACTGCGATATGATAGTGTGTTATAGCATTTTCATATTTAACCTGTTTTTTTAAATATTATATTTTATTATTAACCTCTTCGTCGTCCGTAACGACGCTACTGCAGAACGGCCGTAACGCGCTTCAAGCATTTTTCTATATTTTAAAATTTTTAAACGTTTAAAACGCTTTTTAAATGTTTACTTGTTTGAGTTTTTATTTTTATTTTTCTAATGCGGCGATAAACAAAGGGAAAACAGAAATTTTTGCGGGCAGGAGAGGACGACGAAAGGGTTAAGGCCTGCAAAGCTAAAATGATTTTAACAAACATCTTTATCGCTTATACTGTTAATGCATCTTTATCATCTTTATCCTGTTATATATGCATACTGTAATGTATGTTGCGTAAAATAGTATTTTGAATCATAAATCATTTCGCTTGTTGGGACACGTATCTACTTTCAAAATTTCGCAACATGTGTTGAAACTTTTTTTACACCCCTCGAGGTCCAAAGTTTTCCATCCGGGAGCGCTGTGTCCCCCTCTGGGTCTTGTTCAATACAGTTCACTTCGTATGGGTAAAATAGCCTTTAATGTTACAATCTTATTGTTACGAAATTTCCGGGGTTCGTTTGGATAGTGTAACTTATATGGTGGGAAGAACGCTCAATCACCAGGCGGCAGTAGGGAATAAAACAACGACGTTTTTTTTACACGAAGACACACAGGACAGCACAAAGACGACAACTATATACAGCACGGAAGACGATTATCTTCAGCCGAGACGTTCAGCATACAACAGTATACACAGCAGCGTACAACAGTAAACACAGCAGCATACAACAGTATACACAGCAGCTCTACTCCGTCGATGCTCCACTAGTCCCTGGAAGACGAGTTCTTCACCGTCGCTTTCGACTACTCTTCAACTCCACTGGTCCACGACTCAATTCACCAACGGTTCACCACTACTCGGCAGCGCCTGGACTGCTTCCTTTTATAGGCATCAGGAGGCGGAACTAGAAGCCTCTCAACCAATCAGGAACGTTCGAGGCGTAACTCGGTTCCTACTGGACGGATCGGGAAAATTCTCGATGTTTCGGGTATAATCAATTTTTGCGCCAAAGTCGCCAAATTCGTCGCCAAATGGTCGCCAAGTTTGCCGCCAAGCTCTGGGATCTCCTATGGAACACACTATGCTGGGAAGCCGCATCAAGGATTCGTAACACTATTCTGTTTACGTTGAAATCCCATTAGATTCCAGTTGTTAGCGGAAATAAGTGGTATAGTAATCTTCGATATTGCGTAAAATTGAATTATATGAATAATAAATATGTACGTATGGAATTAAAATAAAATGATACGGATCAACTGGAAAAAACAGAACTGAAAGAAAATATATAACAAGGCGAAGTTCGAGACTTGATGTAAAGAGCCGAAAATGCGCGCATCTTACCTCTGCAGAGTAAAATCACCCAAAAGTAATAACCTTTGGTTCATGAAATGACGAATTCAAATCCACTTTTGTTAGTTTTATGCCACTTTGAAATCATTAATAGTGAACGTTATCAATACATATTTTTAATAAAAAAGGGAATAAACACCATTATAGATAATATTAGCAAAATATTTGAAAGTAAAAATTATTAGCATGATTTTGAAATTTTAGAATATTGTAATTCAAGAGAAAAGAAAAACTTTCGAAAAATTGCCATGCAGGCTATAAGAATAAAATACGATGTAAGTCTCTCTGACAAGGTGAACTCCCGCTGGTGTGTCGTGGTATGGAGAGGGGGGGGGTGCCAGATCAGGTGTCGTCCTCGTCATCTGACCGCGGTTCAAAATGACGAGGTCCATCCCAAAATGACCCTAGTGTTGCTTAAAACGGGACGTTAATATAACTAAAACTAAAAAAAAAAACTAAACTGACAAGGTGAAGAGTGAAGAATTTTGAAAATTCTCATACTTATGAATACTATTAAGTATACTTTATTTAGGTTTTATTTATATAAAAAAATTTTTTGTTGTTATTGATCGCTTACAACGAACTATATTTCTTTTCAAATTGTTAATGTAATTTCAATTAATAATGTGTATGATTTATAAAATGAAAAAAGAAAGAGGAAATATTTGAAGTTATTTTATGCTCGATTTCACATGATTAAATCGTACTAAAAGGGTTAACAATGTAGGGACATGATAAAAACTCTTTCAAAATTGATCTGATGTAATTTCAGATCGAAAAGTTAATTCTGCAGTGCATCGTGTAGTCATTTGGCCATAAGTTTATATGTTTATTTATAAACTTCATATGATTGTTCCAAAAATAAGTATTTGAAAATCTGTTTTCAAACATTTTTTATTAACATTTGTAGAAAAGGAGAGCTGGTATATGAAGATATTGGTACTCGAATTAAATTTAAACTGGGAAATTGGAAAAATATCAAGGTGACTGTCATATGAATAGTTCAACCAATAAAAATATAATTGAAATATTTTTATTTTATCATTGTAAATAATATAATAGTAAAAATGCATTTTTATTTTTATTGCTGAATCGTTATAATGCGATTTGTGTCATTGGGATATTGTTTAATTCATAAAGTAGTAATTTGGAACATTTTAATTTCTTTTTTATATTTCACAAAAAATAATTCAAAAAATTTTTTAAATATTTTTTCTGTGTAATATGAAGCTATTAAAAACACATAGATTTCATTTATTAAAAAAATCTTACATTTTTAAAATTAATCTAAAAATCACGAAGTGTAAGAAGGGGAAAGAAAACAAAAAAAACCCCACCCAGTTTGTGTGGTTTCCCCAAAACTTTCTCGCATACACTCTAATGAGCCTGTCATGACAGACAACACCTTATATGGCATTGTTGTACAATAGTTACGAAATATTAACCTTTGGCGCAAATTCGGAATTTTTATTGAATCAATGGTGCCATCCTTGGCGAGTTATTTGGCGATTAATCCCTGACAGGCGGTTAATATTATCCAAAAAGCCGAATATGAGTTTTAGACGTATTTTTCGCAAACGATTGAAACAAAAATTTGACACAAAACTGCATTTGTATTCAGAAAATCCTATATCAAATTTGATACATTCAGGGTATTACGTTTTAGAATCATCCTGTTTACATGATTCTGAAATACAGACCGACAGACAGTCAACTCGTAATTGTATTTGCATCCAAATTTGACAGGTGCGTACACTATAGATGTTAAATCTGTTCACCGAATTTTATTCATTTAGCTATCTTCGTTTCATAATTATTGTCTTAACTTATATTAGAGCAGCCAGACAGACGGACTTCCTCTGAATAGATTTTACTTAATTGATATATCAACAATCTGACAGAATTCTGTTGTTGTTTATAATAGCACTTGCCATGGACAAGCTCGCTGACGAAGTCAGCTATTTTAAGCCAAGGGAGCGTCTCTTGTTTTAGTAGCGCCAACCAGGGCCAAGAGTACGTCTTAGCTACTCAAGCATCACATTCACTTGCACAACCCCTTTTCGCATGGGTGCAAAGTCAAATTTTTGCGCAGTAGCTTTTGAGGGTAAAGACCCCTGAGCACCCGAGGGCAGAAGTCTGACTTCTAGCTCACATGAAGATGAAACTCACACAGTCGCTTGCACAACCCCTTTTTATAGGGGGCACATTCACACATTGAACAGATAGAAGAACAACCACGCCCGAACCGGGACTCGAACCCAGAACACTCAGGTCACGAGGAAGACGCGCTACCCCTATGCCTGGAGGCCGGCGCAGAATTCTGTAAATTTAGTGTAAAGAACGCATACCAATTTCAGCTGTGTTGGTCTAAGCGTTTTTGAATTATTTTTGGCACAGACAGGCAGACAGAGAGGCATACAATTATTTCCCAATAATGAGTATTTCGAACTCAAAAAGGTCTGAAATGTGCAGATTCGTCAAAATCTGGAGTTCGAATTTTTTGACAAATACTCTACTTTGTATTACCGATACGAGAAAGTTAAAAACCCTTCTAACTTAGTGATAATATGTCCAACAATTATAACTGCCAGCTTCTTTAAAAAGAAGAGACAAACTTGTCAGAATCATCCATATTTTCATTTTATTCAGTGAGACTTAAAACAAGGCGCAGATCTCGGAGCAGCAGACGATATCAAAGAAAAAAAAAAGCCTAGTAATAGCATGCGTGTTGAAACATTTATATGAATAAAATATCGTCAGATGAGGATAAATGGAGGGGAATGAAAGGGATAAAGGACATGATGAGAGACAGGGAGGGAGAAAAAAGTGCTACCGGCAGATAGGACACTCCTTATCAAATTCTATGAGTAAAAAAAAGAAGGTGGGCAGACATCGCGACGAAAAGAGAAATCGAAGCATAAAGATATATCAAGAAAATGGGCGAAAAAGAAGGGCATATTTGCCTTTGGGTTGTTGAAGTATTAAGTTATCATTGATTTTTTAACGGTAAAAAATGACAAAATGGATCGAGCGATGACTTTCTTGGGAGTGTTTATTTTTGTCATTGGATAGATATGTCATGTTCAACAAATAGGGTCTGTTGTAAAGATAGATTTTTATAAATCGTAAAGATGCTAGTTTGATTTTAGATATATTTTAAAAGCAATAATTCCTGATTTGTAAACTAGAGTTTTTATTTTCTTGCAATGTTAGATTTTGGAAACAACTTTTATAAATATATATAATATCTTCTCATTTATTTTTTAAAAGATTAAATGGTTTTAATACATTCTATAAAAGAAATATTTCTATCTCTTTATTTTGGAGACTTGCAAGAAAATGAACTTGTTATGATAAATTTAGGTTTGCGGTCATTAAGTACTCGGATACTCTTGGGGGTGGGGACGGCAGTGATATGGTTTCAGTTTCAGTGCCATAAGGTTCCAAGTTCGAGACCCGATTCCACCAAACAACCGGCATGTAAGCGGGTCTGTTACATAGTGTGCCTAGTGGTAATGTCTCAGGTTCAGAGCCGGAAGACTCCAGGTTCGAGACCCGATTCTATCAAATAACCGTCCTGTAAGTGGGTCTGGTACACGGTAAATCCGTCAGAGCCAAATACCCTGCCACTGGCATGGTGTGGAAGTTGAGGAAGGGTGCCAGTTCAGGTGTTGCCTTCGACATCTGACAGCGGTTAAAAATTGCAAGGTCCGTTCCGAAATAGCTCTAGCGTTGCTTTAAAAACACCGAACGTTAAAACAACTAACCAGCTAACTAATCTTTATGACCTGATACCTGTCTCATATGTATGATTTCGATATCTGTTTGAATTCGATAGATTTATGCTCTCATTTATCTGAAAAGTTTATTCTGTTAGGTAGAATTGTTGTTGTTGTTGTTTCTTATGGGATTTGCCACGGACAAGCCCGCTGTTCAGAGGCAGCCGATTTACGCCTAAGGGGGAACACCTCTTGTTTTTATCGTAGAGCCAACTTGGGCCAAGCGTACGACTTAACTACTCACGCATCACTCATTCGCTTTCACAACCCCTTTTTACAGGAGGGCACATTCACACAACTCACAGATAGAACAACGGAAGAACAACCGGGACTCCAACCCGGGACACCCAGATCACGGGGAAGATGCGCTACCCCTATGCCAGGACGCCGGCTGTTAGGTAGACTTCATGTTAACAGCAGCTAATGAAACTTTGTCAGATTTTTTAAAATCGCCAAGTTTTTTTAAAAGTCACTAAATGTAAATCTTGTGTTAATTTTCAGATGCTATGATAAATTCAGACTATCAGTTGCGTCTGATGAATATTGGAATTATGATGCCAATGAGATATGCTTGGTTCTGACACCCAATTAAATTCAATGGAATCTTGGGTACCTAGAATAGACGGTATGTTTAACCTTATACGTGTAGGCTCGAGTACCCAGTTAGAGTGAGTAGACTTAATTCTGGAAAATGTTTTCGAACTCAAGGAAGCCTGAAACGTACGCTTTCATCAAAATCTCGAGTATGAATTTTTTGATAATTGCAATACTTCCTGTATGTATACTTCATATATGAGATATACGATGAGATATACATATACGAAGTATACAGAAAGCATTGCAATTGTCAAAAAATTCGAACTCGAGATTTAGAGTGAATAGACTTAATTCTGGAATATATTTTCGAACTCAAGGAAGCCTGAAACGTAAGATTTTATCAAAATCTTGAGTAGGAATTCTTTGACAATCGCGATACTTCCTGTATGTATACTTCATATATGAGATATACGATGAGATATACATATACGAAGTATACAGAAAGCATTGCAATTGTCAAAAAAATTCGAACTCGAGATTTAGAGTGAATAGACTTAATTCTGGAATATATTTTCGAACTCAAGGAAGCCTGAAACGTAAGATTTTATCAAAATCTTGAGTAGGAATTCTTTGACAATCGCGATACTTCCTGTATGTATACTTCATATATGAGATATACGATGAGATATACATATACGAAGTATACAGAAAGCATTGCAATTATCAAAAAATTCGAACTCGAGATTTTGAGAATCTCCACTTTTCAGGTCTTTTTCATTTCGAAAAAGACATTTTAATCGTTATGTCTGTCTGTCTGCGATAAAAATAACTCAAAAGCTATTTGAGTTAGACGTTTGAAATTCAGTATATGGTCTTTACACTAAATGTTTAGGTTTCTATCAAATTTTGAGCAGAATCTAGTCAGAGGAAGTTTATCTATTAGTCTGTTCGAATATAAATGAAAACGATTGTAACAAAACAAAGAGAGCTAGATTTTTGAAATTTGGTACATATATTTAACATCTATATTGTAAACTCCTCTTACATTTTAAGCCAAATCGAACAAGGGGTTGAAGTCTGTCGATCTGTTCTTTTTTTTTTTTAGAAACATATAAACGCGATAACTCAAAAACGTAATGACTTAAATATGCCAAATTTCATACGTGATTTTGTGACTACAAGTGTAGTATTATATCAAATTTTTGTTTCAATTCAATCAACCAGTGACATGCCAAACGTTCTGAGAGATAAATCTTTATTAGAGAGTATGGAAGAAAGGCCACTCCCACTGGTTCTACTTCCCAGATGGAAAACTATAAAGTGGAAACTCATTTTCCATTCAAATAACGCCTTCCATTCGCAATGGAGCCATTCACTTTCCAGAGCGAAATCATTGACGTTAACCGCAGTGAGATAGAGCAGCAGATCGCTTAATTTAATTTACAAGTTAATAAAGGTGTATTCGCCGTCGGAAGCCGGCCGGACTCGAATTTAATGAATAAATAATGACGTGTGTGATTCGCTGGATTGCGTCGTATGTTATTACACGCTAGTTTAAATAGATCCCCGTTTCACTTGTTGTTCAACCCGTTCTAAGGTATCCGGGGCTCCCAAATTATTTAATTTAAATACAATACCCTGCTGTTGAATTATATTCCTGCATGGGAATAGATAGGAAATTTTATTATTAAAGTTAAAATATTTTTTTTTATGGAAAAGGAATGTTTTTGACTCGCACTAAATATAAATATTTTGTAGCTATTCTATTAAAAATGCCATGAAAGGCACACATGATCTTACCCAAATCCGCAATGTTTTGCGGAGTGGAGGGGGGGGGGCATTTTTTAGAGAGTATGAGAAAAGGATTTGATTGCTTAATGATATCATCAGTAAAAATAAAATAAAAATCCCCATTTATGTATTTAAAATAAGTGAAAAAATCAAGCAATTACTACCCCAGCATTAATCATTTGTCCGATATCGTCAATTTCTGCTTTGTATGAAAGATCATGTCAATTAGATATGCCATCAAATATCGCTTACCTTCATCCGTTCCCATTTTGCCAGATAAACCCCAAAATCATTCATTTATTCTACATTTTTCAACAGAGGAAATCTCTCGACAAAATCTCCCAACTCCAACTACTAATCCTATTTCTACAATCTTTATTTGATGGGAAAACTTATACCCTTAGATAAGCTATTACATGTCCTCTATTTCCTCCTGTTTTGGGGGACATTTTTGACACAACTCTCAGTTCATAGATACAGGATCTATTTTATCTACTTTGTTTGCCAATTGGGTTCTCCATTTTATAAAAATGAATGCTTTCTTTGTATTATGTATTTAATATTCCATATAATTTTCATTTTGTTGGGATATAACTGGCATGACTAAATTAAAATTTTTGATATTGTTAGTGAATTACTGATTGTTGAAGACGTTTAGTGTAGTTTAAATATTGGGTGTTCAATTTCATTCTGGCCCAATAGTTTATTTCCAGGCAATTAGGGCTAAGTATATAATTTCATTAATTAAAAAATAATTTAAATGACTTAAAGTATTGTTTTTCATATTATTTGAAACAACACATGTAATATTTAAAAAAATCACAAATTCTTCAATTTTACACAATTCCTTAGATCTATCGATAATGTTTTGTAAGACATTTTTAACATTCTAATATTTTAAACAAAAGAGCTATATTCTTCTGCGATTAAGTTTAATTTAATTATGAAGCTTTGAATATTACTATTTTAATCGATTTCGGACAATTTTTATGGTCACCTCCGTTAAGATCCGCCGTTTAACCAATTAATTGTTTGAACCTCTTCGGAAAATGCGTATCTAAATTGTCATAAACAAATAAATATTACATAATTATAATAAATAATTGATTTTAAATATAATAATTAAATCATTATTATATAAATATAATAATTGTCATTGAATAAATTCGTCGTAAAGCAAAATGTTTTACTCTTTCCATGACGAGTTTTCTCGTCAAAAAACGATTAACTAGTTAATCTGTGGTGTCTGCTCTAGACTGGCCGCTGATAGCATTGATCTACTAAATTGAAAGTTTCAAATTGAAAACTTTTTATATTTTAGAGCTTTGCTAAAGTGATTATCCTATTTATATTTTTCATTTAATATCAGATGATAATATTTTTTATTGAAATATTAAGCAGTAAAACAAAATTAATTTAAATGAAAAAATTAAGAAACGCAAACGATAATTTTTTCCAATGGCACTAAAAATGATTTCATGATTTCAATTATTTAATATATTTTTTTCCTATTTTCAGGTACTGTGTCATCAATTATCATATTATTAGTATTATAACATATAATGTAATTCAGTAATTTTATCTTCAAAAAGAATATGTTTCATTTGTAAGAATTTTTCTTAAGAATGATAATTATAGCGCAAATGTAGGATAATTTCTAATCAAATTTTGATTAATAAAACTCTTTCAATTCTTTGAAACTCTGATATCTGAGTAGCAAATCTATATTTACTTTATTTTAAGAGACATTCTAAATATCATTAATTTTTCTAGCACTTTTTAATATAATCAAAAGTATTTGAATAAAAACTAAATCAAAGATTTCATTTTTATTAAAGAATATTTTGCAATAATAATAATAATAATTTGTTTATATTTATTTGTAAAAAAATGTATATGTTTTGAAAAGAAAATGGAATTTATTATGAAAATTCGAGCAAGATATTTTATTTTGAATAATTTATTCAAATATTTTAATGCAACAAAATGATTTTAAGTAAACATAATATTTTAAAACATCTAATATCTAGTAATTACTTTTGAAAATGGGAAAATTCTGAAAAACACATTCTTTTGAATGCTTGAAGATTCCGAGAATTTTAAATACAGAAAAACTATCTTTAAAAGATGAAAAAAATTATAAATTAGTGCTTTTCATATTCTGTAAAGGAACAAAAAAAAATCGTTAGATTTCCATTTACACCATTAAGTTAGTTTACTTTATTATAAAAATGCGTTTCTGCTTTAGTTATAAAGATTCGTAAAATTAACTAATTCTCTCTTCAAATATCATTATCGGGATTAAATATATTAGTTATAGAAAAAAATCCATTAATGATTTTTAAAAATCGAATTTTAAATTATAAAAATCACATTAAATTTGGATCTTATTTCGAAGAATAAAGATAGAATGTTTTAGAATCTTTTTTTTTTTACTTGCTTTTAGAATTTGTAATCAAAGTAGATTTTTTTGTCAAACGAGTGACTATTTAGTTTCGTTAGATTAATATATCTAAAAAAATTGTTCTGGATAAAGTGCTCAAAAATGGTGCTTTTTTAGTAAATTTTTTAATCGCATTTAAGTGCTAAAAATTGTGAGTTTGTATTATTTTTTTACTTGTGTGATCTTACGAACTTTTTAAAAGTATATGTATGAGTTTCCGGCATTTCATATCTGTATCTGTTATACACCTCTAAAATATCAGTTAGCGGATTTTTTTGTAGCTAAAATTCAAAAATTTATTTTTTATAATGCATAATAATCCATATCTGTTACTTGTTTTAAGTTACTTGGGGAGTATTTTATAATAGATCTTATTAACTTGAGTCATGTTTAACCCCTTAATCGCCATGTCCGTGTATTTTATGGGAGTCGAATTATTGTTTACTAAAATTGAAAGCTGAAATTCAATCCTTCAAATGCTAGTAATTTTATAAAAAAAATTACATGTAATCCACAAGCATAAAACATTCTATGATTTCTAATTTAAATCAGTTTGGACAGTACATTCTTGAAATGGAGGAATTATCCAATTAAATAAAAAGAACAATTAAAACAAAGTAAATGCTAGAATGTTATCTGAGCTGTGAATCACATTTAATTTTCATCAATCGTGATACACAATTAGAGGTAAAAAACCACCATAGGGAGGAAAATATTTTCCAAACTAGGATTGGATTTCCCGATCCTAGTTTTAAGAGAATATTTTGAGAATTAATCTAATCGCAATGTAAAGATTAAGCAGGATTTTGTAATAAACAATTTAGCACAGAAGCTTTTCCAATTATTTGGCTCATAAATTAAATTGCATTTCTCCACATGGCGGATTACGTTGGGACCTGGGCTTGGAAATGTTCGATATTTCGACGGAATCTTCCGTTTCTACTGAAATTACTATCGAGGTTCAAATTAATTTTAAATCCACGTTTTGCCTGATTAGTTTTCATATTATCAGTTTTGATACGGCGCGTGCTAAATTCCATTTCAGCTCTTTGAAAGCGTCGATCAACTCAGATCCGTTGTTTTAGCAGAATCTGTACTAATCTATACTGTCCAGAATTTCTCACTAACCGGCTTCAGAACACCATTGCCATGAGGGGGACAACAAGACGATTAAAATGGCGTAATTTGCCAGTTTGACAAATAAATAAATTTATAAAGAATATAATTTCAGTGAATTATAATAATATTAAAATTTTGTCCAGCATAGTTGATTAAGTTCCTATCTGTTACATTGGGGTTGCTGTGACCTAGTGGTATGGTCTCAGCTCGTGAGCCGTGGGTTCGAGACCCGATTCCACCGAAGAACCGTCGTCTACGGGGGTCTGTTGCGCGTTAAATCCGTCAGGGCCAAACGCCCTCCCGCTGATTTGGTGCAGAAGTTTAAGTGGATGAACGCTCAGGTGCCGTCCTCGTCATCTGACCGCGGTTCAAAATGACGAGGTACGTCCCAAAATAGTCCGAGTATTGCTTTACAACAGGCCGTTAATATAATTAAACTAAACCTATCTATTACATTAGATTAATTTTACTTGCTTTAATTATTATAGAATATGCATGCGCTGTAATGTCTTGATCTAGACTGATCAAATAACGAAGCAGAATTTCCAGACAATTCTTTATTTTACAGACCTATATATACAAAAGAACATCTTGTTCTAATCTTGGTTAAATAAATAGATATTTACACCTGTAGCAGGAGACACAACAGTCAAAGCCGAAGGCTTTCTTGAAACTCAATTGGTTCTCGGACTCCGAACTCGGGGTCATAGTCCAACAGTCCGCCTGCAATTCGTTTCTTCTCTTTTGCTAAAAAAAGAAAGAAAAAATCTCCGCACTTTATTTCGGCGACAATCTCCGCCTCTTAATGTACATTGGTCATTTGAGCTCTCTTTCAGCCAATCGGGGTTCAGCAATATGCTCCCTCAGCGGCGCCAGTGGGTCGTGGGGAGGTCCTTTCACAATGAGAAACATTATCATCCAGATGTTTGGACACCCTTTCTCTTTGAAGGTACTATCAATACCTCTTGGACATGTGGTCTTTCACTGTAGTCGCTAATGAACAGATGCGAGACCACCCAGGTGAAAAGATCCACCATCTGGCTATCTCGAGGAGTTTAGTAAGTAACAGCGACGACAAAGCTGGCTGTAAATGTCTTATCAGTACTTGGAAACGGGGAATGTTACACCGCCTACCTAAATAATATTAAATAGAAATATGAATGCCAACATGTTATTATTACTTTTTTGTTTATGAAATATAGAGACAGTTTAATAGTAATGAAAAAAATCGAACTCGAGATTTTGATGAATCACCACGTTTCAGTCCTCCATGAGTTCGAAAAACCCATTTTTGACATTTTGTTTTTCTGTTCGTCTATCAATCCGTGATAAAAATAACTTTAAAAAATTCTTTGAGCTATATGATATTCTGAAATTTTATATATGATTCTTTACACCACATCTGTAGATTTCAAACCAATTTGGAGCAAAAATCTGTTCAGAGATACCTGTTAAACGTTGAGCCGAATTCAACAAGGTACTACTGACCATATGATGGTATGTACTGCAAAAGTATGGGGATTTGTGTCATAAACACGTTTTTCCCAATCGATTGAAACAAAAATTGACACGAATCTAGTTTTGTAATCACAAAATCACCAAATTTGATAAATTTAAATCACCTCGTTTCTCAGTTATTGTGTTCACATGTTTCTGAAGGTAGAAACCGACAGACAGTCAACCAATTATTGGATTTGGTTCAAGTTTTAATTGATGTCTATATTATAGATGTTAAATCTGTGTACCGAATTTGATCTTTATTTTGTAGCCATTGTATTAAATTATTAGTATTATATACGAACAACCGAATAGACACACATTTACTGAATGAATTTTGCCCAAAATTTGACAGACATCTCCAAATTCGGTGTGAAGACTGTGTGCCAAATTTCACTCATCTAGCTCGAAACGCTTTTCAGTTATTTTTGTCACAGTTAGACATAATGCCAAAAGTATGTTTTTCGAACTCAGGGTGGTTTAAAACTGACAAAATCTCTAATTCGAAGTTTTTGATGATTACAATACAATTCCTATACTTCTTATAGCAGAAAATAAAAAAATATTCCTTTCAGAAAATAGCCAATTGTGTTCCATGCAAGCTTCTTACACATAAAAATCTGACCTCCCCACAAAACTTTTTTAAAAATTTGTCATTTCAGCTTGTTTTAAACATCTTTTCTTCATACCCCTCCACCCCCTCCTCCCAAAAAAGGAACTTTCTCCGATATGATATAAAATACTTACTTTTTTGTTCGAAAATTCCTTTTCAATAGAAAAAGTTAGACCCATGGCTGTTCCACTCTAGAGCGTACGGGAAAGAAGGATCGAAAAAAAAAATAATAAATCGTTTGGCTATGCGAGTCAAAGGGATGAAAAGGCTAGAGACTGGTTATCCTTCTCTCCAAACCTCCTTCCCAGAATGCACCGGGAAGATTTTAGCGTGACGTGGAGAAGTTTTGGCGGGTTCAGCCATCTGGGAATTGGTTGCCATGGTAACGGCTTCCTCTTTTCAACGCGTGCTAGCGACATGTCAATGTAACTTCTCTATTTCGGAATGTCGAAACCCCTCCTGGCTGGAGTGAATTGACGAAGTGTACATGATAGGGCCGGTGTATATGAAACATGGGTTTTGTAAACATTCCGTGTTGTTCGGGGAACGGTTTTTCAAAAAGGAAAAGTTAGATATCACAGAGTCTATTTTAAAATTTTCTCACCTTTAAATATTAGGAAATGTTGAAAAAGTAAATAAAATGTAAAATGATAGTTCATTTTATTACAGAGTTAGAAATACAGAGTCATTCTAAATGAATATTCAAAGAAAAGACTAAAAGAGTGTAAGGCTATTCAAAGAAAACAAAACAAAGCACACTCTTGTTGTTCATTAGTTATTACAAATAACATTTGAAACTTTAAATTCAACTTAGTTATGTGTTTATTCTAAGCTGCTCCTTAAACATGAATGGTATTAGTGTGTCCCATAAGTTTCTTTCTTATTTCTAATAAAGCTTGTCTGTAAGCTCGTCTGGTGCACGTTAAATCTGAGAGAGCCATCAGAGGCTCCTGCTTGTGTCTTATCATTTTTGGGAGATATTTTTGGATGATATTGCCGAAAAATGCAAAACATTGTTTCATTTTTCATTGACTGATATTTTAATTCCCTTTAGTATTCAAAAAGTTGTCAGTAATCTAAATTTAACACTTTAGAGGCTTATTTCTAGTCATATTATGTCATTTTTTTCTAGTCATATTATGTTAAAATATTTTTAGACTTGAAATGAGAATAAGAAAAGGGATTCATTTAGCTTATTAGATAAATTTAATTTCATTAATTAATTCATTTGGTTAATTAATAATTAAGTAACAAATCAAGACACATCATTTTGTCTGAGATAAAGAACTGAAGCATCTAAGTTTCTGACTTACTAAAAAAATGTGTCAGAACTTATGCCAACCTACATAATTTCATACAAAGATTGATAAATTTGGTGGGAATCATACTTCCCACGGCCCTAGAAAGGGTTAATTTTGTAAATATCGCGTGCAAAATTTCATCAATGTCGGGAAAAAACTATAGATTTATAAGAAAGAGAATACAAATCAATATTTTTCTTTTTAAATTAATAATTAAATATATTTAATATAATTATTTGTAACTTAAATTTATAGTATTAATGGAATATTATCTATTTCTCTTGTACCGCTAATGTACAACACGAAGCTTACAGAAGTAAGTACAAAAATAAGGCTAAATCCTAGGGACGGGTACCGCCAAATTTGGCTCCAAACTTTAAAGATAAAGTCGCCAAAATAGTTATAATAATGAGAAATAAAATTCTGAAGATTACAGCATCCGCCGGGCTTGGCGAGAAAAATTTGGCGGAAAATCGCCAAATGGTACCCGTCTCTAGAACTGTACCAAAAATAATATAAAGCGTGTACAGAAACGATTTTCTTAACAAAAACTAAAAGCTAAACAAAAAAAAAGTAAATCAAAATAAACTACACAGGATTCAGTATAAATACAAAATATACATATAACATATATAAAACAAAAAAATAAATACAAACGCGCAAACAAATAGGTAAACATATAAAGTATTAATTCCATTGAGAATTCAAAGCGAAAATTTCAATTTTGAAAATATGGTTTCACAGAAGTAAACATAACATTTCAAAGTAAACAATGGTATCTGGGGAAAAAATCTAAAAAGAAGTGAAAGCGAATACAAACACATTATAAAATAAAATCCAAAGATAATAGAGAAAAAAAAATAAAATACAAGAGCATAAAAAGAAATAAAATAAAAGCAAAAATAAAAATAATACTGAGTGAAATAGTTTTATATTAGGCTCCGGAAATTCTTGACTCTAGTGTAAAGGTTTTTAAAAAATATATTTCTCTATATATAAAGTCTCGGCTTGTGGGCCGTAAGGTTTCAGGTTCGAGACCCGATTTCACCGAAGAACCGTTGTGTAAGGGGGTCTGTTGCACGTTAAATCCGTCATGCCAAACTTCCTTCCTCTGGTGTGGTGTGGAAAGGGGGTTGCGAGCTCAGGTGTCGTCCTCGTCATCTGACCGAGGTTCAAAATGACGAGGTCCATCCCAAAATAGCCCTAGTGTTGCTTTGCAACGGAACGTTAATATAACTAAACTAAACATCATCTTAAAATTCAAAAAAATATCTCAAAATCTTAATGTTATGAAATTCAAATTCGTCCATCAAAACATCAGTGCTTTTACTAATTAAAATTTTAAAAATAACCGCGTTCTTGACATACAGTCTTTGCAAAATATTAAATTTTTACATAAGTTTAAAATTTTTACTGAATCTATCGTATCATATTTGGCGAGATTTTGGCGCCAATTCCTTGACATGCGATTAATATTATCAGAATTTACGTTTTAAATTCAATTTTCCAAATTAGTTGATACAAAACTTTCACACAGGACCGCAACTGTAGTCACAAATTCTCATCTCAAATTTATATATTAAAGTCATTACGTTTTTGAGTTTTCACGTTTACAGTTCTGAAAGATCAGACCGACAGACGGCCAACCTCTTGTTGAATTTGGCTTAAAATTTGATAGATGTCAACACTATAAATGTTAAAACTGTTTACAGAATTTCATCTATTCCACTCACTTCGATTTGTAATAATCGAGTGTAATTATAATCGAACGGTCGGACAGACGAACTTCCTCTGGATAGATAAACCGTATACCAAATTTCAACCGTCTAGCTCAAAGCGATTTTGAGATATTTTTACCACAGACAGACATTTTCCAAAATATGTGTTTGCCGAATTCTAAATGTGGAAATTTACCAAAACTAGAGTTCGAATTTTTTGAAGATTACAATATTTTCTCTGTCATTTTTATATGACGAAAGTCTAAAACATGAATGATTGCCGATCGCATAATTATTAATATCTTACTATTTGGTAATTAGAGAATTAATTTTTTTAATAAAAGAATTTTTTGAGAGAAAAGATATATATGCATATTTTAAGCAGACAATACAAAAATGTTTCTTTGTAGTTGTATATTTTTCTACGTCTTCTATTCACTCACATATAAGACACCTGCATGCTGAACGCGTACTAAAAAACCTATTAAATGATTCCTATAAATCCATACTTCACGAATCGAAGCTCATATTTCCTCTAAAGAAATCTTCAGGATCGAAAACTTACTACACTGTCTCATTATACGAACAAATAGCGTAGAAGACACTAAAATATATGTACAGCAGCATATAAAACCTTAAGCATGAAATTGAAACTCCGATAATACGATGCGATGACGTCAGGAAATTGGATCTGTGAAAAAATATCCTGCTTTTTCAAAAATCGGTTATAATAGGGATTCTGACTATGAATGTCTGAGTATAGATGTTTCATGTTTACTTATTTGTTCATTTTTTTATATAAAATGGTTAATCCAGTAATGGAATATATATATATATTATTGAGTATTTTAATTACTTTCTCGTATGAGAAGTTTGGGGGAAAGTATAGTAATCATCAAAGCGTTCGAATTCGAGATTTTGATGTTTTAGATCTCTCTGAGTTCGGAAAACATATTTTTGGTATTATGTCTGTCAATGACAAAGATAACTGAAAAATATTTTGAACTAGACGAATGAAATTTGGTATGCAGTCTATACAAAAAATTTTTAAATTTCTATCAAATTTTGTAGCTGCAATAGTTTTGAAACAAATTTTGATTTAGTTGGTAAGGAAAAACACGTGATTGAAACACAAACTAATCGTTATTAGAAAGAAAGCTAGTGAGTTTTGGAGAACCGCTGGTTTTTTGTCAAATTTCGGAAACATTGATCAAATGAACTTATGTTTGTTTTATCAAACGATAATAAAATTAAACATTTTTAAGCTACTAATTTGAATTTTGGTTGAACTGTATGCTTTTGTCATACAATTTCTTATTGAATTTTATGTAATGTTCAAATTTTGTGTAAATGTTTTGAATTGTAATCATTTTTGACATTAGAGTTTTGGTTTTACATTGTAAAGGAACAATTTTTATGAATGTTTTTCCATGTTTTCTCTTGTCTATATCGAGTTCTTAAAAGCGTGAATTATGAATATTCAAAAGAAAAACAATGCCCGCAACAAGTCGCACTATGTATAATGAGTTATTTTAGTGAGTTATTTATGAGTTATTTATCTTAATCTATTTTTGACTATCAAATAAACACCAGCATTAAAACGAAACGACCTTACGTTGGCATGGTGTGGAAGTTTGGAAAGTGTAGGTGCCCGCTCAGATGTCGTCCTCATCATCTGAGCTGGCATTCAAAATTACGAGATAAGTCCTAATATAACTCTAAAATGTAACGTTAATATAACTGAACTAAACTGAACCAACATTTAAATATATGAACCCAATTCAGATATTATCAGCATTGTATGATTTTTTCTTCCCTCTTTGCTTCATCTCCTGTGATATAAAATTACTTTTTAAAACCAACATCTGATGCCTCCAGTTCTTTTTAATTTCTCGTATACGTATACAAAAAGAAAGTATTGTACTAGTTGGAAATTTCGAACTCCATATCTTGACAAATGATTTCTGTTCTTCCTTAGTCCGAATAACTGTTCTGAACTGTTAGAATATCCGAATTGAACTGAAAATAACTACAGAAAGAATTTTGTTTGAGCTAGAATCTTTGTTTAAAAAGCAAACTTTGAGAATTCGCTTCGATGCAGCTTAAAAATTAACTTTTACAACCTAGATATATGCCATAAAATGGAAATATATTAAAGTTGTTTAAAAGATATGCATAGAATTTAACATATACAGTTTTTAAACTACTGCAATGGTAAATATATAATAACTGAATAACTGTTATATAATAACTATTAATATAATTACTGAATTGAATAGAAAATAACTTCAAAAATATTTTTGTTTGAGCCGGAAACTTTATTTAAAAAGAAAACTTTGAGAATTCATTTGTCTGCAGTTTAAAACTTAAAATGCATTTTTATAACCTAGATATCTCACACAAATAAAATATATGCAAAGCATCTAACATACACAGTTTTTAAACTACTGCATATGCACTTAAAATACAACATGTACTTAAAATGTGTACACATGTACTTAAAATGTGTACACATGTACTTAAAATACAACATGTACTTAAAATACAACATGTACTTAAAATACATGTACTTAAAATTTAACATGTACTTAAAATGTGTACCAAGTATTTAAAATACAACATGTACTTAAAATGTGTACACATGTACTTAAAATACAACATGTACTTAAAAAGTGTCACATGTACTTAAAAAGTGTCACATGTACTTGAAATGTGTACACATGGACTTAAAATACAACATGTACTTAAAATGTGTCACATGTACTTGAAATGTGTACACATGGACTTAAAATACAACATGTACTTAAAATGTGTCACATGTACTTGAAATGTGTATACATGGACTTAAAAACAAGCTGTACTTAAAATGTGTACACATGGACTTAAAAACAAGCTGTACTTAAAATGTGTACACATGTATTTAAAATACAATATTGATAAATAATTCCACACAGTAAAAGAATATAACCGCTCATCAATATCCCGTCTTTCGAAAAACCACCCTTTTGCAGTTACAGTTACCGTGAAACACTATCACTACCCAAAGGACATGTACACACTGACATAGAAGACCGAGTTCACTATTACGTTAGCTCCGCCTCATTCAACCATGAAACAACCTGCCGGGGGATGTTGCATTGTCCCGGCTGACCCCCTTAAGAGTGCTAACTTTTCAACGCTCTCACTTCCTGATAACGGAACTGTTCCTTTTCATTCGACACCTTCCCCTCCCATTGTTCGTTAGAGGGGGGCCGGTGGGGAAGTCTTTTGTTCGAAATATTTTCGAAATCAGGACGGTAAGCTTTAATTAAGCGCGTTGCAAATTAGGGTACCAGTGGATATTTTTAAGAAAATCTGAACACAATGTTTGGCGTAATTGGATTTTAAGATGCCGGAAATGTTATTTTTTAAATTTTATTTTACTTTTTATCTGAAAGTGTGAAAACGAAGTTGAAATTAGATAAGGTAATTAACTTTCCAAGTTCAGAAAGCGTAGGATGGCAACTATGACGATCTTAGAATATTCTAGAATTTCAAAACTTGTATCTCGTATATAAATATTTGTTTTGTAGCGTATGAATTGGGGATATAGATTAAATTATACATTTAAATAAAATCAGAATTCCAGGATTTTATACGTGCTTATTCTTTCATGAAACAGCTGTTTACTGTTTTCGATTTAATTTTAAATTCTTGCAAAAGTACTGTTGGAAACGATTTTGTTAACTTTTATATTTTGAATATTAAATTGATAAGAATTTCATAATCTGGAGAGATTATGTTAAAATATTGTGTTTTTGTTTTTATCATTAGTCTTGCTAAGGTAGGCAAAATAATTATACAATTGTATGTAATATATTTAATATTTTAACATATTTTTAGAGCAACTTTTTCATGACTCATAGAATTACTTCCGCTAAAATATGAATTAACATTAACTAGTTTTAAAAGTAGAAAAATAAAAAAAAAAGAATTCAAAAAATTGAAATAATATAATTTTTAGATACTTGCTTAGTTATTCTTTGTAAAATCAAGTAGGGATATTTTTTGCTGTAGGCATTTAAATTTCGTGTTTAGAATTCTCAGAGTGGAAACACTAATAATAAAGTTGTTGTAATATATTCTAAGAATTCCGAGCTTTTTCTCTTCAGTTATATATTTATATATTTGATTTATGTTATAAGAATTCAGGATACTGCTCAAAATTCTATAAGATTTCTTTTTTCATATGTATGTTTTTCTTTTCTTTTGAATGCTCTAAATTTAATTTTAAAACTTCAAGATTATTCAATAAATTAACTATATTTGCGAGTGGAAATTTTGCTAGTTTTATAATTTATATTAACTTAGTATAAAATAGAGAATTTGAAACTTGGAAAATATATTTTTATTTATATATTTAACTCCTTTTCAATGCATTATTTATTTTATATCATTATTTTTAATGTTGAAATTTAACTACAACTCTTAAAGTTCCAAATAATAAAATATGAATCAACAACGAAATCACATAGCTAATTGGATAAATCCTGCAGAATCAGAACCAAAAAATAGACATTTTGACGATAATTAGATTTTGAGATACTGAATTTGCTTTAAGTTCCAAAAGAGAAAAAGCACATTTGCAGGAGGTAAATATATTCAAAGAATATTCAAGAGGAAAACTTCAACAAGGAAATTCGTTTTAAAATATTCTGGAATTTCGAAACTTGCTTCTAAACTGTAAATATTTATTCAGGAATATAGGAATCGGAAGTATGGATTAAATTGTAGCATTAAATCAAATCCGAATTTAAAATTTCCATCATGTTTATCCTTCAAACGAAAGCGCCATCTGCTGGCGTCGTGAGATTTACGTTTTGAATGAAAGCACTGAAAACTTTTATAAGCTCATCATATCACATTTCTGCTACCAAACAATTTTATTGAATAGTATATATACCATATATTATAATAATTAGAAAAATTATTCTTAGAAAAATGTCTGTATTTGTTTAGGGTATTGCATTTTAGTATAAAACCGTCGTAATCCTTGAAATGTGTCATATTTTTGTAGTTGAAATTTTATATTTTTTTCGAATTTCTTCTTATAAATAAGATTAACTAATTTCTTGCAATTTAATGCTAGTAGTTTAGGCATTTGATGTTATTTTTAACCCATTCACTTCCATTTACGAGACATCTCTTAAGAAGCTGCTGTAAAATGAAGAGTTTATAAATTTTGCTGGCAGTGAATGGGTTATAAATGGTAATTTTCTTGTTATTTTACACCAAAAATAGAGCTAGGAAAATTTAATTTCAGATTTAAAAAGTGAGTCTAGGATGTTTATTATCGATTTTTGTTTTTGGAATTTTGATATTTGGTTTCTGAAGGAAAATACTTCTCCTGCATAAAGTAACAGAGATCGTTGATCGAATTTTTAAATCATATCAACTACAAATAGAATCCGATTCATATTTGCATTATCAATTTCTAAAAGTATTTATCAACTGTAGCATAGAAATAGTTTACAACATCATTTTTTTTTCTTTTCCGGCATTTATCAACCGTATGAAACCTTCAATTTGAATGAAAACAATGCCTTATTATAAATTTTTCAGTCAAACGATTTTTATGAATAGTATAAAAATCGTTTAGTATTTCGGTAAATTTAAATAACTGTAAGAAAAAAAAATTATTTTATTTATTTTTAGCATAAGCATTCGATTTCTCGTATATGAAATAAGTTGGCAACTGAATTTTAAAGAGCGATTAATTTTTCTTAAAAAATATGAGGTTCCATATGATAGCTAATGAATTATAAAAATTTCCAAAAATGAACAAACCATGTTCCGAGTTCTGATGCTAAATAGCTTACAGGAAATAATTATTTTGATTTTTATCTTATAATGAGATCTCTGTTATTCAGTTTCATCTAATCTTTCTGCTTTTATGAATTTCGTTAAAAAAAATGAATAATTAATTTGATTTTTTCTAAATGATATAATTTTATTATTTGTTCTGATGCTGTTTAGACCTCGACATAAAAGCCAAATAAGGAAGAAAATTCTTTTTGTTATTAATTTAATGAGCTTCTATGTTAAAATATCTGATTAGATGAAATCGAGTTTCAAGTTTTCTTTGTTAAGATGTCAAGTCTTAAATCCATTGTATTTTGGTTAGTTTGGTGCATTTAGTTCAAAATGAAACATATCAATATTAATGAAACATATCAAAATTGGGTATATTTAAATTTTGCACAATAATAAAATAAAATTCTAAAAAATTTCCCTTTATCATAAACATAACTGCTTAGCGCGTATTGATTAAATAACAAATGTTTAATTAAATTATAAAAATATTGAAATGCACGACATGTTTTCATTATTAATGCCTTAACGAACTTTTTTTTAGTTAAAACAAATTTATTTTTCTGTGTTTGGCTCATATCACGCAAAAGTAAAAAATGACTGTTATACAATTTTTTTTTTTCGAATTCACATCTAACAATCTTGAACTCTTAAATAAGATATGAAGAAGCGAGTCTTAAATACGTTGAATTTAAATAAGATAATCTTGAGTTGTTAATGATGAGTCTTGAGATCTTAATGATGAACTTTGAGTTCTAATAAATATTGAGTTCTTAAATGAGATATTTATAAGCCAACATTTAAGTTTGTTTTTCAAACTAATCGTTTCTTTAAATCAGTGATGTACGTTATCTATTACAAAATTTTAAAGAAATTTAAAAAAAAAATAATCTTATAAAACTCTTGTACTGACGGTATACAAGATAAAGTCTAAAAAAACTAATTTAATATAAAATAGATTTAACTCCAGTAATGTTGATTCTAATGTAAATAGAAAACGATATTTATAAAATAAACAAAGTTCAAGAAAAAATAAAAAATTAATAAAATTAATTAAAGTTCATATTAATTAAAAAGTAAATTATTAGATTAAGTAGGCCAAAAAATAAACAATGGATGAAACAACTCAAATACTGTTTTTTCAAAAATCGTTTGCTCTTACATGGAATACAAAAAAAGCTTTCAATAATGTTTAATTGCTGTTATTTTGTTAAAAAAAATCGAATTCATTAATTAGTAACCTATTCTTTTCTTTACAATATTATTTATTAAAATATATCCATCTATTTCTTACATAGATGAAAAATATTTAATGACTGCTACAAGAAAAGATTATTAAATATTTACATAAAACCATTTTTTAAGTTTTTTAGCTTCTGCTAATAAATAAATGGTAATAATCTTTAGAGTAAAAAATTAACAGCACCATAATGTTTTTATAAAAAATTTAAGAAGCTATTTAGATACTTATTTATTATATAAACTTTTTTGAAAATTAGCTATTTACTGCACATGTTTTATGCAAACTTCATTTTCCCTAGCGCCTGATTGCAAGAAACATAGCCCTTTAGAATAATTTTTTATAGCACTTTATGTAATAATAAATATTTTCAATTTTTTTTTATGTCGTTGCATCCAACCATTTTTTTTAATCTTTACTATCTCTACCTAAAGATAAAGCAAAATGACAAAACATTAGAAAATCACGTAAAAGATTTTTTCCCCTAGAAATGATGGACAAAAAAATTAACCTCAAGCTAAAATATATATTTTACATAATTTTTTAAGAAACTCATAAAAACCTTTTTTTTCCACTAATTTTACACATTTAGAAAGCTCTAAGAATGGCAAAGCAAGTTCATTAAAAGTATGTAACATTCTCTGGTAATGCAAAAAACCATCACATAAAACTAATACATGATAAGCGGCTTAGCATCTATTACTTTTAACAGTAAAAAAAAAAAATATTCAAAAAGTAATACACCTACTTTTAATACCTTCTCCATAATTGCAAGTACTTCTTTTTTAAAATAAGTAATCCCACAATTTTCGCTATCAGCGGGAAATTTCGAACTTGCTTAATATCCTACGAAAGTTGTTTAATCCTATGTTATGGTTAGTAAGAACATGGTGACGAGCAAACTAAATATTTTCTCTGGACAGAAAGGAAAAAAAAAGTTAAGAAGAACACCCATTTTTAATTATATTTTCACCTTCGAATAATCCCAGTAGAATATTGCTTTCGGAGATTATTTACTTATTAAGAATTGGTAACATAATTTTTTTATTTTTTATTTTAGAATGGCAAATCTTGCAGTAACCTATAGAATGCAATTACTGGAGTGATAATTGGATATTTTTAAGAATTCTATGTGTGCTGAAATTAATGTTTTTAAGAAAACGAAATTTAGCAACGGATAAAAATCGTCTGCACTATCAGTTATTATTATTTTTTTTATAAAAATAAGAAAACAGAATTCATTAATTTAAAATGAGATTACGAGTTTTTTATAAGAAGAAAGTTAAATTGAAATTTTTGACAGAATATGTAAATAAAATAAATAAATAAATAATTTTTTTAATGAATTTGCCAAGATTATTCACTGATTAAGAATTAGCTACGCATCTTGCTTTTTTCTAGAAAGCTAAATCTTATTTAAACATACAGCTGACGGTTATTGTTATAGGAATTGAATATTTTTTAGAATATGCACATCGGAATTTATGTTTTTGAAAATAAAGCTCTATTTAGCTGTGTATAAAAACCGACTGTATTTATCGTTTGCTTAAGAATTACTGAATTAATAATTAGAATTTGATATAATTACTCTTGTGAGCAAAAAATATTTAATTTAAAATACTAAAAAAAATATAGCGAGGAAAAAAATATTATTTTAGAATATTTTGTAAAATTTAATATTTTCCTAATTTTTATATATATGTTTGACTAGATTTTTTTAATAGTTCTATAGTTTATTTTTAGTTCACCAACGATAAAAATATTATTTTTGATGACAAAACTGGATTAACAAAGGAAAAAAATAAATAATTATTCATTAATATTCAATTTTTTAAAAAAAAGTGAAATTATATGATTATTTTCGTTTTTTTAATGAAGGTATTCTTATCGTAATAGTTTTTGCCTTATAAAATAAAAAAAGTTTGTTATCATAAGAAATTGTTACAAAGTTGTTTGTAAAATTTGATTTCTTAATTATTATATTTTTTATTTATCGGTTAATCGTTTGTTAGTTTTTATCTTCGCATAATTCTTATTGAGTTTATTAATCAGAATTTTATATCATTTTTCTTGTAGACAAAAGAAATATTAAATTTAAAATACTAAGAAATGTCTCGAGAAAACATATTATTTTGGAAGAATATTTCGTAAAATTGAATATTTCCCTATTTTTTTGCTATATTTAGCTAAATATTTATTAATAGTTATATCATCAACGATATGTTAATAGTTATATATATTAATAGTTTAAGTTCATCAACGATAACAAATATTATTTTTGATGAGCCATTAACAAGGGAAAAAATAATCGATTATGTAATGATATTCAAATTTTATAAAAATGTGAACTTATATTATTTTTCTAATGTAATAATAACAATATAATTTTTAATAATAATATGATTTTTCTAATGTAATAATAACAATATAATTTTTAATAATAATATGATTTTTCTAATTTAATAATAACAATATAATTTTTAATAATATGATTTTTCTAATGTTATAATAACAATATAATTTGTAATAATAATATGATTTTTCTAATGTAATAAAGCAATATAATTATTAATAATATGATTTTTCTAATGTAATAATAACAATATAATTTTTAATAATATGATTTTTCTAATGTAATTTCTAATGAATTTTTAAATATAAATATGGCTATCATAAATACTTTTAACATAAAAAATAAAATGTATGTTACAAAATAAAGTTTGTAAAATTTGATTTCCTTATTATTATTTTTTATCTATCGGTTAATAGTTTGTTAGTTTCTATGTTCGCATAATTACTTCCATTTTATTAGGTGCTTACATGTATTTTGATTATTTTTTCACTTTAAAAAAGCCATTTATTGAGAAAACTTGGTATGTATATATATATATATATATATATATCAATCAAAATATTTTCCATCATTTTGTACAATTGTTTTCATTTTCATCCAATAAGTCTTGTATTTGATTGTCTGATTGTATTCGAATTTTTTGGGACTTCCAGGCCTTTCCTTGTCATTGACATCGAAATCACCATTCTGAAATCGTTGAAATCAAAATCGACGATTGGGACATCAACACTATAAGTTTCTAAAAGTATCTGATGGACTTCGGCAGCAGATTTCTTCAAATCAAATAAAAAAAACAAACAATGAATGTCGAAATTGAAATTTGGAGCGTACCATGATTGGTGTCTTTATACACTGAATAACTCATTGATAATAAATGGACAACTTTCAAAATGATAACAATAAAACAATAGTAAATTGGTAAAATCCAAAATCATTGTCGTTTATATAGATAATTCGCATATTTACCGATAGATGTCGCTGATTAAATTACATAAATAAATTAATAGCATCATAATCGTTTGCCTTGGCAAAATATATAAAAATTCATTAAATTCCATTCAATGGGTTGCCAATCGCCAAAATTTTCTAATTATTAGATTTACAACAAAAATATTCAAATAATTGATCAAATTTCATAAAATTCTTAATGCAACAAAGACTTGGATTTATATTTACCTTTCCCTTTTGAGCATTTCTCCTAGAAAATTATATGCATAAAACAGAAAGAAAAAAAAAATCGAACATTTCCTACTTTTCCCAATCCCCACATGAATAACTCACGCTTTTCATCAGCAACAGCAAGGGGAAAAAAAAAATCGAACGGAGGAAAACGCCTTCCTTTTTAGACATTGACAGGTTGTGTTTTTTTAACACTTTGCCGTTATTTTGAATGGAGAGCTGGCTGACAGGTAAAAGTAGGACAAGATTAATGGGCATTTTTCGCATTGATACATTTTTTTTTTTTGTCCCCTTCCTGCATTTTATTCCGTCAAACTATGAGAAATGGGGATGATAATAACATCGATTTCTAGTTGCTGCAGCCAGGGGAGGTTTATGCGAATGGAATAAAGCGCGCGAACGGTATTAACGAACGTTGAGGGGTCGGTGCAAAAAGTTCTAAAAAGTAAAAATTCATAAAAGGAGATTAAAAAAAAATCTCAACTATCTCTGTTAAATATGCTTGTGTGTTATTAAGAATATGGCACTCGCTAAAATAGTTATGAAAGGATATATTCGAGCGCAATCTTTAGTATTAGGGTGTTCCAAAAGTTTCTTTCTCATCGCGTTTTTAAAGAAGCTTGTCGCTGGAAACGAAACTTGATTGGTTTGGTTTGGTTATATTAACGTCCCGTTTGAAGCAACACTAGGGCTATTTTGGGACGGACCTCGTCATTTAGAACCGATGTTAGATGACGAGGACGACACCTGAGCTGGCACCCCCTCTCCACACCACACCAGCGGGAGGACGTTTGGTCATGACGGATTTAACGTGCAACTGACCCCCTTAGACGACGGTTCTTTGGGGGAATCAAGTCACGAACGTGAAACCCTCCGTTTCCGAAGCCGAGACCTTACCACCAGACCACCGCAGCCCCGGAAACGGAACTTGAATTTTATATGAAAATCTGCATAGAAAACGATTTTGGTGTGAGGACAATAGGCCTTCAACTGTCGCAAAGCCTTAACTACACACCAAAAAATTCTTTTTCCAGTCTTTTGTCCATTTGGTGGTATTGGAAAGGCGTAATTATTTTCTTCCGAGTTCCTTTCTAAAGGTGAAACAATCAATTCTACGAAATACTGTCATCAACTGGATCAATTGAAAACTGTCATAGAAAAAGAAACGGTCAGAATTTATGAACGGACGATGTGTTGTTTTTCATCATGACAACACGAGATCACATACTGTATTAGTCATGAGAGAGAAGTTCTTACAGTTTGATTGAGATATTTTATCGTAATTTGCATACTCTCCAGATCTTGCTCCATCTGATTATTACTTCTTTCTGTCCTTAAAAAAATTCTCTTCGCGATAAACGCTTGAAATCCATCAGAGAAATAAAAGCGCACCTCGAGGATTAGTTCTTGCCCAAAACACAGCAATTTTGGGAAGAAGGCATTATGAGGCTTCCTGAGAGATGGAAAGTAATAGAGCAAAAGGGTCCTTCTATAATAAAACAAATAGTATCTTAAACAGTAAATATTTGTGTATTCATTTCATATTAGAAATAGGAAAAAAAAAAAAATATGGGACACCCTAATATTTATATTGGCGATTAATCGCCGGGATATGGTTAATGCAAAAGTACCAGAGAACCGAATGTGCATTGAGAGGGTTGAAGTTGTATTCAAGACATCAAATACCGAATGTCATACATTTGAGTCACTGCGTGTTTGAACAATCGCGTTTGCATGCTTATGAAAATTAAGACCGACAGATGGTCAACTCCTAGATAGATTTAATGCTAAATTTGATACACATATACATTAACACCCGGGGGCACCTCGTGTCGTCCTAGTCATCTGACCGCGGTTCAAAATGACGAGGCCCGTCTCAAAATTGCCCTAGTGTTGCTTTACAACTGGACGTTAATATAACTAAACTAAACTAAAACCGGGGGCACCTCGTAATGAGGATGAGATGCTTTCTGTATGGTGGTTGGATCTCGCCACCCTGGAGGGTACACAAAAAGTTGGGGGATCTGGCTCCTCCCTTCGCGTACGGGATGTACTTCCTTCGGGAAGGGTTGTACCGTGGCCGGTGATGGTCCTTAGGACTAACCACAGTTCCCACCAATACTGCTATTGCGGCGGTTCGGTCATTCAGTATTCTTTATACGTGAGCCTTTGGGCGGGTCGAAGAGTCAATGATATGACGTACACATATGCATTTAAGTATTAAAACTGTGTACCAAACTATAGCGTCTTCGTGTTGTAGTTTTCATGCTAAAATATATTTAATCAGCAGGATAGATAGACTGTTTCGGAATGTATTTTGAACAAAATTTTGATAGACTTAATGAAAAAAAAAATAGTGCAAAGACCACGTGCCAAATTTCATTCGTCTAGCTCGAAGCTTTTTTGAGTTATTGTCAATCGTTATTATAGTCGTAATTCCAAAAATGTGTGTTTTGGATTTGAGGATGTTTTAAAATTTTTTCTCTTTGTTTATGAGAAAAAAAAAAAATAAGAAAAAAAAAACGAAGGATATCTCAATTTCTTAAAGAATAATAAAAAAAAAAATATTTTTTTGCATAGTTATTGTATTTTCTGAACCTCAGCATAATTTAGTAAAACTTATTAAAAGCTTATTAAATTAATTTAGCCTAGTTTAATTGAATTAACATTAATTTTACGTGATACCTGAATGCTATTTTTGACAGTTCCTACACACCAATTAATCGACAAAGAAATGACGTTGGTAATTAAACATTAGTAATTGGCAATGAAGCACTAGTGTGTGAGAAGTTGTGGTGATTTCCCTGGATGTAAGGTCAAATTTGATACTAATCAGTCTCACAAACACTTTTTTTTAAAAAATGACATCTGATTTCAAACTTGGAATTTCCAATTTTCTGCCTTGAAGTATCTGTAATATTAAACTGTTGCTATTAGCGATAAACGAGGATCGAACTCGCAACCTTTTGGGTTCGTAGCCGAGTAACAAGACCACTAGACAAAAGAAATTTCTCATGTCTCGTAGCTGTTATCTGTTAAACAACAAGTTCCAAAAGTATCACTGTTGCCAATCTGAATTTTACAACTATTTACAAAATAAAATTTAAATTATTAAAATAATCGTTAGCTACTTTTAAATAAAATATTTACGATTTATGCCGCAACAAAACTATTATTGTTCCTGCATATATGGCAGAAATCATGTCATGCAGATTCTGGTTTGAAGTTATCTACGTTTTAATAGCATGTCAGAGGTTAATCGAAAAAGAAAAAGAAAGAAATGCAAAACTCAGACGAGAGTTTCAGTAAAAATTTTAGCTTTATCTAAGAGATCAACATTTCATAGCTAATATTTGGGGATATCTTGTGATTAATATATAAATACTGGATTTCTCTACAATACGACGAAGTATAAAACTTTCATGTGTCGAACTCTGAAAATAAAAACATGAGCACTCGTGACATTCACGTTTTGCCTAAGGTCCACATTCTTATACGGAGAGAGAGGGGAAAAGCATTATTGTTACGGAGTATGCAAGAAAGTTTTCAGGAGACCACTCCTGCAGGTTGGAGCAGCAATTCATGTTCTGTTAAAAGATCTGAAACGTTTAGAAGTGTATTGACGAAGTATGTTATTTAAATACTATAAATCAATTTTAGGCCATTAAATACTTTATATTAATACTTTATAAATACTTTATATAAATAATCACATCTTAATCACGTTATAAATAATCACATCTTAATCACGTTATAAATAATCACATCTTAATCACGTTATAAATAATCACATCTTAATCACGTTATAAATAATCACATCTTAATCACATAATAATCACGTTATAAATAATCACATCTTAATCACATAATAATCACGTTATAAATAATCACATCTTAATCACATAATAATCACGTTGGAATGTTTCACAAAACACCATTGATTGTTTCAGATTGATTTTGAGTTTTTCATGCGCTCATTAAAAAAAAAAAAAAAAAAAAAGATTTATCATATAAATCCATATAAACCAGCTTTCATGGTGTTGATAATGTTGCTAGTTAAGCCTAAACTTTTTTTTTAGACATTTTCCCAGCTGTTTTTAAAAGCTGATATTGGCATCAGCTGTTTTTTTTCCCACGAGATATAGCCCATGTCAAGGGTTTTAAAGAAACCGAATAGCAAAGAAAAAAAAAAAAAAAAGTAAAAGAAAAAATCAGTGCTTTTTGCATGTTATCTGGATCGCCAATGTTGGCACGGATTACAATGAATTAAAAATTTTGAAATTTGTTTATAAATGACTTTTATCCGTACCTTTTAATTTGTTTCGAATTGTTTGCAGACGATCACTAACTTTTTCTTTGTATCAAATAATAAATAACGAGACAATCTCTATCGATACCCCACGCAATGTGTAATAAACACTTCTTACGTACTCTGTAATAAATGTATTGTTCCTGCATAAAAATTCTGGTGCGGGGGAATGGTGGTAAGATTTCGGCTTCGGAACCGGAGGGTTTCAGGTTCGAGGCCCGATTCCAGCGAAGAACCGTCTTGTAAAGGGCTCTGTTGCACGCTAAATCCGTCATGACCAAACGTCCTCCCGGTGGTGTTTTGTGGTGTGGAGAGGTGGTGCCAGCTCAGGTGTCGTCCTCGTCATCTGACCGCAGTTCAAAATGACGAGGTCCGTCCCAAAATAGCCCTAGTGTTTCTTCAAACGGGATGTTAATATAACCAAAACCAAACCCACATAAAATTCTAAGGCACTACATGCAACACACTAGCCCACAGATTACACGACAAATTTAGTAAAAATGCAAAATTCACCCCCCCCCCCAAAAAGAAAAGGTTAATATTCTATAACTATTTTAAGCTAATGCATTCAAGGCGTTTCTGGAATGGCATCATTATTTGGAAATATGCGAGAAAATTTCAGGGAGACTAATTTTGCTAGTTAATAATGAATTTAAAATTCTTAAGACTTTACCTGGTTTTCCGACTGTTTTTATTATAATAAATTTGTCGAGTGTAGGTGTTAAATTCTTTAAATAAACCGAGCTCATTCGAAAAGCGCGTTTGTTTTCACAAACGTATTTTTGTTTCTTCCAACTGTTTTTCCTCGTTACAGAGCATTTGCGTTTCCTTTTTAAAGCGCAGTATAAATTTGTAAATTTAATACAGTTTCTTCTCAAAAATATTCTCTTTTAAATTCAGAACTTTATCAAATTACCGCCGTAAGAAAATACATATGCATATTTTTTCAGTTCTTTCATTTTTCTTTAATCCTATAAAATAAAATTTTAGTTTTTGTTAACGATGTCAAATATTTTGCTACTCGTAATAGTTAATGTAATCATTAAACTAGATGTTTTATCTAGTATATAGTTTATTTGCCGGCGTCCTTGCATAGGGATAGCACATCTTCCCCGTGAATTGGGCCTCCCGGGTTCGAATTCCGGTTCGGGCATGGTTGTTCTTCATATGTGTTCTCTCTGTGAGGTGTGTAAATGTGCCTCGCTGCAGGAAAAGGTTGTGCAAGCGAATGTGGGAGTTTCATCTTCATATGAGCTAGAAGTCAGGCTTCTGGCCTCTGGTGCTCAGGGGTCTTTACCCTCAGAAGCTACTGCACCCCCTTTCCGAGGTAATGCGGACACGACATCATCATATAGTTAATTTAGTTTATAAAGTTCATTAAAACGGCGTTGCTATTTCATTTATTATTATTAATTAGCCGTGTTAAGCGACTAACTACTCGTCCACTATCTACATAAATTTAAAATTAGACATTTAGCAGGGATTAATGGTTGCTACAAATTCCAATTTTATATGTAACAGTTTTAATGGCTCCCTACGGAAAAAATGTTAAACTAATTCTTATAGACATATAATTCATAGTATCTTAGAAACGTGATACCGTTTTGCTTATCCTGTTATAGATTTTCATGATTTTATATATATATATATATATATATATATATATATATATATATATAAGAACTTTTAAAACTTTAATTTATTCCATTCCTGGAGGGATGATTTGTATAAGACTCGATCAGTCTACATCGCGACACAAGAGCAGAAGAGACCAAAAATTTTCCCTTCAGTGATTTTACAATCAGATTTTGATAGGGATTTCTTTGACAGATGTATACTTAGGGAATGGGAAATATAGGTATCTTTAAAAGAATGTTATAAACATTAAGGATCTTTATCTCTTCACTCGGAACTTGAGAAAATGTTGAGGTGACCACTTTTACAGACAGTGTGTTGAATTAATTAAATAAAAAAAATGGGAATTAGATCAGGAAATAAGAGAACATTTTAGAATAAATTTAATATGGGTTAAATTAAGATAAAAAGTTAGTAAATTAGTTAAGAATAAAATTAAATTAAGATATATCATGACATATATATCTTTACATATCCAATTATATCAAAGAAAAGAACAGAAGCATTTAAATATGAGTGCAATTTAATTTTTTTTTATTATTACTTGTTTTTGGAATTAAAACCTAATAGAAAAATAAATAAATAAATACAAATAAAATAAAATAATTAAAAAAGTGACTTAAAATAATCAGCGTGCAAAAAAAAAAAAAAAAATCGAATAATTATGTCTCGTTCATGAACAATGAAACAAAAATAATCGGGGTGTAATATTAATATTAAGAATGAAAAGTACTTGAGTTTCACTTCATCTATAAAATATATTGCTGTAAAATGTGCTTAAAATTTTTAAGTGAATTTACAGACAGGAATATATATATATATATATATATATATATATATATATATATATATATATATATATATATATATATATATATATATATATATATATAATTTATATTACCAAAAGATTTTTTTTCGCTTCTTAGATGATTTAAAAATATTTTTGCACTATAATATTTTTCAAATTTTGGTGGAAATTGTTAAAATTTCATTTAATTTTTAATTAATTATATGTTTTTTCCAACAAAAATTTTAAGTATTGGTCTTCCAAAGTATATATATTCCAAGTTTACTAGCTCTAGGTTTAATGGTCTGACCTGAGCTCCAACACACACATGCTCATCTTTATTATTTGTAGAGATTGAAAGGGACGCGACTAACCATTGGATGATTTTAATTGATTAATACAATTGTTTATAGATTATTCAGTATTTGCTGCTGAAATAAGTTTTTTAATTGTGGAAATTCATTCTTTAAAAAAATTAATTATAAGTTATCCCAAATATTACACCGATTAAGTGTTGCTTTCTCCTTCATAATAATGATATATAGATAACTAGAAATAATGCTCAAAGATATAATCATTAAAAATATTACCATTAATTACTAAGATAATAGGAAAGGCCAGGATATCGGAAATGGGTTTCAAAGATATAATTATGAAGAAAATTACCTTGAGTTACTAAGGTTAATAGGGTAACGGAAACGCGTTTAAAAAATATAATTATAATGAAAATTGCTTTCAATTAATAAAGTATAATTGAGTAAATGTGAAAAATTCCATTACGAACACCTGACGAACGAAAACTTTCTTTAGGAGGTATGTACTGTCATCGGCATTTGGACTGTTAACCTACTTCATCATTATTGCTCCATCAAGGGCACCAAAGAAGAGTGTAACTAGAAGAAATTTTCATCCTCGTACTCAAAGTGACATTCCCTGACCATCTGGAAATTAATAAACTAGTTAATGTTTAAACATTATATAATGACATGTAGACATTCGGCGAAACTTAAACACTATTAATAAATATTCCTATAAGTTCCAAAAATTAAACGTATTTTGGCTCCCTGGCGAGAATTTTGCCGATTTGCTGTAGCGAAATTTTTTCTGTTTTTCAGAAAATTCGCGAGTCTTTAGAAGATTGTGTAAAAACCTTGCTACAATCGCTGATGAATTCGTTTCAGTAAGTAATAGGGTTTATACATAAACAAACTTTTTGAAAAACCGGTTTTCGAATTCGATATTTCCAAAAAAAACCGGTTTTAGCCGGTTTTTGAATTTTTGTCAAAAAAAAAAATTGAATAGATATAGGGAAAAATAAAATATTTTTTCCTATTCTATTTTTTAAAATTTTATTTTAATTTATAAAAAATAACAAAAAACAAAATCAATATCAAAGTCAAAATATAAAAAAAAAACAAAATTAAAGATTACATATAGATATTACTTACACAAAATAACGAAAACTCAAACAAAAATTTCAAATAATATTTATATTATTTTCATTAATTTTAATTTCATCTAAGAAAATAGGATTTTAAAAAAACATAAAATATCCAATGAACGGTGGCTAAGTCTCGTTCTTATTTTGGACACAATATTGTCTGAAATTGAAAATACTCGTTCACTAGTTACTGAGTTTGGCATCAAATTACAAATCTAAGTTGTTTGTTCTTTTATTCGTTTGTTCAAATAATGAAAATTCAGCTTTCAGTGTCTTTGGATTTTTTCTTCAGGGTCTTCAAGAAACTAAACAATTATATTATTTCCGACAATTATTTTATGAACTGCTTTCAAATGATTATGTAGATTGCTCGTAGATGATCCTTTGCAGCTCAACATTTTATTACAATGATTTCAGATTGCCTTATTTGTCCCGAACTTTTTGAAACTTCTGACTTACTCATTTTTATCTAAAAATGAAATTAAAATTATTGAATAAATATTTTTGACGTTTATTTTACAATTTTATTATTTTAACTATTAATATTAATGCAGTTTAAAATAATCTAATCTACACATTTTCTAGGAATTTTGAAAAAAAAAAAACACTTCTTAATTTAATTCCGATGCTTGCTAAAGACATCATTTATGTTAAAACGTTGCGAAAGAAAATATGGAATATTTTAACGCCCTGTGTTTTATTTAAAATTCCATTAAACAGAAGTTCTTATTTTATACTAATTTTTGATAAAAGAAATTTATATAATAAAATTTAAATTTTAAAATGTAAAATAGAAAATATAAACATAAAAATTAAACATACTTAGTACTTACGTTATTTTTACCAAATATAACAACTTTATATTTTTGTTTCCAGTTTTCACTTTCACAGTATTAAGCAAACCTGTCGTGACTCGAGATGGATTCTGAGACCACATTTCGACAATTCCATTTCATTAAGGGGTGAGACGCGGAACAATGAGCACATTTGACCTTGGATTTCTCGCATTAGATACTTTTTTAGTTCTATTTTTTTTTCCACGTGTATGTGAGTGTTATGTCATTTCTGACAGCATTTTATTTTAACTATTCAGATATAGATGAAATTTGTGACAAGCCAGTCTTCCATTCTAAGATAGAACGCACCTCTTTGTTTTCAGAGTCTGTCTTCCAAATAATGGTATTTTCTCATCGAAATTTCCGCTATGAAATGCAAACACACAGTCGAAGTTCTGTGCCAGTCTGAAATATCTCAACATTATTGAGTTCATTAACTTGCTGGCAGAAACCAAACTACCTCTCTAGTATAAACAATGTGTCGCCCGCTCTCAATAGACCATTTCAATCAGTAGCAGACGACTATTAAAAGGGGGAAAAAGCGAAAACATTTCCTTCTATAAATACATCTCAATTCAACTAACACAACCTTTGCAACTGGATTTGTTTATACAAGGGAGCATACTGACCTTCCTATAATAACATTTTATCGTATACTTTGGCCGATAGAACAGTCTGCTTTAGTGAAAAATGTTGTTTTATATTTGAGTTGCCAATTGTCGAATAGAAATTAAGTGAGGTTGTCTGCTGTCTGTCGGGCATTGTCTCGATGTTAGAACTGTTTGGATAAAAGTTTGTTCCGGCGTGGTGGCAAACTTAAGTGATGTAGCGAGTATTGTTTTAAGAGGAGTTGTATTGCAGAATTGATTGATTTAAAGGTCATATCAAGTTCTAGTTTTTAAAGTTTTCGATTAAATTCTGTGTATAAATGAAATGTTATGCAACGATTCTTCAAATAACTCTCAAATATATTCTGTTCTGTGTCCTAAAAAATAAAAATCATAGAATGCATACATACTATAGATGATTAAATATTTTTTTAAAAAAATGTTTTGAAATTATTTATAAAAATAAAATTTTCATACCATCATTATACAAAACATTTTCTCAAAGTTTATATAATAGGTATATTACCTAAAATTCTGCATTTTGTAGTGATTCAGGTTATTGCTTTGCAATTTCTGCTCTTTATAAATTATTTAAAGTAATTTTATACATTACATTTATTGCCATTTTGATGAAAAAAATAAAATAAAAAAAATTCCATTCAAAAGTTTGAAATAAAATTCATGCTTCCAGTGGATTAATATTGTTTAAAATTTAATTCAATTTATAAAGGGATTTTTTCTTCATTTCTTACGCTTATTGATATACACTCACGTGAATTTTATTGAAAAATAAATCATCGTTAAATGATGATTATTATACAATAATAGTAATTTTAATGAAATAGAACTATATTTAAATAATATTATAAAAAGGTAGAAAAAGTAATAAATTTTATTAAAGTGTTGTGAAAAAAATGATGGAAATGTTGTATTAAAGAATACTATTTAGAAGCAATGTCTTAAAATTCTTCAATTTTATGTAAAAATTTAAATTCATATTTGTGTATCTTGTTGCAAATATTTTGATACATAAATTTTTTTATCATATTAATGGAAATTAAATTAGATTCTTTTTTAAGAATATCGAGAAATTATTCATGATATAATGATAGTTTAAATGCTGAACAGTTTAATTTTTTTATGGTCCATATGCTAATTTATAGATATGCGAGTTTTATAAGAAACTTTTAGCAACGTATCGCTATTCGTTCTGCATATATAAGATTTTGATTAGGAAGTTTCAACTGACAATAAATATTATTGCTACTGATTTGCGGAATCAAAACTAATAATTGCACAATTGAGTAATTTTAACATACTGTAGAAATTTGTATGATATAAAATGAAAAATTTGACGTTGATGCTCCATTATACGAAAATAATAGAGTCACTATACAGAGTCACTATAGAGGACTGAAATAAAATCTACCACTCATTTCGAAATTTTAAGATTTATGTCGATTTCATTAAGTATTTTGCTATAATGAGCTATCCTATGTTAAGTAGCTAGATATTAGATCATTAAAAATAATAATAGCCAGCCTTTTGCAAGAGTTTTTTTTTTTTTTTTTTTTGCATTGTGTATATTAACATACTTTCTAATAGTATAGTCATAAAACTTATATATTTCAATATTGTCCAATTGAATCTTGAATTTTGTAATGTTATTTAGCAACCATACTATAAAAGAATACAAAATTCTAAAGACAATAACTTGTGTTTTATTTATTTTACAAAACTTTCTTATTTTGTGTTTTATTTATTTTACAAAAATTTTTTTCTTATTCCTATTTGCAAACCTTTCTTTCTTGTTGTATTTGAAATCGGCTGTCTGCTTAGAAACTGTGTTTGCTAAATTTAATTATATTGGTAATTTCTCTTTTTATATATTTTTTATTAATTATTTGAAAAAGTAAAGTGAATATCTTGATATTTTTAGTATTTATAATTTTTAAATTCATAACATTAAAAAAAATTTTCTTTGAAACTAAATACTTACAATTTTTAGTCTTTGTTTGATTAATGTTCAGTGTCTGTTTGATTGCTGTTTAGTTGCTAATTGATTGATGTTCGTTTTCTGCTTGATTCATGTTCGTTTTCGATCTTTTGTTACATATATTTTCTCGTAATAAATAAAGTCACAAAACATCGTTTAGCATATTCAATAACTGAATCAGTGTTTTTATATTAGGTTCCGTTTATATTTCTGTTATCCAGCTTTCAATACTTTATTATATATGTATTGAAATAATATTTTATGCATATATTTGGATATTGTTCATTAAATTATACTAAATGCGACGTTAATGGTCGGTTTTATTGTTATTAAATAACATAATAGAATGAATAATATTCCATGAATTGATTTATAAATTATGAATGCGGTTTTAAATGCGATGAACTGTCTCAATCTCAGAAACAAAGATTAAAATCTACTTTAATGTATCGTCTGAGGTTGTTGCCAATCTGGTAATCCAAATGAACAATCAGAATATTTCTTTTCTAACTGTTGATTTGTATACCAATGTTTTCACTTGTTGAATTGCATACCGGCTACTTTGGCAACTTAGCATTAATGATCTCCTTGGAAGTGTGAAAAAGCACATTTAAATAAATTTCAACCTAAATAAAATATTTAGGTCTATTTGTAGTAAAGTCTGTCCCAATTTTAGAGGTTGAAATTTTCGTCATTCCCAGTCAGTGGTTAGGCTTAAGGTTAGGATTTCGTCGCCAAGTTTGAGGAAATTTTGATGCCCGTATGCTTGCCAAATGGTCGCCATCTCGGTTGTTCTTTTGATTGCATCATTTTGCTTAAGAAATATTTCGTTTTAGATATGTTTTGGAGAATACCATTGAAAGTTTGCCAATTGCAGAATTTGGCAGTCATTTCCTTGAAAAAACTGCTTATTTATTTAATATTGCAAATAAGGGGGAAAAAACTGCTTAAAAAAATTCGTATGCAGTTTTAAAAAAATTCCTTCTTATACAAATTATATGAATTTGATTTTACATCGTTCAGTGAACCCCCGAGAGGGGGGGGGGCACCTCGAAATGAGGATGAGATGCTTCCGGCATGGTGGTTGGATCTCTCCACACTGGAGGGTTCACTAATAGGTGGGGGATCTGACTCCTCCCATCGATGACGGGACGTACTTCCTTCGGGGAGGGTTGTACCGTGGCCTTGTGACGGCCCTTAGGATTCAACCACAGTTCCCGCCAATGTTGCTGTTGCGGTGGTCCGGTCATTCAGTTTTATGGTTTAAATCCATCGGGTCGGAGAATTAGATGGTTGACTTAGATCTTTCAGTGATACTATGTACAGGCACGGAATTATTAATTTTATGCTTCTAGGCAGAATATAGATCTATTAATTAAGAGCCATTTCTTTTAATAATGAATTTAATTTCACGTATGCAAAATCGACAACACATTTTGCCAGTTTAGTTTCACATTTCACACAGTTTTACTTTCTCGTATAAAAAGTGTAGAAAAGTATTGTAATTGTAAAAAAATTCGATATATTGACAAATATCCACATTTTAAATCTTTATAATTAAAAAAAAGGCACACACATTTTTGGCATTTTTTCTATTTATCTCTGGACACGATTACATAAAAATTGCATTGAGCAAGATGGATGAAATTTGGTTTATGAATTTTAGATCGAACGTACCGATTTCTGTCGAGTTTGGAACAAAATCTATTCAGTAGAAAACTGTCAATCTGGCTGTCCTGTTACAAGTGGGCTCGATAATTTAACTTAAAGAACAAAGTAGATAACATTTAGTCCCTAGATTTAGCATCTAAAATGTAGACGATCAAATTTTGAACCAAATTTGTCGGTCTGTATTTTTGTATACATGTAAACGAAATAAATCTTAAACACTATGAAGTAAATCAATGAATTTCAATATGTGATTTTGTGATTTAAACTGCAGTACAGTGTCAAAGTTTGGTTTCAATTAGTAAAAAAAAAAAAAAGCATCAAAATACATATCGCACGATAGATTTAGTAAAATCATTAGATTCGTGCCATAGATCTATATTTTGTAACTATTGTTTGCCAAAATTATGCAAGGTATTCGTGGCTTTATTCGATATCCTAAATTTTATACGGTATGGGGCATAAAGAAATTTATTGCAGAATATGCGAGAAAATTTTAAGGAAACAACTCCAGTTGATTAAGATGTTACTGTTTTATTTTAGGTTAATTATATATTTTAAGTTTGGGAAAATGTATTTATTTTTATTTATTTGCCATGACTTCAGGCATATTTGTACACAATAAGCCCGGTGTCCATATTTGTACACAATATTATTGACGCATATTTTCACTGTTTAATTTAATCTAATTCCAAACACTAAAAACTGGTTCCAATTAATTCTCATTCTAATTGTAATTGATTCTAATTTTTTTAATTCTAACAATTCTAATTAAATTTAACAATTCCATAAATTCTATTTAATTCTAATAATTCTAATTAAATTTAACAATTCCATAAATTCTATTTAATTTTAACAATTCTAATTAAATATAACAATTCTACGAATTCTAACAATTCTTGTTAAATCTAATAATTCTATTATTCTAATTATACTATTAATACTAATTAATTCTAATAATTCTAATTAATTTCAACTATTCAAATGAATTCTAATAATTCTAATTAATTTCAACTATTCAAATTAATTCTAACTATTCTAATTAAATCTCATAATACTAATTCTAATATTACTACTACTAACTATTTAAATCTAATAATTCTAATTCATTCTAAATTTATTAATTTTTTTATGAATTCTAATAAATTAATTATAATTATTCTGTTAAGAACCTGATCAATTTTATATGATGAACTATTGAAAATGTATTTATTTTTATTTATCTGTCATGACTTCAGAGAGGCATATTTGTACACAATATGCCCGGTGTCCATATTTGTACACAATATTATAGAGGCATATTTTCACTGTTTAATTTAATTCTAATTCCAAACACTAATAACTCATTCCAATTAATTCGCATTCTAATTGTAATTTATTCTAATTATTTTAATTCTAACAATTCTAATTAAATTTAACGATTCTATGAATTCTTTTTAATTCTAGCAATTCTAATTAAATTTAACAATTCTATGAATTCTATTTAATTCTAACAATTCTAATTAAATTTAACAATTCTATGAATTCTATTTAATTCTAGCAATTCTATGAATTCTATTTTTCTAACAATTCTGATTAAATCTTATAATTCTATTATTCTAATAATACTATTCGAATAATACAGATTTAATTCGAACTATTTAATTCTAACAATTCTAATTAAATTTAACAATTCTATGAATTCTATTTGATTCTAGCAATTCTATGAATTCTATTTAATTCTAGCAATTCTATGAATTCTATTTTTCTAACAATTCTGATTAAATCTAATAATTCTATTATTCTAATAATACTATTCGAATAATACAGATTTAATTCGAACTATTTAATTCTAACAATTCTAATTAAATTTAACAATTCTATGAATTCTATTTAATTTTAACAATTCTAATTAAATTTAACAATTCTATGAATTCTATTTAATTCTAGCAATTCTATGAATTCTTTTTTTCTAACAATTCTGATTAAATCTAATAATTCTATTATTCTAATAATACTATTCGAATAATACAGATTTAATTCGAACTATTTAATTCTAACAATTCTAATTAAATTTAACAATGCTATGAATTCTATTTAATTCTAGCAATTCTAATTAAATTTAACAATTCTATGAATTCTATTTAATTCTAGCAATTCTATGAATTCTATTTTTCTAACAATTCTGATTAAATCTAATAATTCTATTATTCTAATAATACTATTCGAATAATACAGATTTAATTCGAACTATTTAATTCTAACAATTCTAATTAAATTTAACAATTCTATGAATTCTATTTGATTCTAGCAATTCTATGAATTCTATTTAATTCTAGCAATTCTATGAATTCTATTTTTCTAACAATTCTGATTAAATCTTATAATTCTATTATTCTAATAATACTATTCGAATAATACAGATTTAATTCGAACTATTTAATTCTAACAATTCTAATTAAATTTAACAATTCTATGAATTCTATTTGATTCTAGCAATTCTATGAATTCTATTTAATTCTAGCAATTCTATGAATTCTATTTTTCTAACAATTCTGATTAAATCTAATAATTCTATTATTCTAATAATACTATTCGAATAATAGAGATTTAATTCGAACTATTTAATTCTAACAATTCTAATTAAATTTAACAATTCTATGAATTCTATTTAATTCTAGCAATTCTAATTAAATTTAACAATTCTATGAATTCTATTTAATTCTAGCAATTCTATGAATTCTATTTTTCTAACAATTCTGATTAAATCTAATATTTCTATTATTCTAATAATACTATTCGAATAATACAGATTTAATTCGAACTATTTAATTCTAACAATTATAATTAAATTTAACAATTCTATGAATTCTATTTGATTCTAGCAATTCTATGAATTCTATTTAATTCTAGCAATTCTATGAATTCTATTTTTCTAACAATTCTGATTAAATCTTATAATTCTATTATTCTAATAATACTATTCGAATAATACAGATTTAATTCGAACTATTTAATTCTAACAATTCTAATTAAATTTAACAATTCTATGAATTCTATTTGATTCTAGCAATTCTATGAATTCTATTTAATTCTAGCAATTCTATGAATTCTATTTTTCTAACAATTCTGATTAAATCTAATAATTCTATTATTCTAATAATACTATTCGAATAATACAGATTTAATTCGAACTATTTAATTCTAACAATTCTAATTAAATTTAACAATTCTATGAATTCTATTTAATTCTAGCAATTCTAATTAAATTTAACAATTCTATGAATTCTATTTAATTCTAGCAATTCTATGAATTCTTTTTTTCTAACAATTCTGATTAAATCTAATAATTCTATTATTCTAATAATACTATTCGAATAATACAGATTTAATTCGAACTATTTAATTCTAACAATTCTAATTAAATTTAACAATTCTATGAATTCTATTTAATTCTAGCAATTCTAATTAAATTTAACAATTCTATGAATTCTATTTAATTCTAGCAATTCTATGAATTCTTTTTTTCTAACAATTCTGATTAAATCTAATATTTCTATTATTCTAATAATACTATTCGAATAATACAGATTTAATTCGAACTATTTAATTCTAACAATTCTAATTAAATTTAACAATTCTATGAATTCTATTTGATTCTAGCAATTCTATGAATTCTATTTAATTCTAGCAATTCTATGAATTCTATTTTTCTAACAATTCTGATTAAATCTAATAATTCTATTATTCTAATAATACTATTCGAATAATACAGATTTAATTCGAACTATTTAATTCTAACAATTCTAATTAAATTTAACAATTCTATGAATTCTATTTAATTCTAGCAATTCTAATTAAATTTAACAATTCTATGAATTCTATTTAATTCTAGCAATTCTATGAATTCTTTTTTTCTAACAATTCTGATTAAATCTAATAATTCTATTATTCTAATAATACTATTCGAATAATACAGATTTAATTCGAACTATTTAATTCTAACAATTCTAATTAAATTTAACAATTCTATGAATTCTATTTAATTCTAGCAATTCTAATTAAATTTAACAATTCTATGAATTCTATTTAATTCTAGCAATTCTAATTAAATTTAACAATTCTATGAATTCTATTTAATTCTAGCAATTCTATGAATTCTTTTTTTCTAACAATTCTGATTAAATCTAATAATTCTATTATTCTAATAATACTATTCGAATAATACAGATTTAATTCGAACTATTTAATTCTAACAATTCTAATTAAATTTAACAATTCTATGAATTCTATTTGATTCTAGCAATTCTATGAATTCTATTTAATTCTAGCAATTCTAGGAATTCTATTTTTCTAACAATTCTGATTAAATCTTATAATTCTATTATTCTAATAATACTATTCGAATAATACAGATTTAATTCGAACTATTTAATTCTAACAATTCTAATTAAATTTAACAATTCTATGAATTCTATTTGATTCTAGCAATTCTATGAATTCTATTTAATTCTAGCAATTCTATGAATTCTATTTTTCTAACAATTCTGATTAAATCTAATAATTCTATTATTCTAATAATACTATTCGAATAATACAGATTTAATTCGAACTATTTAATTCTAACAATTCTAATTAAATTTAACAATTCTATGAATTCTATTTAATTCTAGCAATTCTAATTAAATTTAACAATTCTATGAATTCTATTTAATTCTAGCAATTCTATGAATTCTTTTTTTCTAACAATTCTGATTAAATCTAATAATTCTATTATTCTAATAATACTATTCGAATAATACAGATTTAATTCGAACTATTTAATTCTAACAATTCTAATTAAATTTAACAATTCTATGAATTCTATTTAATTCTAGCAATTCTAATTAAATTTAACAATTCTATGAATTCTATTTAATTCTAGCAATTCTATGAATTCTATTTTTCTAACAATTCTGATTAAATCTAATAATTCTATTATTCTAATAATACTATTCGAATAATACAGATTTAATTCGAACTATTTAATTCTAACAATTCTAATTAAATTTAACAATTCTATGAATTCTATTTGATTCTAGCAATTCTATGAATTCTATTTAATTCTAGCAATTCTATGAATTCTATTTTTCTAACAATTCTGATTAAATCTTATAATTCTATTATTCTAATAATACTATTCGAATAATACAGATTTAATTCGAACTATTTAATTCTAACAATTCTAATTAAATTTAACAATTCTATGAATTCTATTTAATTCTAACAATTCTAATTAAATTTAACAATTCTATGAATTCTATTTAATTCTAGCAATTCTATGAATTCTTTTTTTCTAACAATTCTGATTAAATCTAATAACTCTATTATTCTAATAATACTATTAATACTAATTAATTCTAAAAATTCTATTAATTCTAATTATTTTAATTACATCACATTATTTTAATTCTAATTCTACTAAAAACTAATTATACTACTACTATTTAAATCTAATAATTCTAACTCATTCTAATTTCATTAATTGTTTTTATGAATGCTAACAATTCTTATTAATTATAGTAATTCTATTTAGAAACTGATCAATTTTATATGATGAGCTATTATTATTATCCGGATATTTTATAATACATAAATTTGCATTTCTCTACAAGGTTTTTTTACAGGGTAATTAGGAAAAAAAGAATTCTTTAATCGACCCGTTATGGTCCTCTATCAGCCTAACGGCTCTAAACATCTGCCTAGTCTGGTTAAACGAAAATCTGCCATTGAATACATAACATTGTTGAATCACTGCAGTGAACTTTTAGTACTGTTGTGAATAAAGCAAATGCCATTGGTCAATCCTATTATTTCTAAAATCCCAGGTTCATGAACAGATTTTTATCATAAAGTATTGTAATTGATTTTTGCATTGTGCTTCATGATTCCATGTATTTGTCATGAGGAAGAATATTCTATTTTATAGTTCTATTTTTCTTCCGCAGGAAATCCGTACCTGGAAACCTTTTATTCTTTTCTTGAGGGTGGAAAAATATTTATTTTTGTCTGAAAGAAGAAACTTTAACTGGGAGTGATACTGAACAAAGGTAAGATTTTTTTTTATATATATATACACATTTCTTATTTTCGTCTCAAAGAAAAGGAAAAATTCGAAATATGTATTTTTTTTTTAGAATAACTTTTTATGCCAAGAAAATGCTTCATTTATTTTTGTATGAAAATGGAATGAAATATTGCTAATGCTGAATTTAAAATACAGTACATTTTCGAGTATCCGGCCTAATGTTGTGGACAGACAGCCAGATAACAAAAAGGCCGGGTAGGCTGGAGTTCATTGGAACTCATTTCTTTGTCCATCAATATCAGAAGACAAAGTTTTTATACCAACAATCACTGCTATAATACGTATTATCTCGCTTATTATTGAGTACTAAGCCCTCCAATTATCTCAAGCCACGTAGAATGTGAACGAGGCCGAGGCCTGGTGAAACATAGAAGCAATGGCCGGTAACTTGCCGAATTAAAATAGAAGGCTACTGGTAGTTTATATATGTTTATATACTGCACTGCAAGAATTTATTAGAGAAAAAGTAAGTTAAAGGATAAAAACTTTTCATATTTAAAACTAATTCTGTGCACTTCTATGTGGTATACTTAAAAAAACATTAAGCCTACCCCAAGAACAATTTACGAATTTAGTACGTACTGTGCAGTTATAATCAGAGACAGCGGCAAATAAATGAGGTTTGTTACACACTGGTGAAACAATAAACAACGAGCAGAAAGCTACTATTTTCCTGCCACAATTTGTATTTTGCATACGATACGTAGGATGATCGGAGCAGACGGTTTTCAATGTTGCCAATGCAACGCCTTTAATTCCTCATTTAATTACGATAAAAAAAAATAGGCTGGATAGTCGCGAAACGGATACTTGGGAATGTATCGAATATGATTGCACAAATGAGAATTTGGAATTGAAATCTGCAACAAGCATAATTTTAAAAAAACCAGATTAATTAAAATTTAGCACTATCATTTCGCATTTGGCACAAATTTAAAATACAAAATTTATTATTGACTTCATCTAAAAATTTCAGAAATAATAATTTACTTTAAAATATTATTATTGTTAGAATACTTAGTGACAAAAGCTTAATGAGTGGCATATTTAAAATGAAAAATTTACTGAACGAATTAAAAAATAAAATCAGAAAAAAATCGTTTGGTGTAAATATTAAGCAATGGTAATAAACTAAATGGCAACCGTGTTGAATGTAAATTACAAACATTATTAAAAATTATTAATAACCGCAATAATATTATTTATAGTAAACATCAGCTCAAAGAAAACAAAATGTATTTGGGTAATATGTGAATTAATCAATCTATTAATTTATTTTCTCTAAAAGTATAAGTTGAAATTGTGATCATAAAATACTTTTAAATGTTTTGAAGGAATGTAATATAGAATTTTAAAAAAGACTTTTATAAAAAAAATTTTAAAATGAGTACAATTTATTCCACAATTCAATTTTATTATTTTGTAAAAACTTTAACATTTTTAGAAGAAATATTAACTATTTTCATACGCTGATTTTTTTGACTAAATGATAAGCGTCTGTTATTTACAAGTAAATAATGAATAGAATCGATAAAGAATTTCTTTTATTAGAAATTAAAACTTCCGGTTTACTTTTAAAAACCAAAATATAGTTTTCTGACAAATATGCACCAAAAACTTTTCACTTCAGAAAATAAAATTAATTTAGTACGAACTGAATAAATTTACGCATTTGCCGAAAAACTTTTAACAAGTTTTTCTACTTAGCAACGTTCTCAAGGTTTTCTTTTTTTTAGGAGAATCTATTCGTGTGGAATATAAGATATTGGGATTTTAAAGCTTAAAAGAGATTTAACTATGAGTCTTGAGAATTTTTAGGACGAAAATAAAATTATTCTTTTTATGTTTAAACACTAAATGATTCTTTTTTCGTTTCCTCCATAAACTGTTGAGGTAAAAATCTTGTTTTAAGAATATGGCGAGAATTTTTTCAAATTTAAATTCTTTTTGTTTCGTATTTTCCAGTGTTTAAATTTATGAATAGAATTTTTTATTTCTTCTTTTGAAGATAATTCTGGATAAGATTGAATATAGATAAAATTCTTTTTCGAAGATAATTATTAATTTTATAATCCAATGTGATTCCTTTTTCACGAAATCGATATATAAGCTTTCTGGAAATGATAACTATTAAAAGTTTTTCAGTGTTTTAAAATAAAGTTTTGATTTATGAATTAAATATGATTTTATCAATTAAAATATATATTGTTTTAAACGGGTGAGGATTAGAAAGTCTCTATCGACTTGCATGAAAATTCGAATACTGGAAGGGTTTTCTTAGTATCGAAACAAGGGGGCTAAATTTTCAAAATCTATATCCATCCAAACTCTGCTTGTTAATTCCATTGGGTTGTCAAACGATCTGTTGATGATAGAGTGCGGAATATTTGAGAAAGCACCTGATGCATCATCCTTATTATCAGACCATGTTATGACTACGGACATCTCAATATAGCCTTCATATACCTTTAAAAAGGACAATGTTTACAAACAGATAATAATAATAATAAACTAGCCGACTTTGTCGACTAGCTTGTTCGCTTAAATTTTTAAATTTAGGCTGTTTAATAATTCATTTAAAATACATATATATTTTTAAAATTTCACTTGTTTTTTTAATTTAATTGAATCAATTTATTAGAATTTACAAGTTTCACATATTACAAGAATGAAATTTATACTACTGAATTGATTATTGACAAAAGTAGTTATGTTGTTGTTTCTTGCCATGGACAAGCCCGCTGTTATGAAGACAGCGATTTTAAGCCGGTGAGGGAGCGTCTCTTGTTTTTATAGTAGCGCCATCTAGGACCAAGAAAACGACTTAGCCACACACACGTCACAACCCTTTTTACGGGGCAGACTTCATTCACGCATTTCATTCACTCATCCACAGATTCGTAGATTCGTAATTTAGACCTGAATCAGAGAACGATCACCCCTGATCCAGTACCCCCAGTGGTATTATTCTCGACATGGAGGACATAGTGACCACGACAGATTTATACATGCGCCAGCTACCACACATACGGAGAGTCTTCGGCCGGCGGGGTTCGAATTCGCAACCTAAGGGACACGAATTCAACGCTCTACCAACCAGGCTATCCCGGCCTCAAAGCAGTTATTAAACGTTTTGATGGATTTGAATTCCGTCATAGAACTTAAAATGTTGCATCAAATCAATTCTGTATGAAATTTAACTAAAAATATTATTAAAATTAATGGATGAACTGTATGAAAATGAAAATGCTATCATTAAACAGATAATTTTTTGAGTCTTAAGATTATATGAAGTCCCTTTTTTGTAAGATATTTTTTTGGAGGATATGAACATCAATATCCCTTATTAAATCTTAGAGATTACTTATCTAGTTACGGTTAAATTACCATTGCGTTCGACTTTCTGTTAAAGCCTGTTTCTTGATTTCCTTTATATCTTCTTTCCTCTGATTGCATCGACATTTTGGTGACATGGTTAACCTTCTTCTGAGCATTTCTAATTATATTCTACAACTCTATTCGAAGTGATGAATTCAATACAGCTCTAGAAATGTTTGATGAAGCAGTCTGAAATTCGTGCGATAGATTGTTAATGTTTAATTGTTGCCATTCTACAATAAATAAAATAAGCGATTTCTGTGCCATGTACATTAATGTTATATAGATAGATAGATAATTATATATATTTAGATATATATTTATTACATGAATTAAAATTATTTAAATCAATGGAGATCGCAAATGCTCAAAAATAATAGAATTATGTTTCTCCTTAGAGAAATTTTTTTTGAGTAAAAAATATGTAGTAAAAAAAGCTGCCTTACATCTGCATCACTTATAGGGGGAAAAAATGGGTACTAAATATTTTCAATGTGTAAAAATACTTTTGTTCTATATTTCATTCAATAAAAATGTTTGGAATGAAAATATGTTTTTAATTACTTTTCAGAAAACGAACCAATACATCATTTGTTAAAACAATGAAAGAAAGATTAAGCATCAAATGTTCTTTCTGTAAACATATTTATATTATATTTTCCAATTAAAAGAAAATTTTTTGAACAAAAATTAGCATTTACAATATTTTTTTTACACTATTGAACTAAGAACATAATAATAATTAGCAGACATATATCTTATTTTGTTGAATAATTAACAATTTTGCCATAGAAATAAGGTTTCGAGGCACTTCTTTTTTTTAACTGAGATGGAATTCTTAATTTCATTGTATGTACTGTTTTCATCTAATTATATATCTTAATTACATTATATTTACACTAGAGCTTTTATTATTAACCTTCCAAACCAGCTAATTAGTTTAAGTTATGGCAAAGAAAGAGTTAAAAGGAAGCATTGCGGAGAAATGGTGTATATATTCTTTGGAAGCTACATGCTAAATGCAATTTTTAATATTATTCCTGTATTTCATACGAAATAGCTTCAAGATATGATTTTTTTCTCCTTTTTTTTATAAAATATAAAGAATTCAAAAAATCTTTATATTTTAAACGAACATTTTTTTTATTTATTCATAGAAGGACACAAAAATAAAAAGAAAACTATAACTCATTCCGTTAAATATTTACTATGCTACAAATGAAAATAAAAGCTTGTTTCCATGGAAACATCTCTTTTTGAAAAAACAACAACATATTTTTAATGAAATCCTAACTAAGCTTAATTGCTTATTATACCAATTAAAATCAAATCTTTTAATTAAATTTAGATCTAAACTGTTTCATACAAAATGTTAACATGCAATCTACCGTGTATATTTTTCATATTATTATTACTGTCACCAATAAACTAATTAGTTTAAATTACGATAAAGAAACTTTCAAATGGAAACATTTCAGAAAAATATTATTTAAATCTCTCGCGTATGCTTTTGTGTTATATGTTACATTTCTATATCGCATGATCTTTTGAGATCTTAGGAGAAATGGGTTTAGAAAATAATGTTTGTTTCGCTTAAGATTATTTTTTCAAAAAAAGCATCGATCCAATTTGCCATTTCAAAATATTTCATGTGATTATTTAACTATTCAGAGATTTTAACTTTGATTAAAAGAAAGCGATTAATTAATTTTATTAACTGTTTACTAAACTGTGAATAAAAACAAACTTTGTTTCCGCGAGGACATCACTTTTAGGGAAGAACGAATTAATTTTAATGAGATTACTAACTATACATAATTTAGAATTACTAATTGTACATGAAATTTTTACTATATCAATTAAATTTAATCAATTAATTAAATTCGAAATCACACTGTTTCATTTAAAATATGGTTCTATAAAAGTCTGCATCATTAATATGTGCTAAAATGGAAAATTCAAAACCAACTGTAATTTTCATGTAAACGTTTACAAAAATTTGATTAGTTTTCACATTTTTGACTTTCCCAAGTTCGGAAATGTCTGTCTGTAACGACGAGAACTTATAAACGCTAAAGCCAAAGTGGATTTAATTTGGTATTCAGTTTTAATACCAAAATGCAAATTTTTACCAATTGTTGGACGAAATAGGTAATGGAAAGCCTATTCTGGGTTTGCATGTGTGTATGTTACCTCAAAAATGCAAAAAGCTAGATGGATGCTATTTGATTTATTGTTAATTAAATTTTAGGATAAATCTACCAAAGTTGTCGATTCGTGTATATAAACTACATAAATGAAATCTGTTAGGATATATGACAAAAATTGCAAATCGGTGCTCAATTTTTAACCCAATGGATCAGATGAAAGCGAACCAAAATAGCTGTTTGGTTTTCTTCTAATCTAACTAAAAATTTGCCGTATTATGTACAAAAGTAAAAAAGTCGAGGAATTATCTCTTGCAAAAAGTTCAATAGTGGTTGTTCCAACGCATACTGTACGAATTTCCAATATAATTTCGCTTTCTCGTAAACGAACTATAGAGAAGTTTAATTTAGTTTTGTTATATTAACGTCCTGATTTAAAGCAACATTAAGGTTATTTTGGGACGGACATCATAATTTTGAACCATGGTCAGATTCTGAGGACGACACTTGAGCTGGCACCCCTACTCTCCATACCTCTATACCACAACAGCGGGAGAATGTTTATCCTCGATGCTTACGCGATGGATCTTAGCTGAAAAAAGGTATCGAACCTGAAACTCCACTGTCCCGAAGTCGATGCCTTCCCATCAGGCCACCTCATTCCTTACGAAATATTGAGAAAATATTGTAATCGTCAAGAAATTCGAACTCAATATTTCGATGGATTTCCGCGTTTAAGATTTCCCTAATTTGGAAAAATAATTTTTTTATATGTTATATCTTTCTGTGAGAACGATAATTTAAAAATGTTTTAAGCTACATGAGTGAAATTTTTTATATGTATTTAAGACCAAATGTGCACATTTCTATCAAATTGTGAATGAAATTCATTCAGAGGATATTTGTATGAGTAGGTGTTCATACACAATTGAATTCGATACCTTCGAAACTGAAATAGCTCAATAAATAAAGTCTGATGCATAAGTTTAGCTTCAAAATTGCAGATTCGATTCGAATTCTGTATTAAATTTGTCAATGGGTAAACCATCTGTCGGTTTGTGTTTTCGAATTCATATCAATCCAATAATTTACAAATGCAATCATTTAGTTCAATGAATTTTGTTACATAATCTTGTGACAGCAACTGAACAATCGGTCCTTGAAAAGACGCCCAAAGTAGACTATAGATTCAGTATTATTATTTACACTTCAATTTGTATTATTTTCGCTATAGATTCAGTAAAAATATTAAATTGATTCTGATGCTCTGTATTTTGTAACCGTTGTTCGCCAATGCCATTTAAAGTATTCGTTGCCTTATCCAAAATCCAAAAGTTTCTGCGAAGTAAGAAAAATAATAGCTTTATTAGAAAACAGACGAAAAAAAATCGGGTGACCCACTGGCTAAATTTAAAACAAAAATATCTTCCAAATTCATCATTAACTATCTGTTTCAATCACTCAAGAATTTATAAGCCGGCGTCCTGGCATAGGGGTAGCGCGTCTTCCCCGTGATCTGGGTGTCCCGGGTTCGAGTCCCGGTTTGGGCACGGTTGTTCTTCTGTTGTTCTATCTGTGAGATGTGTGAATGTGCCCTCCTGTAAAAAGGGGTTGTGCAAGCGAATGAATGATGCGTGAGTGGCAAAGTCGTACTCTTGGCCCTAGTTGGCGCTGCTATAAAAAATAAGAGACGTTCCCCCTCAGGCTTAAATCGCTGTCTTCGTAACAGCGGGCTTGTCAGTGGCAAGTGCCATAAGAAACAAACAAACAAGAATTTATAAAGATATAAAACATAACTAACCGATCACAAACCAGTAATCAAAAGTTTCAGTATATGTAAAATATCGATTACACTGCTATTTAATTAATCATAATCTTTTTTAATTTAAAACATTATCTGTTTTTAATGGATAATGTATACACTATAATAGACTTTAAAAATTCTACTCTTGATTTTTATTGTCAATGATTATTTTATAAAGAGATTTCAACTAATGGCGATAAGATATGATTAACGCTATAAGTATTAAAAAAAACAGCCTCAAAATTTGACTAAAAACAATCTAAATTCAATTAACATTTTTAGCTTGTTATTAAAATAATATTAATGGATTTTCCATGTTCTTTTAAATAACGGATAATGCTCTGCAAACGGTTTTTTTTCACTATTCTTTCAAACTTTGAAAAATTAAATTAACCCATATCTTTTTAATTGGTCTATTGAGTGTCTGACGTCATTAACGGCTTTTTTATGCTCTTTTCTTCTCTTAAAAAAAGATTTAATCAAATTATTAATTCATTTACTGTGGACTTTGAGTAGGTGTAACAATGGATTACAGCGGGAAAAAACGGTTTTTCCAGCGTTTTCTGTTATTTCAAGCCAGGTATTTAAAGAGGGATTATGTATGGTAATTAGGAACTTCAGCTGCTTTATGATGAAATGATTGATGGGAAAATTAAAATCGCATTAGTTGTCGAAAGGCGTTCTTTTGTTGCCGTGAAACGCATTCTTATGTTTACAATTCAATTTTTGTAAGGATAATATCTGAACTGTTAAGTGCTCTATATGAGCAGCATATGCAGAACTCTGAGGAAAGTTATGAGTAAAATAATCAATACTGATTGGTACAGAAAGTAGAGTTGTTATAAAAAATAATGTTAAGCATATATCTAATGAGTTTATATGCAAAAAGAAGAAATGTGGTTTTTTATTTTTCTCGTATATAAAATATAGAGGAGGTACTGTAATTACCAAACAATTTAACCTCAAGATTCTGACGAATCTCCACATTTTAGATCACCCTGTGTTCGAAAAACACATTTTTGGCATTATATCTGTCTGTTTATCTGTCCGTCCGTGATCAAAATAACTCAAAAACGCTTTGAGCTAGACGGTTGAAATTTGGTATTTGGCCTTTACACCGACCTTGTAGATTTCTATTATATTTTGAACAAAATCCGTTCAGAGGGAGTCTGTCTTTCAATTCGAATATACATGAACACTACAAAACAAAGAGAGCTAGATAGATGAAGTTCAGTACACAGATTTAAAATCTATAGTACAGTCATATCACTGACTCCCCGACCCGCCTCTAAGGCCCTACAGGCATAAAAAAAAATCGAATGACCTGATTGCGGTTACAGAAATACTGCCTGGAACCAGTTGTGGAATGTGTTTGAGACCTTAGGGCCATTACCGGTCACGGTTCCCTCCTTCCCTAAGGAAGTACGTCCCGTCATCGATGGGAGGATCCAGAACCCAATCTTTTTATGTACCCTCCAGGGTAGTGAGAACCAACCACCATGTCGGAAGCTTCTCATTCGAGGTGCGACTCGGTTGGATAAATCTATAGTATAGACACTTCTCAACTTTTGAGCCAAATCAAACAAGAGGTTGAACGTCTGTCGGGTTTATTTTCGGAAACATGTAAACGTATTAACTCAGAAATGCAATTATTTAAATGTAATGCATTTGGCATGTAATTTTATGAATATAATTGCAATTCTAAACCAAATTTTTGTTTCAATCTGTTGGGGAAAATGCATCTAAAAGAGAAATACGGTTTTTAGAATACTATTAAACTCATGCAAGGGATTAATCTCTAAAAGACTTTCCAAGGATCATACGATAGGTTGAGTAAAAATACTAAATTCATGTCAATAATTAATATTTCGGGACCTATGTACGCCAGTGCCATGCAAGGCGATTTCTAGGATAAAACCTTTATTAGAGAATATGCGAGAGAGTTTTGTGAAGACCATTCTTGTTGACTCACCTAAGAAGGTACTTCGTTGTCACTGCAAAACTGATTCATGGGCTGATGAATTTTCAGTCACCAAATAATATAGGAACCCTATGACTTTAAGCCAGGAATATATATAGTAGTTATATCTCTAGTGTCCAATTCGGTAAGTTATGTGGATTTAGGCACTTAGTGGACATACATTGCACATTATGAGACCTCTTTTCATTAGCTTCACATTTCTTCATATATTTAACTTATTCAACGTGTTTATTACTTTTTTAGATTAATTTTTTCTGTTTCCGTAAATTTTTAAAAAAAATTATTTTTAGTTTTTTTGTTTTACTATGACTTATGATTAAGAGACATGTGTGTTTATGTTTCATTCTTTTTACTTTCTCGTACACACAGTATAGAGAAAATATAGTTTTCGTCAAGAAACTTGATGAACTAGATTTCGATGAATCTCCACTTTTTTGACCTCCTTGAGTTAGGAAAACGCATTTTTGAAAAATGTCCGTCTGTCTGTGACAAAGATAATTCAAAAACGCTTTCAGCTAGGTGGTTAAAAATTTATTATACTGTTCTTTCACCAAATTTCTATCAAATTTTGTGTAAATTTTTTTAAGATTTAGTCCGTCTCTCCAGCTGTTCGAATATAAGCTAACGCGATAACTACAAAATATAGAGAGCTAGATAGATGAGATTTGGTACACAAAGTGTAAACCTGTGCCAGTTTGAGCTCATTTTTTGTGGGTATTTTCTTTTAGAAAATATAAACGAAAGAAATAGAAAATATTATTGTAAACATGCTGTGACTTAAATTTTCCATTGTGTCTTGTCACTACAAGCGCAATTTTGTATCAAATCTTTTTGTCAATCGAGTGAGACAAACATTTCTAAAGTACAAATTCGATTTTAGAATGCTATTGATAGTATGCCAGGGATTAATCGCCACACAGCTCGCCAAGAATGACACGATTCAGTAAAAATGCTAAATTCTCGCCAAAAGTTAATATTTCGTAACTATGTACACCCATATCATGCAAGGATTTTTTCTGGCATATCAAGTTTAATTAGAATATGTGAGAAAAACAGGGGAAATAGCTCCTCTGTTTTTTTAAAACATATTTACTATGACTCTTAATTGCGGAGTAGATAATTATATGTTTATTTTTTATATTTTATTATGACTCATGATTGTGGGACATCTCTTTTATGTTTTTTGGTTATGACTTACGACTGCGGGATGCCAACGTTAATATTTAACCAGATGTTCTATGTTTAAAGAATTGTCATAATTAAGTGATAGTTTGTTTGTTGTTGTTTGTTTCTTATGGCACTTGCCACTGACAAGCCTGCTGTTGCGAAGACAGCGATTTAAGCCTGAGGGGGACGTCTCTTATTTTTTATAGCAGCGCCAACTAGGGCCAAGAGTACGACTTTGCTACTCACGCATCACTCATTCGCTTGCACAACCCCTTTTTACAGGAGGGCACATTCACACATCTCACAGATAGAACAACAGAAGAACAACCATGCCCAAACCGGGACTCGAACCCGGGACGCCCAGATCACGGGGAAGACGCGCTTCCCCTATGCCAGGACGCCGGCTAGTGATAGTATTGAGGCAATAGGGATCTGATCAATTTTATTTGACAAAGCTCTAGTACTGCATTTTATGTTTTATAATTAACAGAATTAGTACATTTTAAAATTTTTATTTGCTAAATAAACTAACAGTAACTTTTTAAATCGAGCTCCCTGCATCCCCCCCCCCCTCCCTCCGTCAATCAAGATACCCTTTGCAGTTGTGGCCGATGGGTCTGGTGGTAAGGTCTCGGTTTCTGAATCGGAGGGTTTCGGGTTCGAGACCCGATTCCACCGAAGAACCGTCGTGTGAGCGGTCTGATGCATGTTAAATCTGTTGAGGCCAAACATCCTCCCACTGGTGTGATGTGGAAGTTCGGAGAGTAGGGGCGCCAGCTCAGGTGTCGTCCTCGCCATCTGACCGTGGTTGAAAATTGCGAGGTCAGTCCCAAAATAGTTCCAGTGCTGCGTTAAAACGATACTTTAATATAGCTAAACTAAACCTAAACCTAAACTAAATCTAAACTAAACCTAAACTAAACTAAACTCTTTGCTGTTGCCTGTTCTGACTAGCTGAAAATCAACACCAATATTCTAAATCAGAATGCTGACAACATTCGATTTCGTGTTACCGAAATTCAATTTCAAGTTTGTTTTGTGCAACTTTAACTTCTTTATTTATAAGGTAACCTACAGCTTTCCAAAAGATAAAAAATATTGTTCTTTGTTAATGGTATTTCCATGTCCGCGAGTTTAATTTAGTTTCATTAACATCCCGCTTTGCAGCAACACTAGGGCTATTTTGGTCAGATGACGAGGACGACACCTGAGTTGGCATCCTCCCCTCTCTAAACTTTCTATCACATCAATGTGAGGACGGATTTAACGCGTACCAGACCCACTTACACGACGGTTCTTCGGTGGAATCGTGTCTCGAACCTCCGTTTCCGAAAACGTGACCTTACCACCACGCCACCGCAGCCTCTCTATGTTTCCGAAATTCTATGAAACTCACCGTTCTTCCCTTGATCGAAAAGCCGCTTTAAATTTGTTCCATGTTTATTTCTAAGCAAAGATCTTAAATGCTTCTGTTTAGAATCTGCATGGAAGATTAAGATCAGCTATTATTGGTGTGGTCAGAGGATTTTGTTATCTATACAAAGCAAATATTTGTTCTGTTATTCAATTTTTTGAAGAAATATAACGCGTAGGAATTTAGTGTCTTTCAGCGCTTTGTAAGGAAGTGATGGATTGCTAAATTAAAAGCACATTAGGGGACAGTGGAAAGAGTACCTTTGTTTCCATTCAGAGGGATCCTGTAATTAAAATTCATTATTCAAGTTGATATTTAAACCCGTTGAAAGAGGTCTGCAAACGAGACTGTGCAATTTATAAACTTAACCAAATGGACTGGTCTCCTTAAAACTTTCTCGCAAAAAAGGTATTATCTCGAAAACGCATAGCGGTGGCATACAATAATTACGCACTATTAATCTTTGTCGTGAATTTAGCATTTTTACTGAATCTATCGTGCCATCCTTGGCGAATTTTTTGGCGATTAATCCTACTGATTGGCTAATAGAACCCAAAAACCAAATTTGTATCTTTGGTACATTTTTCTCAACCGATTGAATAAAAATTTAACACAAAATAACACTTGTAGTCATAAAATCCTATACCAAATTTCATATATTTAAGCTATTGGGTTGAAGAACTATCGTATTTACATTTTCTGAAAGTTCAGACCGACAGACTGTCAACCACTTATTGACGCAAAATTGGCTAGATGTCTTTAGATCAGAGGTTCCCAAACTTTATTTTCTCGTGGACCACTTTCAAAGTTTTACTATTTTCGGTAGGCCCCCTGCTGCTACATTTCTACTGTATTCCCAAAACTCCTAAAAAATATCACCCTAAATTGGGGGTGTTAAGAAGAAAAAAAAAAAAGTAGCACATTTTCTTGTGTCCTATTCATTAGAATAATACTTGTGGTTATACAAATTTATAAACATTTATCATTACAAACAATCAACAATTGACAAAAAAAATCAACAATGAACTCTGAAATGCAAATCAACAATAAAAAATAGTCATACTTTTAATGAGACGGATGTACTTGATGAATTGACAGCAAATTATCAATATTTGGCTTCAGTTTTGTAAGAAGTAATCTCAAATCTCCCCGTTCTGTGATGTTCAATCTGCTCCTTTTTTTTTGTTAACAGGTTGGTAACGGCACTAAAACTTCTTTTGACAAGTTATGACGAGGGAAACGCTGTCAAAATGTTTCTCGCAATTTCCCACTATTCCCCACTTGTACTATTATCTATTGTTCTATTCAATTCTGTGTTTGAACTGAGTCTCGAATATTTTTGAGTACCTACCTAGTGAATGATGCTACCTGCCTACGTTGATAGGTAAATCCAAGCCAAAATTTTTGTTCTTTATTATGAAAACCAGAAAATTTTTCGTGGACCTCCACTTACAACGTGTGAACCCCTGTTTTCTTTTCACGTCTACGTGGACCCCCGTGTGGTCTCCTATGGACCCCTGGGGGTCCACCTGGACCACTTTGGGAACCTATGCTTTAAGTGTTAATTCTGCTTTTCAAATTTTATCAATCTAGACCTCTTCGTTTTCGTTATCTAGCTAGAACTGTTTGTTAACTTATATTCGGAGAGCTGGATGGACAGACTTCATCTAAGCAAATTTTGTTCGAAATTTGATATAGATTTAGAAATTTCGTATAAAAAATGTGCACCAAATTTCATCTATCTCAAAATTGATTTGAGTAATCTTTATCCCAGACAGACATTTTCCAGAAATATTTTTTTAACTGAGGAAGATCTAAACCTTGGAAATTTGTCAAATTCTCCATTTCGAATTTTTTGACGACTACAGTATACTTTCTCGATACTTCGTACACGAGAGAGTAAATATAACACATTTGGTGAGTATCCTTGAATGATGGAATATAAAACCTTTGCAATTTAGTATTAAATATTCAGAAATAATATTTATTAACATTTTCTGAACATTATAAAATTTTAAACAAAAAAAAAAAAATTCATTCTTTTGCGACTAAAACTGACCCACTTTATCGAAAAAGTTGAAAATCCTTTAAATAAGATAAATAAAATCTTTTATATATTATTTAAAGGTTTTAGACATATTTCACAAATAATATTTCGGCCTTTTCAAAGATTTTACAGAATTATTTACAAATTGAAATTATGTACAGTTTATTATTTTTGAAAATTGTTAAAATAAATTTATATATTGCCTGAATGAGTGTATACAACTGTAGTTTTGTCAATTTTATTTGTAAAAAAATGATATTTTCTTATTAGTTTGTTTTAGAATGTTGTCATTACTAAATATGACCGATTTAATCGGGGGACCATATAAAAAGTCAGATGTCATAACTTTTTGAGAAATATCTTTATTGACCGAAGCAACGTAAAATATATTTATTTTCGTTATTTGAAGCATTTTTCTGGTTGGAAACTATATGTCTTTTTCTCAGGGTTTAAAAATAGCCATTGGGGCATGATAATTGTGAAGACCCTGTAAGTTTATAAACTTTTACAAAATAAATAATTTTCAATAAAAATCTAAAGATATACCAACAAAAAAACTTAAACAATTTGTATTCAATTTTTTCTATCTTAACATCGTTGGTTTTTATACAACTTAAAAATTTATTTCCTGAAATTTATGCTTTAAACCCTGTTGAACATTAATAATTAAGTTGTTCTCGGTGTTTAACTGTTTAAATATTTTGATATGACTTAGCAAAAAGTTTCCAAGCATTTTTAAGAACATTTTAAACTTACCTGTATCGTTACCTAAATCTTTTTGAAAACTAGAATTAGTAAGGTTTTATTAGCCAATAACTAATTATATTTTAAGTATTCATCTTTAACTAAAAAAATTAACTATTACAATTTTTTCAAATTCAAGCACACGTACAAAAACACGTTTCATCTCTAATTAGTAATGATATGGAACTTTTAATTTTAAATACATTAGTAGAATGTCATTTTTCTTTATTTTTAGAAAATAATAAATTTAAGTTTATTTTCTTCAGAGGTGTTATGCTTTTCTGGGAACTTTAACGCCGTCTTTCTGCTGTCATAAACTCTCAAAAATGTTCACTAAATATTATCTCTCTCAGGTTTAATTCAAGAAAAATGTGAAGATACTTTTGATAATTTTTTTTCTATAAAAGATGGCAAGACGTACAGTTTATTAGACTAGAATGAAAAGTAACAGACGTTTATTAAATTATTTAGAACTATGGTTTTTGACATTTGTTTATATGAAACATTTCACTTTAAATCATTTACTAAACATGGAAGATAAATTTGTATTTTGTCATGTTCGTTAAATGTTTTTTAGAGTGACACTTTACAGAGCGATGAGAGATGCTTTTGAATTTCCATATAAAACTAACAATTTAGTGAGTACTTAAATTTTATTAATTAAATTTGGAAGATGTTTTGTTTTATAGAACATGTAAATAAGTGTTTTAATGTAAATTCTTTTATTGAATATATATTATATAAGGATAAATGAGAGAAGACTTTTCTATATTTTTACGAATATATAAAATTGTAAAATATCTACTGATCGTGTAGATATTTTACATGAAGCAAGGGAGTTTTACAGTTTGATCTGACTGATACTAAATGAATGAATTCCTGGCATTGGTGATAAATTTGGCGATTATTAGGCGATGAATTTAAAACAAAAACGAAGGATCCCAAATATTCTATTATCTTGGGAACGAATTAAATATTGTTACGAATCCTTGATGCGGCTACCCAGCATAGTGGGTCCCATAGGAGATCCGAGAGCTTGGCAACAAACTTGGCGACCATTTGGCGACTTTGGCACCAAAATAGATTATACCCGAAACATCGAGAATTTTCCCGAACCGTCCAGTGGTAACGGAGATACGCCTCGAACGTTCCTGATTGGTTGAGAGGCGTCTAGCCCCGCCACCTGAGACCTATAAAAGGAAGCACCCGCAGCTGCCGAGCAGTGGTGAATTGGGTCGTGGACCAGTGGAGTCGAGGAGTAGTCGGAAGCGACGGTGAAGAACTCGTTTTCCAGGGACTAGCGGAGCAGCGACGGGGTAGAGCTGCTGTGTATACTGTTGTATGCCGTTTGTATGCTGCTGTGTATGTTGTTGTATGCTGCACGTCTCGGCTGAAGATAATCGTCTTCTATGCTGTATATAGTTGTCGTCTTTGTGCTGTTCTGTGTGTCTTCGTGTAAATAAACGTCGTTGTTTTATTTTCTACTGCCGCCTGCTGATTGAGCGTTCTCTACACCATATAACTTCCACTATCCAAACGAACTCCGGAAATTTCGTAACAATATTCTAAATCTCCATCAGGACTCGAGTGTTGTCGCTTGTTCTAGAACGGCCGCTTTCATAGGAGCTATAAAAGTGATGGTGTACAGACGAGAGGAGTGAATCGAGTCGAGAGACGTAGGAAAAGGAAAATCCAGTGCCCTTCATCCCTGTCCAATGGGGAATTCAGTCAATCTGGAGAGAAATATGGCCTGTCGAGTAGGTGATAGACAAATAGCCGGTAATAATAATATAAAATGCCACTGGAATAATTACTTACATATTTTATGCGATATTTTTATATGTTAAATCCGTGTCTCCCAGGGTTCGTAATATATGCGTGATGTAATAAATAATCAAGAAGCAAAGGGCTGATTATTTGTAATATGCTACAGCAGACATGTGCATTTGATTCAACTACCGTCAGTTAAAAAAATTGAAATCTGCTATTGCAAATTTCAGTTTAACATGAGAGAACATTATTTTTTTATGCCACGTGGTATCAATCCGATAGAAAAACTTCATGTTCTCACATGACTCATATTTCGCAATCACTAACGTTTAGAAAAGCGATGATTTTTGACCATCTCAAAATAAATCGAGTTCTAAAATTTTTCCTCGAGGCAGAATTTTTTTCATGAGAAACTTGTTTAAACCCTTTTTAAACAATCGGGTGACTAACAGATTAAGCATGCGTCGATGCTTAAAAAACAATGTTTTTTTTTAAATCTTAAAATCGTCCAAGCTCCCAAACTTGTTTGCCAGCTAGAAAAAATGAAAATGAAAATTAAAAAAAAATATTATTATTATTATTATAACGCACACACAACCCTTCGATACCTCCCCTCGGTGTTTCGTGTTGATTCCTGTTTTCTTCTTTATGTTTCTTTGAGCGATAACTTCTTACGATCTTGAGCTTTATTGGCCAGATTAAAGAACAGGGTACCTCACTGTTTCGTGTTGATTCCTGTTTTTATCTTTGAACGATAACTTCTTATTACCCTGCCCTTTATTAGCGAGACTGGAGAATAGGGTACATGACGGAAATACTCGCCAAGTTGTAACTTTTTGCTGTCAATAAGTCGCCAAATGTGACGATCTTCATTATTACTTTCTAATAACCCTAAAAGCGAAAAATTGATGCCTCAAAAGCGATATATCGCCAATTTTCTGCCCATGCAGTTTGAGAATTCAAAACCCACAAACCGAAACACCATCATGTTCTCACATGATAAAAAGACCGCATGGGCATATGGTTGAAAACATTTCAAGTCCATCTCCTATTCCCAATGGCTTTGCTACAGTATTTTTCGAACAAACTACGGGTATTTTGCTTTACAATTTTTAAAACAATTTGCTTACCAATTTTTTTTTTGGGGGGGGGGTATCTCATTTTGTATGCTTTCAATGAATTGATTCACATAATTAGTATGCCTTCAAGCTAAGTTCTGAAAATTTTTACTTAGTATTCTTTTATTCTCGGATTTCGAATCTGTTACTCCATTCTAATCAGTCTAAAAGCGTAGAGTGCACCTCTTCTAGAAGCACGATGCGGATGATTCTCGAAGATTTTTGATTTCGTTGCGCACGTTTGCTTTTAATTGCTGTTCTCTAACAAAAACAGGTTTTAATTGAGGCGCTCGGCAACTTCGGAAAAATAAAGGGTGGAAAAAAAAAAACGATTTCTCGGAAAGATAAAAGAAGTTTGATTACGGTGAGCTCTTGTTAATTATGTGTTAATGAATGTAATTTATCGCCTAGAAATCTCCTCGATGATGGGGAAAAAAGATATCGTGGATTAGTTAAGTGTTTATTATGGATGTAGTGGAACTGGGAGATTTCTTTGAATTGTTGAACTCATTATGACTAAAATCATCGAAACAGGTCATTATAATGAATAAAAAGGAAGCGTTAAAATTTTTTGATTTATAAGCCCATTAAAAATCGCTTTTAATGTAGTGTAAAAAGTAAAATGACTCCAAAGGTTGATTACGGTTGCTTTAATTCACAGCATTTTATTCTGTAAATATGACTACCATTATTAATAAAGAATATAATTTAATTTCTACTCATAATAATAAGCGATGAAATGTGTGTGTTGGTGTTTCATTAGACAGATTATTTGATATAGAGTTACAAATATGGCACATATATGGAATGATATCTTTAAGTCTAAATTAAATCCTAATTAATTTCCTAATTTTTATCTTAATTTAACCCATATTAACTTTATTCTAAAATGGTCCCTTATTTCCTGATCCAATTCCACCTTTTTTAAAATTTAATTAATGCTACACGCGCTCTATAAAATCGGCAGTTCCCACGCTCCGAGTGAAGGGATAGAAATCAGTCAAGCCAAGCAAATTCTTTTAAAAGATACCTATAATTTCCTTACCAAAATCGATACTTGTAATGAAATCCTTATCAGAATCTCACAGACGACAGGAGAAAAATATTTCGGTCTTATTTCGTGCTGTAGATTGACGTACCTCGTCGCTTCTTGCTTGTACAAAACTCTCCAGGGAGGAAATAAAGCGAAGGTTAAAAATTCAAAGTGTCTTTTCACTCTTCAGCCACGAAACTAATTTAAAAAATATGTATTATATATTATATATATACTTTAAAAGGGGCACCTTGGAACGATTTTTTTGAAATTTTAATTAAATTTTTAATTAATTAAAAATCAAGCAAGACATTTTCCATTTATCATTCTAAAAATATTACTGATTTTTACATCATTTTGAAATTTTAAAATTTGCCTTTTTAATGACTTTATTTTAACCCTTTAAAGGGCCATTTTTTTCTAGTCATATTATGTTAAAATATTTTTAGTCTTGAAATTAGAATAAGAAAAGGGATTCATTTAGCTTATTAGATAAATTTAATTTGATTCATTCATTCATTTGGTTCATTAATGATTAAGTAACAAATCAAAACACATCATTTTGTCTGAGATAAAGAACTGAAGCGTCTAAGTTTCTGACTTACTAAAACATTTGTCAGAACTGATGCCAACTTACATAATTTCATACAAAGATTGATAAATTTGGTGGGAAGCATACTTCTGACGGCCCTAGAAAGGATTAATTGCCATGCATTTTTTTTTAATTTTGATATTTGTTTAAATTTTTTTGCAACGCATTCAGTAACAAATGTCATTGCTGCAATGAGATTCCAACTGTGTTTATTATTTTATCACATATTTAATCGCCTAATTCTGTTTACTATTGTTGAATGCTGAAAGAAAAAAATAACTAATTTAGTATCTTAAGAGTTCACAACAGGAATCAGAAAGTGAATTTGCATAACCACAAAGGACAACCGTGCAATTCGAATTAGATCATTAAGATAGATATTTTTTTTATTGTTTGTTTGTTTGTTTCTTATGGCACTTGCCACTGACAAGCCCGCTGTTACGAAGACAGCGATTTAAGCCTGAGGGTGAACGTCTCTTATTTTTTACAGCAGCGCCAACTAGGGCCAAGAGTACGACTTTGCCACTCACGCATCATTCATTCGCTTGCACAACCCCTTTTTACAGGAGGGTACATTCACACATCTCACAGATAGAACAACAGAAGAACAACCATGCCCAAACCGGGATTCGAACCCGGGACGCCCAGATCACGGGGAAGACGCGCTACCCCTATGCCAGGACGCCGGCATATTTTTTTTAGGAATTCGTTGGTATTGACTCCAATACGATGACTTATGTACACAAAAGACAGAGTAGGTGTAAGGCTATTAAAGTAAAGTGGGTTTAATGCTGCCACAAATTGATGACAAAAAAAAACCACTTTGATGATGGAATCATGAACTTAGGTTATGCATTAGAAATTTATATGCAATTAAATATAAGCAGTATTCACAGCTGATCGCCAAAGGCTACTAAACTATAGAAAATAAAGTACATTAGATAAAAGCAAAAACATAATATTTTCGAATAAATGTTAGACTTGAGCTTATCTAATATTGATAAGTTAAAAACTTCCGGGATTTTTAAAGTATTTTCCAATTGTAAATAATTGATGACATAGTCCTCTGAACAAGTAAATGATGTCAGAATTTTCTAGTTAGAATCGATTTCATCTGAAGTTATTATTTCATAAAAAATGAGCAGTAAAATATAGATTTTGAGATTTTTCTCCGAGAAGAAAAATGGCGGCAATCAGGCGGTATGATGTATTTAAGATATCATAATCTTTGATATAAAAATAAAATTGGTGAAATGGACACAATGGTTTAGCTGGATACTTGCTTTTTGATTTTGTCTTTTATTTAAAATATATAGAAACATTTATATTTTAAAGATATGTTATTTCTTTTTGATGTTTTCTGGTAAGAATGCAGGAAATATTTATGCAAATAAAGTGAATTCTAAGTCATCCTAAAATTTACAGAAAGTACATTTAATGACTGAAATAAAATAAAATAATTAATTATGTTATTTAAATCCCTTTGAAAGTACATACAAAAACTGAAATTTATGATGAATCTGAGAAAGTATCTCTGAATGATTCTTTAAGATATTGCATAAATTATTAAAAAATATATATATTTTTGTGTACTTAAGACTCCAATGCTCAACGATTTAGTTTTCTGCACTCATATTGTTTTTTATAAAAACATCTTAGGTTTCAGAAAAAAATTCAGCAGTAATAATAAATTTGTATTAATTGAAATTCAATCACTTTAAATTTTATTTAAAGCTGAAATTTTTCAGCAGCTGATTGAATTTTAGAAAGATACAAAATATAATGAACAGAGCAGAGTAAGGCTTTCATAATACTAAGAGTTATATAATTATCTAAGATTAAAGCTTAAAAATATTTTGCTGAAGAAGCTATTAAGAGATCAATTTACGTAAAATAATTCATTGAAAATTTTAGCGAGTATTAGTTTTGGCTAATCAGCCAAGAGATATAATTACAAAAAGTAAATGGCTAGAGTTATGTAAATTTAATACTAAAGAGAATTACGTTTTTAACGGAATTAATTTTTATAAACAAGTAACGGGAATTCGAATTCGGAACTGCTTTTTCAAGTGCTTTAGCCAATATTTTCTTACATTATTATGAGAAAAAAAATAATAAAAAATAATTTAATAAACGGTTGAAGATATATTGATGACTTACTTTTGTTAAACTTGGATAATCCTAATGGTGTTATTAATTGTTATCCAAAAGATTTTGTTTGAACTGAAACAAACGAAAATCAACTTAAAGCTACCTATCTAGATTTAAATATAGAAATTTCTAATGGAAAAACTTTAATAGGTATTTATGATAAAAGGGATGAATTTAACTTTAAAATAATTAAACTTAGTAATTACCATTCTAATTTAAACTCTAAAATTTTCAAAAATTTGATATTCTCACAATTTAACAGGATGAAAAATATTTGCAATAATAAAATTTCTTGTATTTTAGCAGCAAACAATCTCATTAAAAAATTAATTACTAACGATTTTCCATAAAAACTTTTGCAATATAGAAGTATTGATAAGAGAAAATTTATTTAATTTCTAACTTCCTACAGTTTATTCACTTTGAATTTTAACTCTTTAGATGTCGTTTCAATTATTCCTTATGACGACGATGCTTTATGACGAAACGTGGTAGGCGTATATAGCTTTAAACGCGGAAAAATTAAATTTAGTTTAAAGAAATGCATTTGCACTAAAAAGCTTACTTGATTCACGCTGTTTTTTAGAGTTGCACTTTCAATTAGTAAGTGTTTTGGCTGTCATATTTTAATGAATTTGGTTCTAGTTTTTATGATCTTCTGTTGTTTGGTTTTGCTATGATCTTAATTGGATTTAAAAAATTGGAAATGATTTTGCTTGTTATTGTATAATTATTTTAATCTTGTGATACTAATTTTATCTCCAAAACCTCAATTTCCTGGGATTCTCGGATCACGAGGGGTCAGTTTGTTGGACGAAAGTCAGACCCCTCACAAAAACAACAACAACAAAATCCTTGATTTGAATCTCTGACTGAGGGTGACTCTTGCGAAAGTCTTCAGGCCGAATTAATTATATCCTACTTTTTAGTTCCTTGGCTTTAAATTAACATTTTTTTAAAATTTGGTTATAAATTATCTACGATGCTCCGGAAAATTATAAACATTTTAAAATGAACATGAAGTGAAAAAGGATGTTCTTTGTTTGAACAGGCCATGGTGGCATGGTGGTAAGGTGTCAGCTTCGAAACCTGAGAGTTTCAGGTTCGTGACACGATTCTATTGTGAAACCGTCGTGTAAGCAGGTCTAGTGTACGTTAAATCTGTCGGGACCAAATGTCCTCTTGCTGGTGTGGTGTGGAAGTTTGGAGAGGGGTGCCAACTCAAGTGTCGTCCTCGTCATTTGACCGTGATTCAAAATTACGAGGTCCTTCCCAAGATAGCACCAGTATTGTTTTAAAAAACGGGACGTTAATATAACTAAACTAAACATTGTTTAAACTAGGCTATTCTTGTTTAATTATAATAAAAACTATTTAAAGTTATTTTCAGTCTTCCGTTGAGATTGAAATATCAGAAAAACAGATAAGCTAAAATGATTTTTTTTTAATTATGCGCCGAGAAGGCGCCATGAAAACTATTCAGTGCCTCCCTTAACACTTCTTGAGCTATCCCTTGAGCAAGAATGGCGGAGAATATCTCCCGACCTCCTATATAATCTGGCTCTGTCCACACCCTGTTACTGTCAATGGATTCTGATTGTCTTGGGTGGCCGTACACCTTATCCGATAGCCACTGTTTGGGTTTGGCAATCACGACCAGTCCATTTTCCTTCCGCTAACGCCACTTAAATGTTACTTGCTGGCCAAGCAAGATAACAAAACTTGTTTCTCATCTGAATAACTTTCGTTGACTTATCATTTATTTTTCTGGTGTTGTCCTTAACAAAAATAAAAATCAAGTGCTTCCTTTGTGTATGGTTTTACATTCAATTAGAAATATTTCCTGATTTTTGAGAGCATTGTATTATTACCAAATTGATAGAAATTTTAAAACTTTAAATGGAATTTAAACTAATCGAATGGTATATGTAAAATAGATTATAGAAAATTGTTATTTTTGTTTTCTGAAACTCTCGCCTTAAGTTTTCCACTCATCTTATGTATATTACAGCATTAAAGCTTTTTGAAATTTAGCCCTTCATATTATAAAATGATTTGACTCTAATTATTTTCAACTTATTTACAATATATGATGTTCAATGAGACCCAAATTATTTTAAAACTTTACCAGCCGCCATCGATGACTTCCTGATTCGTAGGGAGTGATGAGGATGTTTTATTTAAATAAAACTTTTATGTATAACTTGATATTCAATTCTCCCTCTACAAAATTTCCCCAGCTTCTTATTATGATTGGCCTTATCGGTTTCAGTCATAAACAGTTTCAATCATTTTAAACAAATGTTTTAAAATATTCTTCAGATGCGTCTGAAGTTTTATTTTGTACTATCTCTATAAAATGGAAAATATTTAGAAGAAAAAGAAGTAAACCACTAATTATGTACTTAGGGATCATGAATTTTCATCTTTTCTATTTGCTTATAACTGCTCATGTTAGGCAACCTGCCTTTCACCAAAAATAATAGTTTTGTGTGATTTTCGATTAATTTTTTAGATATAACCTCATGTCCCCAATTATGCCAAACTATGAGATTAAAGCTGTGTTATTTTAATTGTTTATCTGAAATTCTGCTTATTTTGTATAAGTATTTTGCATATTCCTGAATAAAAGCAAGGAATTATTAAAAATGTAAATATTTTGTTCGTCTGTCTTTTAAATTTCGAGATATTTAACTTCATTTTTTTATTTGTTTTGTAAACTGTACAGATATTTAACAAAATCCTTCATCTTTAGCTTTCAATCGAAATAATCCATGTGATAAGATAGTTAATAAAACAATGAAAACATTTTGGAGTTCTGTAATACATTGTTAGATATTAAAAAAAATATTTTTTTAAAATGGATAAAGTTACCAAAATTATCTACAAAATTCCACGATTATAAAATTAGTATATAATTGAAAAAGACTTTTTTGTTGCACTTTAAAACGATATAAAATTAATTTTTTGCCGTGATAGTTTCAGAAGTTATCACTCAAAAACGCCAAAATTCAGCGTAATTTTTAATTAAGTCTTTAAAGAGCCATTTTTTTTCTAGTCATATTATGTGAAAATATTTTTTAGGCTTGAAATTATAATAAGGAAAGGGATTCATTTAGCTTATTAGATAAATTTAATTTGATTCATTCAGTAATTTGGTTTATTAATAATTAAGTAACAAATCAAGACACATCATTTTGTGTGAGATAAAGAACTAAAGCAACTAAGTTTTTGACTTACTAAAAAAAATTGTCAGAACTGATGCCAACCTACATAATTTCATACAAAGATTGATGAATTTGGTGAGAAGCATTCTTCCCACGACCCTAGAAAGGGTTAATTAAATTCTAAATAAAATGCTAAAAAAACCTCTCTGAGGTGCTCATTTCCACCCTCCAAAGTATAGACGTGTCAAATTTGTTAACTATAGGTCAAACGGTCTGGCCTGCAGAACGTCAACAGACAGACAGACACACACGCAGGCACGCATTCATTTTTATTAGTGGTATAGCTAAAGATGAATGTGTGTGTGTTGGCTCTTAACAGGGCAGACCATTTTTATATAGATGATCTCTGTCTGTATATAAAACATTGTACTGAGAACACTCTGTAGACAGATGATATCTCCAATTATTTTCATTTCTTTCGAGAAGGACCAAGTCTCGTGTAAAAATATGTTCTTGAAATAGATAAATAAAACAATACACAATTCCAATAAGTTCATAATATTGTTCATACAGGGTAATTCACAATATCTTGTCAAATTCCGCATGAAAAATTCAACGTTCAGATTATCCTTCCACAGGCAAATTTCACAAACATCGTCTTCCAATACTTATTTGAACTTTATAATTCATTTATAAAAGTTAAAACAATCTACCTTAACTGGATCCTAAGGTAAAGTTTTAAGAAATAATTAGGGAATGTTAAAATTCTGAAATGGAGGGAAATTTCTTCCACTTGCTGAGTTGATATTCAGATTTATACTATACCAGATTTCGCTGACCGTTTCCAATGAATCTGAATCATTTATAAAAGAATTTTCACCCAATATTCCTATGGAAGACACTTCTCAAGATATCCCACCGTGTAAAGTTGCTGACACTTCACAAAACTTAGCTAGCTTCAAAACCGTTATTAATAGGAAAAAATTTAAGAAAAACTCCAAGCCTAAAGATAATAAAACCATGACCACAAATATGTCCAATCGTAATACCGACACTGAAATAGAATCAGATAATGCAATAGAATATAACCCTCATGAAACAATTGATGAAACTCCACCTGCTCCAGAATCTTCTATCGTTTCCACCACAGTTGATAAAACTGTTTTTAAACAAAGTCCCCAAGACTGTCAAGTTGAATGGGTTGATCTTAAAAATTTCCACTGTGAATCTTTAAGTACTCCCATTCATAACAAATACTTGAAGAAACATCGCATCAAAAGATTACAATGATTTTTTTTTCTTTAAACTTGGTTTTGTAATTTATTGTACTTGTTTTAATGTTATGAGTGTTGCACCTTTCGAATTTCATTGGTATTTTAATCTTTTAAGATGTTTGGAAAAATTTAATTTCTGGGATGCGAGTTGCAATTTTAAAACCACTACTAATATTCATTACTAGATGTCTTTCATTTTATCACGAGAATTTAATTTTTAATTGTATGACTGAATTGTACTTGGCATTTATTAATACCATTTGTTTGGCGCAGTATGGCCATGTTTGGCTCTTGCGCCATTAAATCTCACAATACCAATACCTTCCAATGAAGAATTCCTCTTCTTTAATTGATATCGAAGTTGGTTGAGGGGAATTCTGGGATATATTCCTAGGTGAAATGAATCCTGACATCAGTTGCTGTATATATAAGATGAAGAATTTAATTTTCGGCGTTGCTTGAGGATTCTTGGTTTTATTGAAGGGCTAGCCCATAAAAGAGATTACACACTTTCATGACCCGCTGAAGATTTTTCAATCGTAATTTTGACCTGAGATGAGATATTTTTCTACTTGTTTTTTATTTATTTATTTTCTTCAAGTCCATGACATATATGGTAGAATGATGGAGTAAAAAACGCTAGTTTCTTTCTCGTATAAGAAGTGTAGAGGAAATATAGTAATCGTCGAAAAATTCGAACTCCAGATTTTGTCGAATCTCGACGTTTTAGATCTATCTCCCTGAGTTTAAAACATACATTCTTGAAAATTGTTCTTTTGTCTGTCTGTTTGTGACAAAGATAACACCAAACCGCTTATAGCTAGAATGTATGAAATATGGACCACCGTTTCCAGATCAAATTTGTAGATTTTTATCAAATTTTTGAGTAGAATCTGTTCAGGGGAAATCTGTCGGTCCTATTGTCCGAATAAATGTTAATCCAATAATTACAAAACGAAGAGAGTTAGATAGATTAAAGTTGGTACATAGATCTAACATCTAGGCTGTAGAGATCTATAAAATTTTGAGCTAAATACAACAAATAGTTGGACATCTGTTGGTTCATACTTTCAGAAACATATACAGCGATAACCCAAGAACGTAATGATTTAAAAATATGAAATTTGGTAACCTTCCCCGTTTCCCACTACTGATAAGACATTGTGTTGTACTGATTCATTGTGTCGTCGCTGTTACTTACTAAACTAATGGAGACAGCCAGATGGTGGATCTTTTCACCTGGGTGGTCTCGCATCTGTTCATTGGCGACTACAATGAAAGACCACATATGGAGTTCCTCGTCTCAGTAATATTGACAGTACCTTCAAAGAGAAAGGGGTGTCCGAACATATGGATGCTAGATGTTTCTCTTTGTGAAAGGACCTTCCCACGACCCACTGGCGCCGCTAAGAGAACATATGGCTGAAACCCGATTGGCTGAAGGTGGGCTCAAATAACCAATGTAAATTAAGAGGCGGAGATTGTCACCGAAATAAAGCGCGGAGATTTTTTTAGAAATGAATGGCAGAAACTGTTGGACTATGCCCACGAGTTCGGAGTCTGAGAAACTACCCTTGGAATGGTCGTGTTGACGAGATAAAGAGCTGAGCTTCAAGATAAACCACCGAATTTGACTGTTGTATCTCCTACTACAGGTGTAAATATCTATTTATTTAACCAAGATTAGAACAAGTTGTTCTTTATATATATAAGGCTATAAAATAAAGAATTGTCTGGAAATTCTGCTTTGTTATTTGATCAGTCTAGATCAGGACATTACACCAATAATTACAAAACGAAGAGAGTTAGATAGATAAAAGTTGGTACATAAATCTAACATCTAGGATGTGGAGATCTATAAAATTTTGAGCCAAATACAACAATACAACAAATAGTTGGACATCTGTTGGTTCATACTTTCAGAAACATATAAAGCAATAACCTAAGAACGTAATGACCTAAATATATAAAATTTCGTATGTGATTTTGCGGCTACAAGAGTAACTCTGTGTGAAATATTTTTCAATCGATGGGAAAAAATTAGTTTAAGATACAAATTCGATCTTCGGGTCCTATTTATCGCATGTCAGAGATTAATCGCCAAAAAAAAAAAAGCCAAGGATCACACGATATAAATCTTCCATTTTATGTATAATTTTCGAAACTACTTTCTTTTCTAAACTCGTCGTGGATTGGATTTGTATTTCATTACGCAATCCTTAAATCTAATGTCTGAAATCTAAATGAAGTTTATATGTTTATTATGAAAAAGCAACTATTTTTACTCATTCAGAACTTTACAGAATGCTGTCAAAGTTTGAAATAAAAAAAAATTATAATAAGCTTCCTTTTAAAATGAAAGAAAAATTTACTTGATATACATGCACTGAAACACTTGATTAGACTTTTTTTAGGAATGAAAATATATATTTTGCTACCTCTTATCTCAAACAATAGCTTACTAATGAAATTGTTAGTAATAATAATGGTAATAATATTCAGAATACATTATCTTTTGTTTTTCTTTCCATTGCCATTCGCTTTTAAAATTATTTTTAACAAAAATTAGTTTTCGAATCAGAAACCTATTTGCAGCAACGGTTTGTTCCAACTGTGAAAGTGTTATAGTATACAGCATGAACTTTTTACTTTAAAATGACAACAATTATAGAGAGAATAGTTATAGTAAGAGAGACAAAGAATCTTTAATTAAGCGTATTAACATCTCTCTATCCTAAAGACACCTATATTTAGAGTAACTATTACATAAGCAATTAATTAATTGCGTCGAAATTCTAATAAATTCATTAGTGCTAAGGGATGAAGTTATTGAATAGTTAATTTGTTGCAATTTTAGATGGAACATTGAATGGAATAGAGAAGTATTTCGAATTAGAGAAATGCTAAATAGAATAAAGAATTATATTTTAGTATTAATTGCAGTTTTGGAACAACAGAAATATATCTTAACTATCATTATAGTTTTGGTGTATGTTGATTGCTTCAAAAAATATGCTACTGAAATATTTATGCACTTATTTTTTATGCAGCCTTTTGGTACTGTTAGTCGTATTTATTAAAATATTCTTCACGCACTAATATTTTCACGTCTGTGACTAAAACTGAATTCATGAAGCTTTGAGCATTAGTATTTTAGACCATTTTACTGACCTTGACTAAAACTGAATTTATGAAGCTTTGAGCATCAGTATTTTAGACCATTTTACTGACCTTGACTAAAACTGAATTTATGAAGCTTTGAGCATCAATATTTTAGACCATTTGACTAAAACTAAATTTATGAAGCTTTGAGCATCAGTATTTTAGACCATTTTACTGACCTTGACTAAAACTGAATTTATGAAGCTTTGAGCATCAATATTTTAGACCATTTGACTAAAACAATTTATGAAGCCTTGAGCATCAATATTTTAGACCATTTGAATAAAACTGAATTTATGAAGCTTTGAGCATCAATATTTTAGACCATTTGAATAAAACTGAATTTATGAAGCTTTGAGCATCAATATTTTAGACCATTTCAATAAAACTGAATTTATGAAGCTTTGAGCATCAATATTTTAGACCATTTGACTAAAACTGAATTTATGAAGCTTTGAGCATCAGTATTTTCGACCATTTGACTAAAACTGAATTTATGAAGCTTTGAGCATCAATATTTTAGACCATTTCAATAAAACTGAATTTATGAAGCTTTGAGCATCAATATTTTAGACCATTTGACTAAAACTGAATTTATGAAGCTTTGAGCATCAGTATTTTCGACCATTTGACTAAAACTGAATTTATGAAGCTTTGAGCATCAATATTTTAGACCATTTCAATAAAACTGAATTTATGAAGCTTTGAGCATCAATATTTTAGACCATTTGACTAAAAGTGAATTTATGAAGCTTTGAGCATCAGTATTTTCAAACATTGGACTAAAACAGAATTTATGAAGCTTTGAGCATCAGTATTTTCGACCATTTGACTAAAACTGAATTTATGAAGCTTTGAGCATCAATATTTTAGACCATTTCAATAAAACTGAATTTATGAAGCTTTGAGCATCAATATTTTAGACCATTTCAATAAAACTGAATTTATGAAGCTTTGAGCATCAATATTTTAGACCATTTGACTAAAACTGAATTTATGAAGCTTTGAGCATCAGTATTTTCGACCATTTGACTAAAACTGAATTTATGAAGCTTTGAGCATCAATATTTTAGACCATTTCAATAAAACTGAATTTATGAAGCTTTGAGCATCAATATTTTAGACCATTTGACTAAAACTGAATTTATGAAGCTTTGAGCATCAGTATTTTCGACCATTTGACTAAAACTGAATTTATGAAGCTTTGAGCATCAGTATTTTCGACCATTTGACTAAAACTGAATTTATGAAGCTTTGAGCATCAATATTTTAGACCATTTCAATAAAACTGAATTTATGAAGCTTTGAGCATCAATATTTTAGACCATTTGACTAAAACTGAATTTATGAAGCTTTGAGCATCAGTATTTTCGACCATTTGACTAAAACTGAATTTATGAAGCTTTGAGCATCAGTATTTTCGACCATTTGACTAAAACTGAATTTATGAAGCTTTGAGCATCAGTATTTTAGACCATTTGAATAAAACTGAATTTATGAAGCTTTGAGCATCAGTATTTTAGACCATTTGACTAAAACTGAATTTATGAAGCTTTGAGCATCAGTATTTTAGATCATTTGACTAAAACAATTTATGAAGCCTTGAGCATCAATATTTTTAGACCATTTTACTGAACTTTCCAATAAACTAACGAGTCTGTTTTGAGATGCCCATTGAATTGTCTGAAATGAAGGCGTTTATAGCTTCATAACTCAGTTAGTATGATTCGCAAATGTATAGAATTTTTCAGTTTAAAAGGTTAGTATGGTAGAAATATTTTACTAAATAGAGATAATAGAACTGGGAGAGCATATAAAAAGTTAAGATTTTTTCCTTTCTCGTATACGTAGTACAGAAAAAGTACAGTAATCGTCAAAAATTTCGATTTTGAGGAATCTTTATGAGGCTCTAAAGAGCCCCCTGGGTTCAAAAAAACACATTTTCGGATAATTTCCAAAAATGTATTTGTTTATAAAAAAGACAATTCAAAAACGCTTTGAGCTACACAGATGAAATTTGGTGTTTGGTCTTTGCACCAACTTTGTAGATTTCTTTTAAATTTTGGACAAATTCCATTCAAAGGCTGTCTGCTCCGTCGGTTCGAATATAATTTAACATAGTAACTACAAAACGAAGATAGCTAGATACATAAAATTCCATACACAGAATTAACATCTATAATCTAGACATTTGTCAAATTGTCAGCCAAATTCAACTAGGGATTGACCGTTTGGTCGTCCGTACTTTCAGAAACATAAACATGATGACTCAAAGACTCATCAACTTAAATATATTAAATTTTGTATGGGATTTTATGATAACATTTGCAGTTCTGGGTTAAATTTTGCCTTCAAGCGGTTGGGGAAAACGTAATTAAAACAGAAATATGATTTTCGGTTACTACTAGTGGCATGCCAGGGATGAATCGCCAAATAACTCGCCAAGAGATCACACGCTAGAATCAGTAAAAATGCTAAATTCACGCCAAAAGTTAACATTGCTTAACTATTGTATGTCATTGCTATGTAAGGAGTACTATGAGATAACATCTTTATTATAGAATATGCGATAAAGTAAGTCTCCTCACAGCACTCCCGCTGGTTTCAGAATATGTGTTAGTATATGTTTATTGACTTAAATATCATAAAATATTTTTCTTCCATTTAGAGAACTGTTATAAAAATAAATGTCTGTCTGCCACAATTTAAAAAATTGTTTGTGGGCACACTGGTTAAAACGTTAATGCAGTTATTCCCAAATTGTGTATCATGACAAATTTTGAACATATATGTATCTATCCACAATTTGAAATAATGTGATTAGGGCTTCAAATCTTCATCAAATCACGAAGTATAAATATTTTTTTAATAACTAATATAGTTAAAAAATAAATGCCTTTTTCTTAGCAAAAGTATAATTTGGCCCTTAAAACCTCTTTTTGTATAAAATAATTTCTATTTATGTATAAAAAGATGCAATGCACTGAGAATAAAGAGGTCGAAATATTTAAAAGTTTGGAATCATCTGTTGTAACATGATAGAAAGAAAATCAAAAAACTACAGCATTATTTTTTTTAATTAAAGAGAAATAATGTGACACTCCCTACAGCTTCCAAATTTATTTCCCCCCGAAATAATTTCCAAATAACTTTCCTGCAAACCATGAAATACTACTTTCTATCAAGTTCCAGAATCTCATTGCTGGAATCCCTTCAAATTACGATTGAAAGCGTTCATCAGATCACGGAAGTATGGAATCTCTTTTACGGGCTGGCCCTTTTCAATAAAATCTAACTCAGAGGCAGCAAGGCAATGGTCAAAATTAAATTCCTCCGCTATAGCACACACCGCAGCAGCAGTCAGGATTCATCTGACCGAAAATATCCCAGAATTCCACTCGACTAACTTTCGATATCAGCCAAAGGAAGGGAATTCTTCGCCGTTGAAGGCCGATGAAATCCCGTAAACCTATTCAACAAGTGGAGGCACCTTCCCGCTTTTCAGAATTGCTAACATTCCGTAATAGTTTTCGAAGACTTTGCTGTAGGATCCAATCACGCGTGGAGGTTCTGACCTTTAGAAATGAATTTCAAGATTTGTGCGAGGGAGTGAGAGATTGCTGGTGTTATTTTTGGACATGGAATCATACGGATGCGAATTTGTTTGGAAAACATATTATGGTAAGTGCCTTACTGATGAATATTTAGAAGATTTAGAACCATTTTCAAATTATTGAGGATAAAGCTGAGAATTCTGAAAATAATCCAATTGTATCAAAATGTATCACTTTGAATATATAGTAACCTAAGGTAGCCATAATATTTGAAGGATTTATTATAATAATAGAATTTTGTATCGCTTTGAATGGTATCGTACGGGTGGAAGATTTGCATTTTTCTAAGTCATTCTATTGTGTATTATTAAAAAAGCACGAAAAAAAAAAAAGAACCTCAGAAGTGTTTTGAAATAATGGATAAAACTTTCCCCTCTTATAAGCAAATATATCGTTTTCGAAACATGATAAACTCTGTTCATACTGGCAAAAAATGTCGATTGTTCACAGCAAATATATGATAAAACATTTTCGTTTAGACTACTTACTGTTCTAAATGACTTATTTTGATAATTTAATTCATATTTATAATAAAACGAACCTCTATTACTTCGCATTTTTTTTATTTCGAAACTTGAATTTCATATTAACATATTAAAATATCGTCTATAATTCCAATTGATTGTTGTTAATTCTAAGTCAAAACTAAAACGAAATTGTAGAAAACCTTTTTTATATCTAAAACTTTTAAATAATTGATGTTTCAGATCTGAATGTTTGACTTGGTTATTTCGGATGGTTTTATGATCTTGAATTTCGTATTCGTATAAAATATCGTCTGTAATTCCAATTACTATTCAGTAATTCTTAATAAAAACTAAAAAAATAATACAGAAAAATGTTTTGATATCTGAATATTTTCTTTAAACACATTTATGTTTTGTGTCGGCTAAATGATGAATTGCTTTTAGACCCTAAATTCACTCAATGACTTTACATATGCATAAGGCATTCAATAAAAAATAATAAATGCCACTTTTATTAAACTTGATTATTATGTCATTTTTACATAATTTTGATATTTTATATCTTAATAACTTACTATACAAATTTTCTTTGTTTTTTATTTATTTTAGAATGTCTGTTTTAATTCTAATCTTTAAATAAATCGAATTCTTTGTTCTTTTATTTATTTCTAATGAGCTAACATCCGTTACACGAAGAAACTTCAAATGTAGAATTATTTTGTTAAGAAGAAAAAAGAAATTCTAACCATTTCATTTTGATCGAAAATTTGCGCTATATATAGTTTTCAATTTTTTGAAATGGATTCATAAATGTCGGTAAATAATTAAATAATTTAGATTCAAGTGATTATATTATTTTGCAATTCACTGAATAGTATCCCTGATTTTAAAATGGTAGTTATATCGGAACATATTTTTCAAAATTCTGCCGCCAATGTTCTTATAAGGAGATTTATTTGAAAACTGTTTTTTGTAAAGAATTCGAGAGCGTTGTAAAACATTCAGGAAAAGATCCGATTTCAATTTCATTCTATTTCGCTTGCTAACACATTGTGCAAGAATAAGAATTTTCTCAATTTAACCAGAAAAAAATGCTTGCAAAAAGATGAGTTATTTCGTAATACATACGCAAAGCACGAATAAACTCGGGATCGGATAGCAATATTTCATCTATTATGTATTTAAGGCGAAAGTATAAGACATGAATAAATATGACAAGCAATACCATCTTGTCTTCATTTGAGCTTGCATCCTATTTCAAATTATATTGCTATGTGTTAATACTTTTCATTGTTTCACTTTTATCTGTGTTTTGCTATATAAAATTATCAACTGGTAAGATTTCGCCCTTTGTACAGGAAGACACAAAGATTGAGAGATTCTGGGCTTGTGGACCTGGTGGTAGTTAATTCTGACATAAAAATGAAACAAATTTCTTCTAGTGCGAATAAAAGAATATCAAAGCTTTGTTTGATTTCTGAGGTTGGTTAATCATTTCAAAACACGTTTTAAATTCAAAATCAAGTAATGAACTCAAAATAATAATTTATTCAGAATTGCATATAAGCCCTTTAAATGCCTAGACAAATTTTAAAATAAGTGAATTAATTTTAATTCAAGAATAAATATTTTAAATTGTATAAGAAATTATTTTTTCTTACAATTGTTTTGAAAATATTTTCAAGAAATTTCATTCTTCATGTCATATTTTGTAAATTATATTATTTTCGAAAAAGTTATTAATAAAGCTAATTTTCACAATCCTATAAAGGAATAAAAATTTTTCTTAACATTATTTAATGAAAGTAGGCATTTTAAAATGTTTATGGAACATGGTAATTTTCACTGTTAACATATTTTCGATTTGGGTAATTAAATTTGCTTAATAAAGATTTTTCTATGTATATACAAGAAAATTAAAAAGAATTCGGAGCAAAAATAAGGAAGACATATAGATGCCAAAACACATTAGCAAATTTTAAGAGATTGCGAAAAATCAACAACAAAAATGTTTAAAAGCAGACGATTAACAATTCTGTCGGTAATAAGCTAAAAAATATAAATTAAACATTGTTTAATTGGTTTTAAGAAGCCAATGCTATTTATTTAAAAACAATTGACTGTTAAATTATATTTATTATAATTTGGTTTTAGTATTCTATTTGATTGATGAAATAACACTAAATTTAGAGTTTATTTTCTGTTAAAAATGGAGTTGTAAAATATACATTTGAAATATTTAAAAATGCACTTGTTTGATTTATCAGTTTTCGAAAGAAATATCCGGTTTCAATCTGGCTTTTTCTATGTTGGAATTCATAATTACAATGCACATTGAAATCCGAATTCCGTTTGAATTTTGATGTTTTTGGTACAATAAAAATTTGATTTTCAAAAAGTCATCACATGCATAAAATTTAAATCATTGTTAAGCAGACGATATTGGAAGGATTTTCAATCAATGTCTTTTGATTAAAAAAGTGCAATAATAGAAAAATATAAAACAATTGATTTTTTTAATAAAAATATTTTTTAATTCAACTTTTGCAAAATTATTGTTGGATCATAGTTTAATTTATTTCATAAATATCTAAAAATTTTATTGAAAAAAAAACTATTACTCTTTTAAATATTCTATGAAAGCCTTTTCCAAACTAACCATTTTATATTAATTTTATTAATATGAAAATGCTTATTAATTTTCAATGTTTAATGTTTGGAATTTTATATGAAAAGTGGTTTTCAAAATATCTTTAATGAATGCCCTTTAAAAATAAAATAAAGCCCTTTTAAACTTTACATCAACTTTTTTAAGACTAAATGCCGCAGTTTTAATCAAACGTTCTCTTTTAAACTAAAACAATACCTTTGCACAAATTTTCTTTGGATTTTCAGAAAATTCTTATTTTATATTTAAAACAAAATAACGAAGAAAAAATTATCGCTGGCATTTTAGGACATTGTTGTATCTTTAAGCATATAATAATCATTTTATCTGTGCCGCATTTTAAAAGAAAAAAAAAATGATTTACTGCTGTGAACATTATAAATCCTAATTTAAATGTATTGTTTTCTAATTCTCGGATCGTATTCTAAACTCATTTGAATTTTTCTAAAATGGTAGCATCGGATTTTGTCTGTGGTATAACGCAGCGTAGTGTTTCGGAAATGTTTGTTTTCAAATGCATTGTGTTATCTAGAAAAGTCAGACGAAAAAAATCTGCTCTTAAAAATACACCTGCAGAATGCTTTAGTTTTTAGAATATTCCTGGAGAACATAAGCATATTTTGATAGACTGCGGCAATGTGAATTTATCCTATGTGTAAGGTAACAATAACAGTCAATGTTTTTCGAAAGGCATGTTATCTTTTCCACCACAATAGAAATGTTTTTTATAGATGATGTGAAATATGCGTGCGCACATGCGATGAATACGAGAAATAGAATTTGAACCGAAACTGAAATTCTCGTTGCGTATTTTTTACCAAGAAAATTACAATTACTGTGTACAACAAATGGTTTTAAAATGTTAAAAACATCCGAATTGCGTAAGTGGTTTCTTTGATAAATATTGTTTTCCTAGACTTTAAAATATATAAGTATGAAATCATTTAATGAAAAAACTTAAATTTTAATGAAAATGATGAAACCATTATATTTCAACGGTTGTTAATAAAACTGTAATTTTTTTTTTTTTGAATTTTGACATTAAAAATTATTTTCTTCATTGTGAAATCGAATTATAACGAGAAATAAAGAATTCCATAGTGCGTTTTGAAATGAGTTTCTTTGTACTATTGAAGAGAAGCAAGCCTATTTGTTGGCCTTCTTCTTTTCGGAAAAAAACGAGTTTTAAATTTTACATAGGATCAAAAATTTCACTGAAGAACGGAAGCGAAATTTCATTTGTCTAGTTTGTTGCGATTCTGTTCACATATTCTTGAATACATAGACTTACAGACAATAATTTGGGGTTTTAATTCACTGTTTTTAGCAACATAGTTCAAAAATTTTTCTCTCTCGTTGCATTATTGATTTCTCGTACTCATATAGGCACAGATAGACATATGTCAGTGTCATGGGCTTAATTCAATATTTAAAATATGTGTAATATTTTTATGTTATAAGATTACAACAGTAATTCATTCTTATATTTTTTTAAAGAACTTTTTATTGTGTTTGCCAAATTTTATTTAAAATACGAAAAAAACTTTCAAGAAAACTCATATTTTGACATTTTGTTTTCTTCATATTTGTGGTTTCTTTTCTTTCAGAACAGCTTTTCCAGTTTTAGAACATAAATCTAAGACTATAACATACATAAATTATTGAACGTAAATCTTTAAAAATGTTTAAAATTCATTGTGTTTTTTAAAAATAAATTCTAAACATTGTGATCATACAGATCGCTTCTCTTTTTGCTGTCACCAAAAAATAATGAATATAATTTTATAAAATATTGTCAATAGGAATACCATTTCTTTTCGCTAAAAGCCCATTCCTTTGTTATACTATTTCCCTAAGAATTCTAATTGTGACAAACTAACGTATTTTTCATCGTCCAGACACAATATTAGTTAACAATAATTGTGTGTTCTTTGAGCTACGAATGTTTTATTTGAGCTACGAATTAATCTCTTTGATCTCATAATATTTTAGAAATTATGAAATGTTCCCTAAGTTATGTATTAAAAATTTCCTTTCATAAATTGTAATTACCACCTTTCTAAACGCCATTATTTGCTCATTTAGCTATCGAAAACAATAGAATAAAAGCGCGATAACTCAAAGACCATCTAAGTGTACTACGTACGTAGAGAAATAGAATAACTGTCTTTTGGTAAATTTTTCGCCAAATACAATGGAATTTAAATCAATTTAGTGTCCTCATAGTTTTGTTTGCCTGTACCCTGATTAAACACACGGAGATTTTTAAAGCCCTTGACAATTGTCACGGATTCGTATCGCCCGTTGTTCCAATTAGCAGAAATTACCTCGCTTTACACGTCACGCGTAATCAATTGAATTATATTTCAATTTTCTTCCATCCGAGAAATTAGTCGACCATTTATTTGTTTTAACAATGGCACGAAAACGAGTTGTTTCTAGCCTCACAGCATAATTAACTTCGAACGGAAGCACATTCAACAACAAATCTTGATGGCAGTTGCCACCGGAGGGAAAAAAATTTACAATTTAGCTTGCAAAATCGTCTGTCACCTTTTCTCTTCAAAATTTAATTAGCTTTGTTCCATGATCGTTCTTTCCCGACGGGATAACATTTCGAATTTCTGTCCTTCGCAGGGCGGGAAGCCTTGTTCTAAGACACCGCATCTAATTATTCGCGGGTGCAGAACTAAATAAATAAATGTCGGGGAAGAATATTCGAACGAAGAATCGTGTTCGAAAGGAGTCGGCGAAAGCGGGGTGCCGTTCCACGAAGGGATGGAAAAGGATTCCGGGGGCGCGAGGAAGGAGAGGTAATTTCCGAGTTCGGTCGAGTGGTTAAGGAGCTTGACAGAGGTGTCAGAAGTGGATGACATGTTTTGAAAAGGTGGACTCGAGTGTTCAAAAACGCGGCCTGAATAAATTAAAACCTGATTTATTAACGACTCTCATTAATATGCGGTTTCGGTGGCAGCAACTCTGGAGATGCGGTTACCAGCGTCATCTGGCGGAGCTGAAGTTTATAATTTAACTAAATAAATTTTTTTTTTGTTGTTGTTGCTGCTGGTGGAACTTAACCAACTTGCGCTGGCAACTTTACGCTGATGGGGGAAATTCTGAACTTTATGGTTAAGCGCGTGGTAAAAGGCTGGACGGGGTGTGTTTCTGGATGCTATAATTTTGCCATTATTTACTTAAATTTTAATTAGCGAAGGGGGATACTTTGTGAGAGTTTTCTATTAAAACTTTGGAGCCTTAATTAATGGATGGCTTGTATCTAGATGGTGAAATGCTAAATACAGAAAAATTAAGCAATTTAAATGAAGCTCCGCGGCTTAATACCACTTTCGGCGACCACCTGCTTTGCCTATCTGATTTGTTAGTTTGCTTCTCTTATTAGTTACCAACTTATATCACGAAATTTAATAGTTTATTCTTATTTACTATTACTAATTAGGTTATAATCAGTTTCATCACTGAAATTTTAAAATTGTATGCTGTTTAAATAAGAGAAATTAAAAAACAAACAACTATCTTTCTCGTTAATTTCTGTATAAGTTTTCACTCCATAAAGTATATTACTGAAAGTAAACGATTCTATTTACCTATAAAATATATATAATCTTATGTATCACCAAATTAGAAATGTAGTTATTTCTTGAGTAGATTCTTCTTAATTAAGGTTTTAGTAATTTTAATTTGACATTTAATTAAAAATGAATTGAAATCTTAGTTTAATAATCGCTTTCTGAAAAATATATTAACAAAATTTCATTTTTGCATCACTGTAAGCTTCCAAAAAGTTAGTTTCCAGCAATTACAAAGTTACTTTCGGTTGAATTGCCTTCCAACTTCAAAAATATTTTAAGTATCTTTTACAAAAATATATCTTAATTGTATCTGTTAATGCTTTTTTTTTGTTCTGGCCTATACGATGATATAAAAAACATTTTTTGGGAGATGCACATTAAAGTTCTTTTAACGAAAAATAATTTAAAAAAATAGTATGCGTGTCCAAAAAGATGCCATTTTTGGAATAAACTACAATTTATTTTTCCATGGGAAGGCATTTGTACACGTACAATAAAACACGTCTGTTTACATCGCGATACATTAGCAAAGTGAGAGTTTTCCCTTGTTAATGGCACAAAGAGATTCTAATAGGAATTTCTTTGACACGAGTCGCTTTAGGAAAGTGAATCTTGATACATTTGAACGAAATGTGTATGCGTTAGGGGTTTTTATCTCTTCGCTCTGAGCGTGAGAAGCAAAGTCATCGATTTTTTAGAACGCGTGTTAGAAATAATTAAATAAAAAAGAATTTGGATCAGTGAATAAGAGAAAATGTTATTTTTTTTCTTGGCAATAGTACTAAGAGATTCTAACTAGGATTTCTTTGATACGTGTCGATTTATAAAAAGGAAACTTGGGTATCTTTGAAAGAATGTGTAGGTGCTAGTGACTTTTATCCCTTCGCACTGAGCATGAGAAACGTACCTGTCATAACATTTTCAGAGCGCGTGTTAGAAATAATTAAATAAAAAAAGTGCGATTTGGATCAAGAAGAAAGAGAATTTTTGAATACAATAAGTTGGGTTTAAATTAAAGTGAAAATGAGGAAATTATGATTTAAATTAATATCATTACATCTATAAAATATAGAATAATGGGGCTTTTTTTTGGCACGTGTCGATTCAGGAAAGGGAATCTTGGGTATCTTTGAAAGAAATGCGTAGGGATTAAGGACTTTTATAGTTTCGCTCTGAGAGTGAGAAATGTATTAATCTTCAATTTTTAGAGCGCATGTTGGAAATAATTAAATAAATAAAAGGGCATTTGTATTAGGAAATACGAGAAATTTTAGAACAAAATATCATGGATTGATTTAGATTAAAAAATTAGGAAATAAAAATTTAAATTTAAGAGAAATTGTTATTATGTATATTATATAGAAAAAAGAATGAATCAAGTTTAAATCATTATCATGATAAAATTTATTCATTAGAGGTCTTAATATTTTTTTAGTTTATTTCGCAACGAACATTAATTATGTAGTGCTCGTTAATTTTTTTTTTATCATTACATATTAAGAAGTAATTTTTTTTAATTAAAACATTTTAATTTACATGTGAAATTTCGGAAATTATATTTCAGAAAAAAATTAATACCTCATTAATTATGCATTTTTATTTCAAGTAATTTAGTTGATGAGACAAAAATGGATTTTTCTTTGCTGTGTTTTCAAATTTATTTTATAAATCTTTCATAGTTTTAATTTAGAACTTAATTTTTTTTATAAGAAGAAAGACTTGTTAATTTTTTTTATACAAAATTATTTTGTAAGCATTCACATTTCTGTTATAAACAACCCTCTTTTACTTACTATGCAGCTTAATTAACTCAGTTCCTATCTTTTGATTGAAATATAAGATAGTTAATTAATCTGCGTCGCGTCGTCGAATAAATATGTTGAAATTCAAAAAAGAGAACTATGTTGCATCTTTTGTTTCGAGGATTAACGCGCACGCCTACGAGTTGCTTTATTACATTTTTAACTAATTGGTGTATGTCGATTGAAATTCTTGCTTTTAATTTTCATCGTTTTCAAACAAAAACAAGGAAACTAGATACGATTTTGTCGGTATTAAAAATTTAAACAAACATTTAATTGAAAAATGAGGAAATTAAAGATCGTTCCACTTATTTATTACTGCAAAATGAGACGCTATTAGCAAGTTTTCTAATTAGCCTATTTAAGAATTTTAAGAAATAAAAACTTTTATAAATTCCTGTAGTATTCTTAAGTAAAAACCGATGTTAATGGAAAATCTTGAATAATTAAAAATTTATCATTTGTTGTTCAAAGGACATTAAATTTTTTTAGAATACCTCATATCGCCAGAGTTAATTTTTAAATGTATCATTTCTTTGAAACATCAATTGCTGTTTATATTTTATTATCAAATGTTATCAGTTTTTTGGACTATTTTGAATGATAATAAAATATAACATGATGTTGTAATTAACTATTATTTGTCCAAGCATAATTATAATACCTCACTGTCTGAAATGAAGCTTCATTTTACTAATATTGGCTACTTAATTTTATTTTCCAGTGCTCGTTCTTTTATGTCTGAAAGTTAATAGCCAATATACAGTGTTGTTTTAATAAAAGTTCCACTTTGAAATGGTCATAAAAGGAAAACTATTGGACCAAATGTTATCAAACTTGGTAATAGTTTAAAGGAGGTCATAGGAATTTATTTGCACCAAAATAAAAAGTTCAAAACTCATCATCAGGAGGGAAAATGGCGCTGAATGCAATATTAAACGAAATAGGATATGAAGACAGTGTTTTAAAATGTGCTTATTCGTTTCTGAAATGTGTTACAAAACACGTTCAATGTGGCATTCATCATTTTTTGTTGCAAGTCAAATTGCATTCTCATCAAGAGCTCTTAGCATATCTTTCGACGTATTCCTCTTACTGAATGATACTGTTACGAAATTTCCGGGGTTCGTTTGGATAGTGGGAGTTATATGGTTTGGAGAACGCTCAATCACCAGTAGAAAATAAAACAACGACGTTTATTTACACGAAGACACACAGGACAACACAAAGACGACAACTATATACAGCACAAAAGACGATTATCTTCAACCGAGACGTGCAGCATACAACAGACTCTACTGCAGACAGTAGCGCACAGCTTAGTTCAGCACTAGCTTCACTCCGTCGCTGCTCCGCTTATCCCTGGAAGACCAGTTCTTCACCGTCACTTTCGACTACTCTCCGATCTGGTTCACGACACTCAATTCACAACTACTGGTTCACGACTACTCAATTCACCACCACACGGCAGCTGCGGGTGCTTCCTGTTATAGGTCTCAGGAGGCGGGGCTAGAAGCCTCTCAACCAATCAGGAACGTTCGAGGCGTATTTCCGTTCCTACTGGACGGAACGGGAAAATTCTCCATGTTTCGGGTATAATCTAGTTTGGCGCCAAAGTCGCCAAATTCGTCGCCAAGTCGCCAAATGGTCTCCAAGTTTGTCGCCAGGCTCTGGGACCTCCTATGGAACCAGATATGCTGGGAAGCAGCATCACAGATTCGTAACAATATCTTTGCAAAGCGCGCCAGTCAATGCTATCGTATTCATAATAACATTTAATTAGAAAAGCATGGTCTTGCATGGTTAGAGACATTAGTGATTCGTAACAATGAGAACTCTGACAAACAGGCTGATTTTTATCTGGAAAATAAAATGGCATATGTCTACATAATTTATGTACTTCTTCCAGCCGTAAACCAATTACAAGACATTGCGGTTTTACATAACCCCACAAACAGTTTCGTTTCAGAAACGATTCAAAACATTTTCAACTGATGGCTTCACATCCTATTTTGTTTAACAATATTGCATACAGCGCCATTTCCTCCCTGGTGGGGAATTTTTGAATTTTTTTCTTGGCAGAAAAGAAATTCCCGTGACTTTATTTAAACCATTACCAAGTTTGATAATATTTCGTCCAGTAGTTTTCCTTTTATGACTATTTCAAAGTGGAACTTTAATTATAACCACCCTGTATATTAAAAAAAAATTCTAAGTAATAATTATTGATCCATTTTTTGGGGGGGTATGGGCTAGCATAAAAATAGCAATTTGGTCTTTTCTTGTAATTAGTAGATTATATATTTTATTTTCGAATCAAAAAATACTTTAACATGTCAAAAATTCTAAAAGAAATTAATAAAAAAATTATAAGATAAAAAAAAATAAACATCTTATAACACAGCAAGAAGTTGCTAACGGTGAACGTCATAGGGGATATTGTTGTCAATGAGTTCAGTAAACGAAAAGGATGAATTACTCAACAAAAATTGATTAGAATTTTTCTTCAAAAGCTAAAACACCTTTAACATTAGATAGATCCTTGTTACTTAATATGGAAATGAGAAGTAGAAACGTAGAGATAAAAAAAGGCTATTTTTTTCGCATATAAATTCACTCAAAATTCTAGTCGGAGATTTATTTTTTATGGAAATGGGTCTTTCATTTTATTCATTGACTTAAAATGCCGATGAATTGTCCACAAAATTCCTTGGAAGACATCCAAAGAGCGAGCGTAAATTTATTTAACATAATTTCTATTCACTGGAGTTTAAATATTACAAAAGCAAATATTCAAAAGCTTCTAACAGTTTGGCTTGAAAATTGAAATAAACCGAAATATTGCTGCATTTGTTATTAAGTTCGTATTTTGTTTGGCAGATTTATATCGAATTGATTCTGACACACTTAGTTCATTATATATAATATGTCTAATTTTATGTCTATTATAAATATAGGAAAAATACCTCAATGTTTAACTTAATTTCCATACAATAATGAATCTGATTTCTGCGTCAAGTTGCATAATTTTTCATATTTAAATCTGAAATTTATATTTTGCACTCGAATGGTTCCTCTCGGGCATTATTAAATATGGTGAATTATTTTGTCGCTTTATTTATTTTTCAATTCTGATTGTTAAAAACACGTATTGAATGGTTAAAAAAACGTAGATTAATTTTTAGGGGAAATTCAACTTAAAGCCTATAATATATAATGTTACAATTTTTTTTCTACATATATCACCAATCAATCGTTATAACGTAGCGCATTTAATCGCTAGTCCAGCAGCTTGCTTGCTGTCTAATCCTCTAATATCTGTTACTCGTCGGCGACTCCGACTACTCCCGCTCACGACTTCTGACGATACACACCACTTCTCCACAGCTTTAGAGTGCCTGTCTTTTATAGTTCCGGGAGGCGGGGCTAGAATCTTCCAGACCAATCAGGGCGTATCTGAGTGTATCTTGGTTCCTACTGGATGGATCGTGAAACTTCTCGAACTTTCCAGTATGATCCATTTTATCGCCAAAGTAGCCAAATTCATCGCCAAGCCGCCAAATGCTCCCAAGTTTGTCGCCAAGCTCTCAGGTCATTGACGCGGCACCCGCTCAGCATGCACAGGATAGATCGTACAACGGTCTTTCTTATGATGACAGTATTCGTGATGGGAAGCAAATTACAGGTTTGTAACAATATGCTCAAGCCAATTAACAATTAGTGTGAACAATCCGTTAATAATACTAACCGATCATTATTAATAATAACCAAACCGGTTATTATTAATGACGGTAATTATTAATACTAATCGGTTTGGCTATTATTAATAATGACCGGTTAATTTTAATAATAACCAATCTTTCACATTGAAACTCGCATATATATTTATTTTTTAGAGCAATAAACATGTCTTTGTATTAAGTGAATAATTATGCGTCGAATTACTTTTCTGAAAGCAAAGGGTTAAATCACAATTAATAGAAAGATTTAAATTATTAGGACAAGATTAAATAACTCGGATGTTTTTTCACTTTTATATAGATTGATATTAATTTGTAATTTCAAAGAAACGTTTGCGTCAGTGGAGTTATATATACAACTAGAAGCTGCCTTTAATGACCAGCTGTTTGCCTCGCTATATGAGCTATATTAGACATCCAAATGAAATTTTTATTTGGAATTATACTAGTACAATAAAAATTCTGCACTTAAAATACAGGAAATAATGGACGAATAAACTTGGCGAAATCAGCTCTGTTGTTGAGGTTGGGGCCTGTGTTTAGATTTTCATTTTGCGATATTTTTCGAAAAGGGAAGAGGAAGCAGGCTGGTCAAATATTGGTGACATTCTTAAATGTCATAAGCTTTCATACGAAATAAATATTGGCGAAATAGGTACCGCCCTCATCCCGCAAATTATTAAAGAGTATATTGTCGAGGTTTTTTTCTCGTATAGAAAATATAGAATGAAGAAATAATTTTTCAGATTTATTTCAAAAATGCCGAGGCGGGGCTGACAATTGTGATATTTAGGGTCCTTAAAATTTCATATAAATAAAATATAAACGAAATCGGATTTGTAGTTGAGGTTGAAAGATTGATTATTTTTTTTTGGTTTTCCTAATTATTTTAAATATTTGGATAGTGTCTTCAATAACGTGAGCATCGAATACTTTGTTTGCTGCCATTCTTTCAAGAAAAGTTAGATAATTCTTGAATATTTAAGTTCTTTATAAATATTTTGAGACTGTTTTTATTACGGAAAATGCTTTTAATATATTAAGATATTATTATGATGCTGTAACATTCCCCGTTTCCCAGTACTGATAAGACATTTACAGCCAGCTGTGTCGTCGCTGCTACTTATTAAACTCCTCGAGGTAGCCAGATGGTGGATTTTTTCACCTGGGTGGTCTCGCTTCTGTTTATTAGCGACTACAGTGAAAGACCACATGGGGAATTCCTCGTCCAAAAGGTATTGATAGTATCTTCAAAGAGAAAGGGGTGTCCAAACATCTGGATGCTAAATGTTTCTCTTTTGAAAGGACCTTCCCACGACCCACTGGCGCCGCTGAGGGAGCATATTGCTGAACCCCGATTGGCTGAAAGAGAGCTCAAATGACCAATGTAAATGAAGATGCGGAGATTGTCGCCGAAATAAAGTGCGGAGATTTTTTTTAGGAGAAGAGAAGAAAGGAATTGCTGGCAGATTGCTGGACTACGCCCACGAGTTCGGAGTCCGGAGAACTATCCCTGGAGTGGCCTTGTTGAATAACAACCTGCGAGTTCCCTGTGGTGGTGTTTCTCCGTATTGATAGAGAACTGAGTTTCAAGAAAACCGTCGACTTCGACTGTTGTGTCTCCTACTACAGGTGTAAATAACTATTTATTTAACCAATATGAGAACAAGTTGTTCTTTTGTATATATAGGGCTGTAAAATAACGAATTGTCTGGAAATTCCGCTTCGTTATTTGATCAGTCTTGACCAAGACATTACACAGCTGTACTAGTACTTTGTAAGAATATAAAGAAGAAATTTTGGTTCTATTAACGTCTACATTGTAGATCCATATAAAACTTTAAACGTTTTCCATCAAGGTTTATAGGTTTGCATATCCGCATGCATGGTAAAAGAGAACTCGGCAATGCAATAAGTTGGATAAATGAAATTCAATATGTGAGCATTTTGCTCAAATAGTAGTGTTATCCAAATTTTTATTTAATTTCGTGAAAAAATCCTTCCAAAAAACAAACTTGATTTTTTTTCGGTATATTACAAAGCACAAAATGCTCAGGCACCGAATACTGAACAAACCAGTGCATTGGTTTCCCCCAAATTTTCTCGCATACTCTCTAATAGAGTTGTACCTTGCGCCTTTATTGTACGTAATGCTGTACGTTTAAGCATGGCTTTAGTGTGCAATAGTTGACAAATATTAACCTTTGGCGTGAATTCAGCATTTTTACTGAATCTATCGTGTCGTCCTTGGCGAGTTTTTTGGCGATTAATTCCTGGAATGCGGTTAATAGTGTCGAAACATCAAATTAGTGTTTTATACGCGTTTTCCCCTACCGAATAAAAAACAAAACTGACATAAAACAGCACTTCGTAATCATAAAATCACATACCAAATTTGATATATTTCTCATTTCATCTTTGATATATCGTGTTTGCATGTTTCAAAAGTACAATTTGACTCAAAATCTGATAACTATCTAGACTATTAAGGTTAATCCTGTGCATCGTATTTTATTATCTAGTAATCGTTTTTTAGCTATCATATTAAATTATATACGAGCAACCGGACATAAAGACTTCCTCTGAACGAATTTTGTTCAAAATTTCATAGATATCAGTAAATTTGGTATGAAGACCATATACAAAATTTCAACTATCTCAAAGCACTTTTGAGTTATCTTTGTCACAGACAGACAGAAGGGCATTTTCCATAAATGTTTACGAACTCGGGGGAGGTCTGAAACGTGGAAATATGTCACAATCTTGAGGTTCGAATTTTTTTTATGGTTACCATTCTTCCTGATAAAGTGAAAAGCGGTTTTAGAGAGCACTTTAGATAGAAAATTCTTCTTAATCTAACATTTGTATCTTATGGACCATGTTTAAACATTGCAGAATTTAGTCTACTGAAGATATACAAGCCAAATTCTTGGGACTTATTAATTTGTTTTCTCAATATTATGAACTTTCGGTTATACATTGTAACGCTTCTCTACAATGTGATCTTTCGGTTGTACAGTGTAACGCTTTTCTACAATGTGAGCGTTCGGTTGCACATTGTAACGCTTTTCTACGGTGTGAGCTTTCGGTTGCACATTGTAACGCTTTTCTACGGTGTGAGCTTTCGGTTGCACATTGTAACGCTTTTCTACGGTGTGAGCTTTCGGTTGCACATTGTAACGCTTTTCTACGGTGTGAGCTTTCGGTTGCACATTGTAACGCTTTTCTACGGTGTGAGCTTTCGGTTGCACATTGTAACGCTTTTCTACGGTGTGAGCTTTCGGTTGCACATTGTAACGCTTTTCTATAATTTGAGCTTTCGGTTGCACATTGTGACGCTTTCCTATAATTTGAGCGTTCGGTTGCACATTGTGACGCTTCTCTACAATGTGAGCTTTCGGTTATACATTATAACGCTTCTCTACAATGTGAGCTTTCGACAATACATTATAACGCTTCTCTACAATGTGAGCTTTCGACAATACATTATAACGCTTCTCTACAATGTGAGCTTTCGACAATACATTATAACGCTTCTCTACAATGTGAGCTTTCGACAATACATTACAACGCTTCTCTACAATGTGAGCGTTCGGTTATACATTATAAGCCTTATAAGATTTCACCATTTTTATTCACTTCTTACAATCGAAACTTTCTACATCAGGAATACCCCAAAGAACTGAATAAAAATCAGAGGCACAGCGGGAAAGCAATCGTCACATCAATTCTTTTCCCTGATAAGACTTGTGAATTGCTCTTTCTCAATCAGGTCCACCCCTTATCTCAGGTGAGGAAGTGCACGCGCAATCCTCCTAACACTACCCCCGAGTTCATTAAGAAAGAATCTTTTTTTTCTCTTCAAATGAGGCGATCAGGACAGGAAATAAGGGATGGGACGACCACTTGCGATTTCTGTTTGTTTTGTCGAAGAAAGGATTCTTGTTCCATCTTTGTGATAAACGGCCGTTTGGGGGATAGACGAGAAAGAATTCTGGAAAGGCAATGACTTAGTTTGAGTAATGGATGATTTTCTCTTGGAGAATTGCATAAATTCGGAATTGTACCTTATTTTTGTTATGCTTTTTGCATTAATTTTGATGCCTAGAAAAGAATGAAGATGACCTGAACTTTGGTCAGCAATATTATTTTCATTTTAATATTTTTTCACTCTTAACACGATGGTCAAAATCGTTTTAATCAATTTAATGATTTTTAGAAAATCGGTTGTGAGATTTTGAGTGCACGCTTTGAAATTCCGTAGTCAGTGAAAACAATTTTGAATTTGTCTTCTCCGATACTGCATTGGATCTCGCCACCTTGGAGGGTACACTAATAGGTGGGGAATCTGATTCCTTCCATCGATGACGGGATGTACTTCCTTCGGGGAGGGTGTACCGTGGCCGGTGACGGCCCTTAGGACTCAACCACAGTTCCCGCCAATGTTGCCGTTGTGGCGGTCGGGTCATTCAGTTTTATGGTTTAAATCCGTGTGCCTTCGTGGAGGGTCGGAGAGTTAGATGACTGACTTTCTGATACTGCATAGTGGACACAGAAGACCAGAGAAGTTCTAGGTTTCAACTGTTTAAGGACGACCAAACGATGTACATGAGGCATGTCAGACAAACCAAGAAGTGAAGTTGTAAAATCTTCCAGTTGTTTCCAATCCATTTGGCAAGTGGCATAAGGCCGCTTTCAGAAAAACCATTGCATCATATCAATTAATAGCCCTCAAAAATAGCAAGGCGATTAACAGAAAACTGCTGAAAGGATTCTAGAAAAGATTTTTCTCGCCCACTTGAAAATGGCGATCTCCCTACAATCACTTCAGTGGCACTAGATGGCAGGTCATTCTCAAGAGAAAAAATAGCTACCAGAATTAAAAAGTTGGATAAGTGCAAAGCATCTGGACCACATGTAACAGATAATATAACTCTCCAAAAAATAAGTTTTCTAATCCTCTTCTTGAATCGTTCAACAAGTGTCTGTAGCTGAGAATCTTTCCGGACCCATTGAATACAAGGATTATTCTTTTTCAAGAAGAAAAAAAATGGCAGACGAGAACTCTTCTTGTAGACTTCTCTCTTCTTCCTTGTATTGTTAAGGTTCTTGAGAAACTTCTCACACAACGACTCCTTTACCATTTAGAGCAGACTAACAAAGTTAGTGAGTTCCAATATGATTCAGAAAACGTAGGTTGACATATTTGGCAATGCACCAATTAATTAAATAACTGTGAAAAGGCAGCAAACCCATCCTGTCCTGGTACTATTAATTGATATTAAATGGGACATTCGATAATATTCAGCACAGTTCAATTGTGACCAACCTTAACAAATGTTTAAAAGCTGACAAAGATCTTTGTTGCTTAGTAGAAAAATTGTTCTAAATTCAAGTGAAGGTCAAGCTATTAGAGAACAGAAGATGGGTTGCCTTGTCCACAAGGCTCTTGTAGCGGCCTAGCTCTCTGGAACCTTGTAGCAAATGATATTCAGCTCGAAGTCTTCCCAGATAATAAGGGCCGCGGTGGCCTGGTGGTAAGGTCTCGGCTTCGAAACCGGAGGGTTTCAGTTTCGTGACCCGATTCCACCGAAGAACCTTCGTGTAAGGGGGTCTGTTGCACGTTAAATCCATCATGACCAAACGTCCTCCCACTGGTGTGGTGTGGAGAGGGGGTGCCAGCTCAGGTGTCGCCCTCGTCATCTGACCGTGGTTCAAAATTACGAGGGCTGTCCCAAAATAGCCCTAGTGTTGCTTCAAACGAGACGTAAATATAACCAAACCAAATCCCAGATAATAAATACATCGATTCAAACATTCGGAGACGACTTTGTTATAGTCTTCCATTCATCCACTGCTCAGAAAATGGAGAATCACATACTCGAAACAATACCCAAATTCATATCCTGGGCCAATAAGAATAATTGCCGGCGTCCTGGCCCAGGGGTACCGCGTCTTCTCGTGATCTGGACATCCCGGGTTCGAGTCCTGGTTCGAGCATGGATATTCTTTATTCTGTGTTCTATCTGTGAGGTGTGTGAAGGAGTCCCTCCTGCCCCCCTGTAAAAAGGAGTTCTGCAAGAGATTGTGTGAGTGTCACCTTCATATATGAGCTAGAAGTCCCAGTTTTGCCCTCGGATGCTTAGAGCCCTTCCCTGAGAAGTTACTGCACAAATCGGCTTAAATCGCTGACTTCATTACTTATGGCTTGTCTATGACAAGTGCCATAAGTAATGACAACAACATAAGAACATATTAACAACAACAACAACATAAGCAACAAAGAACATATTAGTTGAAATTCCAAATTTCAACTAATATGTTCTTTAAAGCAAATTTGCGACACTCCCAGTAGCCTGCTGATAAGGAGAAAGAAAATTTGGCATGTGGTTCTACCAGCAGCATTATAAACCTATATCAAATTGTAACTGGAATCCATGAAAGGATCGATTGTATCTAATTTGGTATAATTACAGTATATGGAGACTTTAACTCGAAAACGTAACGACTTAATCAAATCAAAATTAGAACACAGTATTGCCAGTACAATTGGGTTCAAAATTTGCTATTTCTTAAATAAATGTAAAGAATCACTCAAAATCATACTGACATTTTATCATTTTGAAGAAAGCATAAAATTTGCAATATTTTTTCGTTAATAGAAGCCGCTACCTTTGGCTTAAGCCTTAAGGCTGAAGAATAAAGATTTTCAGAACCCACTACATAATTTCGTCAACAAATATTAATCAATTATTAATCTGAATTAATAGTTGCTGTATCTCTTTTGCTCTGGAAGTTAATTTACACCCAACCCTCCAGATACCGCCTCCAATTTGTGAAGTAAAGAATTCTAAAAATTACATACCGCTAATGTGTACTTTGCTATTAGTTGATTATACACACCGCCGTCCACTGTACGTCAAAGGTGATGAAAGTCTTAATAAATGAGTAGTTTGAAAATTCAATGTCTTAAATAGTCACTTATTAAAAGTCCCTTAATAGCTTTAAAGTTAATGCATAATATTTTCTCAGTGAATAATTTAAAATGAACAGTGTTAATGTTGGTTTATCAGTTAATGACAGCGTTGAAATTTTCAGTTCAATTTTATTAATTCGGTCTACTTTGTATATAGGAATAAGTATTCAGATTTATGGTATGAAATGATAATTGTTGCCAAGTAATTTTGTAAACCTTTAGGGACTGGCACATATTTCTAACTAAGAAAAATGCCCCAACATTATGTAAAGTATTTCAAGATGATTGAATCTATAAAGGTCTGTTGAAAAGTTTAAAAAGTCAAATGATCCATTGAATATATTGGTGTTACACCTTATCCCAAAAATATAGACTCAGACTAAAAATTACATCTCAAGTTTAAAATACCTTTTTATTTATTTTCAGAAATAATTCAGATATATTTAATTAATTTATTCGGTTTTATTGGGAAAAAATGTATAAGTAAAAACTGCATAAAATTTTAATTAAAAAAATCGTCTGCCACATAAATATAGACATCGTCTGATTTTACTAAAATATTATTAAATATTTTTTTCAGCAGATGATTATGTCTTTCCTGAAAGTATTTATCGTCTGCTTTTCTAACTTTTTATTTGGTTTGGAATAATTTTAAGTTGCAATTTCAGGAATCCATTCAAATGAAGTTTTGGCTGAGAGCAAACTTCATTTGAATGGATTGGCGACTCAAAAATTGTAACTATTTAGATAATTAAAATTGTAGTTTTGTGTCAGATTTTAATTTCAATTGGTCAGGAAAAAGATTTCATGAATTTTCTTCCTTGCACTGAGAAGCAATAAACACTCATGTAGGAATATGAAATTAACAATTTGAAAACTCGAAGCTTTTCCTAACCTATACAATTTTCACTGTTTTTATATGGAGGTGAGATGTTCATACGAGAAACTTCACGGAAAAACAATTCACACAGGTTTCTTTTTATTATTGCTAACAAGAAATTTATAACTATTTGTAATTGCTGAAATTATTTTGAGATTTTCTTTAAGATCAAAAGATTTACAAGAAAAAAAGTTGTGTAATTTTGCTTTCATATTTTAACTTTTATTTTCTGCGCCAATAAATCTTATTTTACAACTTATTTCTTAGTATTTACTAATTTTTATTTCCATTTTTGGAGTCATTTTGGCCTGAAAAAATGAGCAAATTTTTATAAAAAATATCTTTATCCATTTTATTATGACAGCAAATCTATACTTATATATAAAGCTCAGTGTGTGTGTTTGTATGTGTTTGTGTGTGTGTGTGTGTGTGTGTGTGTGTGACCATTTAACCTACAGCTACCAAATTTGGTACATGTATACCTTAGAGGTTGGGAATGTGCATCTGGGGTCTCTTTTTTTGAAATTTTAATTAGAATTTAATTATTAATTAAAAACTAACTTTCCCGCCAAAAAATCTTTTCATTTTACCCAACGCCAAATGAGTAAGGCTTCAGTTTTTTTCCCCCAACAGTAATGAGGCTAGGGTTAACATTTTTCGGCCGATTATTTCAAACGATTGTTTATTTTTTTTTAATGTTTTATGCATTTAAAATTAAACATTGTTAATGAACCGATCTCTCAGATTCATTCTGAAGTATTTTTAAATTAAAATAACACCGAATAAAGGAAAGTAAAAATTTCTAATATGCATAGTGTTACCGTAACTGGCGTAGAAAAATTCACGCATTTGCGTTACCGTAACTGGCGTTGAAAATTCACGCATGCGCATTGTGTTCTGATTGTTGACAATATTATCAACGGATGATTCTTGATTTAAATTATTTTTAGGTTAGTTGCATGCTTTTGTAGTTATATTGTATTTATGTTAGTTATATATTTTTTGTATATGCTTATAGTTTTAAGTACATCGTTTTTTAAGTAGTTTTTAAAACATGTTTTCGACCGATTATTTTAAACGATTCGTTTTATTTTCTTAGTGTTTGATGTATTTAAAATTAAACATTGTTAATGAATCGATTTGTTCATGATGAATCTGAGAAAATTTTGTTGACAAATTCTTGAGATATTACATAAAGAAAGATATTCTTTAGTGCCCATAAAGTCTAAACGCTCAGTGACTCTGTTATCAGTGCTATTATTAAAATGCTTTGTTTCAGTAAAAAAATGTTATTATATTAATTGCAGATTAATTCTTTCCACTTTAATTTAAAGCATAAATTCTAAGAGAGCTAACGGAAAATTAGAGAGATATATATTACGTTATGACTGAAGGCCTTTATAATATGAGTGAATTATGACTATCAAAATTTGAAGTTTTAAAATATTTTGATGACGAATCTATTAAAGTAGGAATTGCGTAAAATATTTAATTATTAAAATTTAAACGAACATTAAGATTGGCGAACTGACTGGTCGCCAAAGGCGTCTAGTATATAATAAAACCAAACTACAAATAATAAAGTAATAATTAAAAAAAAGTACAAATACAAAAATTAAGCTGTAATTTTCTTTTAATATAAAAATAATAACCTAATTTTCACCTTATTTTGTCAGCAAATATACGGAATTACCTACTCCTTGTCGAACTCGTATCATTATCAGTGCCGTAAAAGCAATTTTCACCAAAACCCTTTCTTCTGATAAGATCGGTAGCCTGCATTTCCCCAATCAGGTCGACATTCTTATCTAAGGTGATGATGCGCATGCGTAACCCTTTCTTTACCGGACCCAAGTTCATTAGAAACTTTTTTTTTTCTTTTCCCACTTCAAATAAGGCGATCGGGAACGGGAAATAAAGGGTATGACGGCCACATGTCTTTTCTGTTTGTTTTGTTTTTGACAGGGGATTCTTGTCTTGGCTTCAGAGATAAGCAGCTGTTTTGGGACGAGTGATATGGAATGCTGGTGCGGCATTGTTGGGGTGTGGATTGTTTTGGAATAAAATTGTTTCGTAAAAGGAAAATGTGTCGTATGTATTCAATAAGATACGATTTCTGTGGTTTATTAATATCGGAAAATTGTTGTTGATTTGACCAGTAATACTTCTGGCTAGGCGAGACGCTAGTTTTAAGATGTCTAAATGGAAAAAATCGATCTTTTTCGAGAAATACCTAATATATAATTTTCATTCCATATTTTTAGTTTCTGGCCAATTTTATTAGAAATCATTTCAATTTTTGTTTTACTTTGACTTATTATTATTATTTTGTGAAAATGCATAGTTTGCGTTGTAGTGTTATTTCGCCACTTGAAATGCTATTTTTTTCATTTTGTAAATATTGGTAATATCTTCATTCGAAAGTGTTATATATTTGTTTATTGCCTGTTCAAATAAAGTATGGAAATTTCTCAGTATTCTGGGGCCGTGGTGGCCTGGTAGTAAGGTCTCGGCTTCGGAACCAGAAGGTTTCAGGTTCGAGACATAATTCCACCCACTGTCGTGTAAGCGGGTATGGTGCGAGTGTTAACTCCGTCCTCCCACTAGTGAGGTTTAGAAGTTTAGAGAGGGGGGTGTCGGTTCAAGTGTCGCCCTCGTCATCTGATTGCGGTTCAAAATTACGAATTTCGTCCCAAAATAACCCTAGTGTTTCTTTAAAACGGAACATTAATATAACTAAATTTTAAAAAAATCTCACTGTTTTGCAGTTCTTGAACTACAAGAATAAAAAAGAATTAATTAAAAATATACATTGTTTGATATTCTTTAAAAAATTTTAAAATTTCTTGTTATCAGTCGTACCTCAATAATTAAAGAGTTGTATTGAATTGAAATGTAACTTATTTCTTAGTTAAGAACTAGCTAATGTATTTATTAAGGTATCTCCAAAATTTTGAATAAATCATTTTGTAAACTAAATTAGACGATTTTCATTTCATACTTCCTTTAAAAAAATAATTATAAAACTTACTCCTCTTTAATTTCTTTACTTTTGATTTAGAAGGGTTTTTATTTCAATATATTTAATGTCCCTAATAAAAAGAAATTATATAACTTCTGTAGATTTTATTTCGAATGTAATCGCATACTTTTATACATTTAGGAATATTTATATTTGATATCGACGATATTTTTCGTTTTTGTTAGAAGAGTCACTTTTCCAGATTTTTTTTAAACCTTTAGTATGCAAAAAGAATTCTCATTAAGATTGATGTGGAAAGGTATAATATTTAAATACACGAAGTATAATTGCGGTTTTTAAAGAATTTTTTTGTAACCCGGATTTAATGATCATTTAATTAACCGCAGCAGCAGATATTGCTATTGAATAATTTCATTACTCAAAATGCTTGAATTAATTCTACTTAATTACCGATTAACTTTAACTGCTACTTTGACTTTGCTGGCTAATTATTTGTAGTTACCCTATACCTTCATATTAATAATTGTATGTTATTTATAAATCTCAAACTCTTGCAACAATTGTTTTCAAGAAGAAACAGGAAAACCCTTTCCCCTCTCATTACATTGTTCTTACATTCGTAGTTTTTTGCCCCAATCAGACGTTATTGTTCTTTTCCTACCTCATTAGCAGAAACGTCACTCATCACGTTTGAATTAATAGAAGTGGATACGAGAGTTAAGACTGTCTACCAGGTGATTAGAAAAATGATGGATTAGCTTTGTGGGGAAAGCGAAATCCTAATCATTTAGTGTTTAAAACTGTACAATTGTATGCTGAATTATATTTTTTTATGTAGTATATTAATCTATAAACAGGATTATTTTGTCTGTGCAGTATTCTAGTTGTGTACGCAGAATTATAGTGCCTGTGCGGCGTTCTAGCAAGTATGCAGAATTATAGTGCCTGTGCGGTGTTCTAGCTCGTACGCAGAATTATAGTGAATGTGTTGTGTTCTAGCTCGTACGCAGAATTATAGTGCCTGTGCGGTGTTCTAGCTCGTACGCAGAATTATAGTGAATGTGTTGTGTTCTAGCTCGTACGCAGAATTATAGTGCTGTGTTGTGTTCTAGCTCGTACGCAGAATTATAGTGAATGTGTGGTGTTCTAGCTCGTACGCAGAATTATAGTGCTGTGTTGTGTTCTAGCTCGTACGCAGAATTATAGTGCTGTGTTGTGTTCTAGCTCGTACGCAGAATTATAGTGCCTGTGTGGTGTTCTAGCTCGTACGTGTAATATTGCAGTGTCTGTGCGGTGTTCTAGCTCGTACGTATAATATTGCAGTGTCTGTGCGTGTTCTAGCTCGTACGTATAATATTGCAGTGTCTGTAGAGTGTTCTAGCTTGTACGTATAATATTGCAGTGTCTGTAGAGTGTTCTAGCTTGTACGTATAATATTGCAGTGTCTGTGCAGTGTTCTAGCTTGTACGTATAATATTGCAGTGTCTGTGCAGTGTTCTAGCTTGTACGTATGATATTGCAGTGTCTGTGCAGTGTTCTAGCTTGTATTGCAGTGTCTGTGCAGTGTTCTAGCTTGTACGTATAATATTGCAGTGTCTGTGCAGTGTTCTAGCTTGTACGTATAATATTGCAGTGTCTGTGCAGTGTTCTAGCTTGTACGTATAATATTGCAGTGTCTGTGCAGTGTTCTAGCTTGTACGTATGATATTGCAGTGTCTGTGCAGTGTTCTAGCTTGTATTGCAGTGTCTGTGCAGTGTTCTAGCTTGTACGTATAATATTGCAGTGTCTGTGCAGTGTTCTAGCTTGTATTGCAGTGTCTGTGCAGTGTTCTAGCTTGTACGAGCAGTTGTTTGTGTAATGCGTTGAACCAAAATACATTAAATAAGTGTTTATTTAAGGCAAAGGCCGAATAGTAACTATATATCGTAGTGTTCTACACACGAAATGTATAAAACGATTAATAGCGTCTTGTGCAGTGTACATGAATATCTGTTTAAATTAACTTGTACGCAAAAGAATAGACTTTACATACACGTTTGTACCACACAGCATGCGGACTATTAGTGTTTTATGTTACGTATGGATAAAGAGGTTTAGATGGAAATTAACTTGATGGAAATTAACGAACGAACAATCTTCAGCTAGCTAATTAATGCCAGTTACTTAGTAGAAACTTCTCAGTCTCCATTGTATCATAAGTAGCAAACCTTTAACAAACTAATAAACTTTACCGAGGTGATAAATTTTCAGTTCATTTACATGTTAAATATTTTTGAATCACTTTTTTTTCAAGCATTATTCACTAGATTTTTAAATCTCAGTTTTTTCTGTTGCAATGTTTTATAGTGTTAAAACTCATAAAACATTCTAGGAATAATGCAGCTGTCAAAACTTCAAAGATATGCTTATTTATTTTTCTCATGGCAATTCCTTGTAAATCTTTTTTTTTTTCCTCTCTAGAAATATTTACATTCTTTACTTTCTTCCTCCACAGTAAACAACCCCAAATCACCTTTCCCTCAATCGAAGACGAGAAAAAAACTAATTTCAAGGTGTTATCATCACTATAGCAATCGTCACACAAATTCTCGTCCTCCTGAAAAGGCCCGTGGATTATATTTCCCCGATATAGCTAACTTCTTATCACGCTTCAAGATACGCATGCGCAGTACTCACTCTTGAGGAGAATTTTTTCCTTCTAAAGAGGTGATCGGAGGGGAAAAAATATATGGAACGGAACGACCACTTATGTTCTGTTTGGTCTGTTCCTAGCACAGGGAATATCGTTTTAGCTTTGGTAATAAATAGTTGTTTGGGGAATTGATGATAAAGAGCTGAGGAATGGTATGAGTGGCGAAGGAATTATTTCGGATCAATTTAATCATTAATTGATGTGTGTGATGTATGTAATATGTATGTATTTCAAAAAGTTTGTAGCTACAAACAGCCTTCTAAATTCAATAATTATTAATTAAATTCAAAAAATTTGTTAATTTTTTTTTTTTTTTACTTTTTTGTGTACGAAGTATAAAAGAAATATAGTAATCGCCAAAAAATTCGAACTCGGGATTTTGCCGAATCTCCAAGTGTTAATTTCCCTGGTTTTTCAAATACAGTTTTTTAAAATGTCCGTCTGTCTGTATGTGACAAAGATAACTGAAATGCTTTGAGCTTGAATGTATGAAATTTAATATTTGGTCTTTATACCAAATTTTCAGATTTCTCTCATATTTTGAGCATAATTTTCGTTCAGAGGAAATCTGTCTGTCCGGCTGTGCGAATAAAAGTTAATACGATAACTATAACACTAAGAGAGCTAGATAGATGAAATTTAGTACATAGATTTAATATCTATAGTGTAGAGATCTTTCAAATATTGAGCGAAATCCAACAACGAGGTGAACGTCTGTCAATCTATCTTTCAGAACCATGTAAATGCGATCATACAAAAACGCTATGACTTAAATTTATGAAATTTAAGTATATCATTTTGTGGTTACAATTGTAGTTCGGTATAAAATTTTTGCTTCAATAGGTATGAAAAAAAAAATTTAAGCGAAAAAATACGATTTTCGGATCTGTTCACCACGTACCTGGAAGTAATCATAAAATCGTCAAGAATCACAAAAGAGATTCAGTAAAAGTGCTGAATTCATACGAAATTTAGTGTTTCATAATTACTGTACACCATTGCCATGCAAGGTGTTTTCTGGGGAAACACGTTTATTAGAGTATCTGAGAAACGTTTAGAGGGATCACTCCTGCTTGTTATTTTATGTGAAAGCCTCATGACTCCTCAATGGTCGCCTGGCTACCAATTTCCATTTTTGTGGTATATCGCAAAAATTTGAGTCTTCCGACCCTAATGATTACACCAATTTCGCCTTTTGCGAAGGTTAGCTAAACATTCAAAATGCTTCGCGAATTTTGTATGCAATTTAAAATTTATATGCACTTTAGTCAAAATGGCTAAGTTATTTAAACTAAAAGTCAATAATGATGCTAACTTTCAGTACAAAATTTTTAATTTTATCGACTTAACCGAAACGTATATAAACGGATTAATCGCCAAAAAATCACCAAGGATCACATGATTGATTCAGTAAAAATGCTAAAGACAAATACGCCACAGACAAATAGTTCATAACTGAAGGGACACTGCAAGTGCCATTTTGTGTTAAATTTTTTTTTTCAATCTGTGGAGGAAACGTGCCTAAATCACAAATTCGCTTTTTGGATACTATTAACCACTTGACAAGGATTAATCGCCAAAACATTCGCCAAGGATTACACAACAAATTAGGTAGAAATAGTAAATTATCTCCAAAGATTCAGATTTTGTAACTATTGAACGCCAATGCTATGTAGGGTGTTTTCTGCGATAACACATTTTTTAGAATGTATGCGAGAAATTTTTGGAGAAATTTCAGCTTTTTGCAAGATAATTAGCATAATGTTTCGTGTTTCTATTTTTTCGTGTATGAAGTATACAAATTGGGATAGCTTAGTCGATAAATGACAGCATCGAGACGGGATGGGGATCACTAAGATGTAGATATAAAATTCAAGAAGGGGGGGGGGCTTCTTTTCTTGCATGTTAAGTATTCAAAATGGAATGGAACAGTCATAAAGTTCGGTCATTAAGAGATGTAGTCCAAAAGAGCAAAGAAGAGTTGGAGCCCAGAAAAAAATTATCATCTTTCTTGCTCAGCAAAAAAGTTTCTCTTATCACTGCTTTTCCGATTTATATACTTCATATAAAAGAAAGTAAAAACACAGGGCATTAGAAGACAGATTCGAAAAGAAATTGGAGTTCGACAACATATGAGTCTAAAAGTGATAAATATAATTAAGAATAGAGATACAGTGGAGGAGAAGAATAGAGATACAGTGGAGGAGAAGAATAGAGATACAGTGGAGGAGAAGAATAGAGATACAGTGGAGGAGAAGAATAGAGATACAGTGGAGGAGAAGAATAGAGATACAGTGGAGGAGAAGAATAGGGGCACAGTGGAGGAGAAGAATAGGGGCACAGTGGAGGAGAAGAATAGGGGCACAGTGGAGGAGAAGAATAGGGGCACAGTGGAGAGGGGAATGAATAGGGGCACAGTGGAGAGGGGAATGAATAGGGGCACAGTGGAGAGGAGAATGAATAGGGGCACAGTGGAGAGGGGAAGGAATATAGGGATACAGTCAGATATTCAGTTTGTTTAAAAATGTTGTAGCAAATAGACTTTATAAAGTCTATTTGAGTGCATTCTTTTATTGAGTGAAGTCAAATTTATTTTTAGACGTTCAGAACCCTGCGATCCGTTCCATAAAGAAATAATTAAAAATGTTAAGTAAAGAGAATAAAAAATGATTACTTATTTTTGAGAGAATAATATATTGCTGAAAAAAATTTCTTTATATTGACGAATATTCTTTGAAAACATTCGACCAGTAAAGAAATTTTTACGAAAGAAAAGGTTTTGGTTCGATATTTTCTATTCATCGTTACTCCCTTTCATCGAAAATTAATTAAGTTAGAATAGTTATTTTGAAGCTGGCGTGAATTATCAGCCACAAAATGCAATTTTCTATTAGTATTTTAATTAAAATATGTTTAAAATCAACATAATTTAGAAAAAAATATGAAAACGTTAAGAAATTAAGGTGCTATTTGTTTTATGTAAAACTTCTTAACAAAATGTACATTTGCTCTTCTTTAATAAATATTTATATTGTTTAAAAAATGTAATTATGTTCAGAAAATGTTAATCTTTGGTTATTAAAATGAAAATAAATCAATTTCTTTTAGATATCAATGCTAAATGGAATGGGGAAAATTGAATATCTTATGGAATCTTAAGGTATAAAATATCATGTTCCTTTTTTAGAATTAATTTATATATCAATTATATAAAAATCGATTATTCCATAGCGGCCACTATGCTTAAAGAGTTTTAAATTCGTAAATCATAATATTTCTAGTTCAAAATGCTGGAATATCTTTTCTGCGTTGAAATTTTTCAAATAAAATTTAGTTTTATAAAAACGTTCTAACAATTTAAGTAGTGAAACCGCAAAGCTACTTGTACAGGTAAAAATTAATAAATAAAATACAGCAGCGAAATTTGTATCAAATTTGGTAGGAATTACAAATTTTGTGTGAAGACCATATACCCATTTCCATCCATCTGTCTCAATGCCTTTATCCCAGACTGCCAGCCGGACAGATATTTTCCAAATATGTGTTTCTTCGAACTCGGAGAGATCTGAGAGTGGAATTTCGCCAGTCTTCGAGTTTTTTTATGACTGCAATACTTTCTCTATACTTTGTATGTGAAAAAATAAAAATGTGCATATTTTTGGCATTCCCAAATTCGTTCAGTGGTCACAATATTTATGCAAGACGGGGGGGGTGATAACATCTTCACTAAGGAATCAGCAAGAAAGTTTTTGGGAGACTACGCCCACTTTATACTTTACTTATTTGTGTATAATTATCCACAAGCTGCTTTTTATTACGTTTATTATTAATTTTGTTATATAAATGTTTATAAAAATATGGAAGGAATTCAGATATCGAAGATATTCAGATATTGGAAGGCATTTCCTAATTCGTTCAGTGGTCACAATATCTATGCACGACGAGGGGGGGGGGTGATAACATCTTCACTAAGGAATCAGCAAGAAAGTTTTTGGGAGACTACGCCCACTTTATACTTTACTTATTTGTGTATAGTTATCCACAAGCTGCGTTTTATTACGTTTATTATTAATTTTGTTATATAAATGTTTATAAAAATATGGAAGGAATTCAGATATCGAAGATATTCAGATATTGGAAGGCATTTCCTAATTCGTTCAGTGGTCACAATATTTATGCACGACGGGGGGGGGTGATAACATCTTTACTAAGGAATTAGCAAGAAAGTTTTTGGGAGACTACGTCCACTGGATACTTTACTTATTTGTAGATAGTTATCCACAAGCTGCGTTTTATTACGATTATTATTAATTTTGTTATATAAATGCTTATAAAAATATTGGAAGGAATTAAGATATGGATTGCGCACGCTGACTGCCAGCGAAGAGCTTATTCGCGATCGTTCGATCCTTTCCAAAATAAGCTTGGTAGTAAACGTGTGAAAAATATCTCGAACGCCCGCCACTAAATTTCATAAACATCTCTTTGAAGTTCCCCCACCGCGATGCACTCCTGATGCGTTTTGATCCTTTATCGAAGCGTAAGTCTTTAATGGGGTAGTTGTTCATCAGCGTAATTAACGATCCGCTTCCCAGCGATCTGTATAATTCGGCAATTAATCACTTAGCGATCAATTTTTCAGGTGGTTCATTTGCAGATTTTATCGCTCATCTGAGAACTTTATAAAAGGGGATCATCGAATGATAAGAGGACCCTCCTAATTTACTGCTTCACGAACACCTGTTTGGGAAGGTTGAATGAGGAGTAATCGAATCGTGTGATTTAAGGGGGGGTGGAGTGATTATTTGGCTGAAAAATAGTCTTTTAAATGGTTTAAGGTAAATGGTTCGGAAAGGCAGGATGGTGTTTTAGATGAACTCGGCTTTCACTGATTCGATTATTGTATGAACGAAGATTTTCAGTTACACAAAATTCATACATGCTTGAAATACAAGGTTTAGTTGAGTTTCATAGAAGTTTTTTGAAACATCCTGCAATAGCTGACACTAAAATCTCTAATTACCTCAGAGTCTACCAGAATATTGGTTTATTTTTATTGTTAGAAAATCATCATATATAACTTCAAGATTCTGTCAAATTGTATCATATTAAAAATTTATTTTAATTGTCTTATTCTGTTTATCGTTTATACGAACCTTTCTAATGGAAAGAGTCCCGTAATTTCATAGTGCAAGTTAATGTATCTTCTAGTTAATGTAATTCTAGCTAATGTATCTTCTATATTTCCCTCATATTACAACTTCACTTTTTTATTTGTCTTGTAAACTATACAAATATTAGTTAACTTTTTTTCTTAGCACACCTTTTATTATTTTTATTTTTGCAAATATTAACATACATTTTTTCTTTGCTTTCAACAATGGAGTATGACATCTTTGTATGAATTTATGTAAGTTGGCATAAGTTATGACACATTTTTTTAGAAAGACAGAAACTTGGATGCTTTAGTTCTTTATCTCAGACAAAATGATGTGTCTTGATTTGATACTTAATTATTAATGAACCAAATTAATGAATGAATCAAATTAAATTTATCTAATAAGCTAAATGAATCTCTTTTCTTATTCTAATTTCAAGCCTAAAAATATTTTAACATAATATGACTAGAAAAAAATGGCCCTTTAAAGGGTTAAATCAAAATTAATTCCGAGCTATTACAATTTTAGCGTGATAAAATGCATTTTCATTTTTAATGAAAGGAAATCGTATAAAGGAACGCATTGAAAATGTATGCTTGTCTTTTCTGAACTAAGAAAGGCCCCCCCCCCGGTTTAGACTACAGACATAATTTCAATACCTGTAGTCTAAACCTAAATTTTATTTAACCAATTTCGGCTTGTACGGAAGATCCTTCTTTCTTTTATATGTAAACATCATAAAATAAAATCACAATAAACAAGATAATTGACACTTGACGTTAGATATTCTAACTGTGGTGAAAGCTTATAAGCCAGTTAACATTTACGCTACATGAGCAATTTTTTGGTCATGTTACTGGGCTGCGAACCATAAGGTCCCAGGTTCTATCCCCCTCATACGAACTCGTCACATTAGTGACCTCGGACGATGAACCTCCAACCTTCTAACAGCTGTTGTGGCGCCATCTACCCACAGCAAACCAAAGTCGTCAGATTCACTTGACGCAGCAACAGCAACCACTCACCCACACACGCTCGCCATAACGTTTGGCGCTACTCAAATGGGTACGGGCGCATTAGAATCGACAGCTAATACATCACCACTCTACAGCCATATCGTTCGTCTCACCTCCGACTCACTGGAGGGAGAGTCTGTGGTGAAATCTTATAAGCTAGTTAACAGCTACGTTACACGAGCAATTGCTTTTGTATTGTGGTCATGTTACTGGGCTGTGAACCATAAGGTCCCAGGTTCTATAATCGCTGATACCAATTCGCAACACCACCAAAATTATAGCTTTGTGATAAATTTTGAATTTAAAAAGCAGAAAAAGACGAAAAATAATCTGTTGCTTTGGTGAATCATGAAATAGACTCAAAATATGTGTTTATTATTACTTTTTCGAGAAAGAGAAAATATTGTAATGGCCAAAAAACACTATTTCAATCGAACTCCGTTTCCCCTCGGAAGTCTGAAATGTTAATGGAATTATGTCTATCTGTCGATCTGTGAAGATATCTGAAAAACGCTTTCAGCTAGAGGGATTAAATTTATTAGTGTTTTGACGCCAAATTTGTCTATTTTATTTTTCAAATTTTGTGCGAAATCCATGGTACCAGGTTCAGACATAGTGTAACATTCCCCGGTTCCCAGTACTGATAAGACATTGTGTTGTACTCATTCATTGTGTCGTCGCTGTTACTTACTAAACTAATCGAGATAGCCAGAGGGTGGATCTGTTCACCTGGGTGGTCTCGCATCTGTTCATTAGCGACTACAAGGAAAGACCACATATGGAATTCCTCTTCCCAGAGGTATTTATAGTACCTTCTAAGAGAAAGGGGTGTCCAAACATCTGGATGCTAGATGTTTCTCTTTGTGAAAGGACCTTCCCACGAACCACTGGCGCCGCTGAGAGAGCATATGGCTGAATCCCGATTGGCCGAAGGAGAGCTGAAATGACCCATGTAAATTAAGAGGAGGAGATTGTCGCCGAAATAAAGCGCGGAGATTTTTTTTAGAGAGAAGAGAAGAAACGAATTGCAGAGGACGGTTGGACTACGCCCACGTGTTCGGAGTTTGAGAAACTACCCCTGGAGTTGTCGTGTTGACATGATGGAGAATTGAGTTCTAAGAAAAACCTTCGATTTTGACTGTTGTATCTTCTACTATATGTGTAAATATCTATTTATTTAACCAAGATTATAACAAGTTGTTCTTTGTATATATAGGGCTGTAAAATAAAGAATTGTCTGGAAATTCTGCTTCGTTATTTGATCAGTCTCGATCAGGACATTACAATAGGTTCACAGGACATGGGTTCTGGAATCCAGGTACAGACGTGGATTCACAGTTTTGGGTGAGGGGAAATGGGATAGCATCTTTCTTAAAGAGTATGCCACAAAGATTTGAGACGTCTTCTACGTCTTCTGGTTCATTTATAGTTTTTTAACCACATTACCTTGTTTTAAACTGTCACAACGATTTATAACTGATTTCTTGAGTAAAAGATTTTCCGGGGAAAGTTGAAATATCATTTCGAAACAAATTCCTCGTCCTTTATAGGGACTGGATAATGAATAATTTTAGGAAAGTTGAATTCGTAATTCATCAATAATTTAGATTTAAAAATGCTTTTTTTATGAAAAAATTATCAATTCATCAAATTTTCCTCTTAGCACATAAGAAATAAAACGATAGATCAATGAAAAAAATATTTATAAATATAAAACTTAATAGTGTAGTTAAAGTTGCATAATACGCGGTTGGTACATGCAAACCTTTTGAAAGATTTTAGCAGTTCTCGCAGCTATTCATATAAATGTTATACCTCTGTTTTCTTTATAAATATGCTGTTGTTTCTAATGGCACTTGTCCAAGTCAAGCCCACTGACTTTATGAAGTCATTTGTGGATTAAGCCAAGTGAACGTCTTGTTTTTTCAGTAGCGCCATCTAGGGCCAAGAGAATGACTTAGCTACACACACGTTACAACCCTTTTTACGGGGCGGACTTCATTCATGCATTTCATTAACATATCGTAATCTAGACCTGAATCAGAGAACGATCACCCTGATCCAGTACCCCCAGTGGTATTATCCTTGACTTGGAGGACTTTGTGGCAACGACAGATTTATACGCATGTCAGCCACCACACAGGTGGGGAGTCTTCGGCCGGCGGGGTTCGAACTCGCAACTCAAGGGATGCGAATCCGACGCCCTACGAACCAGCCTATCCCGGTCTTTTTCTTTAAATATATTCTTTTACTTGTTGCTCAGAAAGGAAAAAAATACTTGGCATAAAAAAAAAATTATACAAAAATTTTATTTTATGTTTCGAATTATTGGTAAAAGATACTATGATAAATTTTTTAGTAACGCTAAATTTTTAAAATTATATGAATTGGCTCCAGAACATCAAAGAAAAAAGTTATGTCAAAACCTTTCCTGGAATTCCTTTTTTTATGACTTATATTCTTTCATTTTGCGAAATTTTTAAATTCACTTCCCGAATACAGAAAAATAAGCGAAATAGAATATAAACAAATATTCCATCTGACAGAAACAGAATTTGATGGCTGTAAAAACAAGGCGTAAGCATATAAAAAACGATGTGTGACTGACTTTAATCTGATTGCTAGATTTAAAAGCATTCAACTTTTAATGGCATATTTGTTTAGTTCTCAAAATATTCCAGGAAAAATGTGTTTTGATAAGGAGACATTTACACATTTCATTTGACATATATTTTTTCATCTTTATCATTTTTTAAAGGGCTGCATTCATTTCTAATTCTTTTCTGAACAAACTATTTTTAAAAAATTCATGATTTCTTTTATTCAATTATTAATTGTTGCAAATAAAACTAAGTAATATAAACATTTTTTTTTTTTTTAGTATTTCTAATATTTTTTTTCTTTTCGTCACGGAAAAACATTGTAATCGTCAGAAGTATCAGAATCTAAATTTTTGAATTTCAATGCTTCTTATTTCACACTACAAAGATCGTTTTCTGATTGAACTTGACTTGTTTCATGTTTTTTTATATGCATTTAATTTTTCACTCGCTTCCTGGCATATTAAAAATTTTAAGTATCCTTGATGTCAGTATACTTTTGTATTTTCGAATATAATTAATCATTAATGAGTTAAATCCTAATTTCATCCTTTTGGCGCCATCTTTTAATGTTTGAGAAGCATTGATCAAGTGATAGAGTAAAAACTATTAAAGCAAAAATATATATCGTTTATTATATTAGTGCATTTTAACCCTTTAAAGGACCATTTTTTTTCTAGTCATATTATGTTAAAATATTTTTAGGCTTGAAATGAGAATAAGAAAAGGGATTCATTTAATTTATTAGATACATTTAATTTGATTAATTAATTTGGTTAATTAATAATTAAATAACAAATCAAGACACATCATTTTGTGTGAGATAAAAAACTGAAGTATCTAAGTTTCTGTCTTTCTAACAAAATTTGTCAGAACTGATGCCAACCTACATAATTTCATACAAAGATAGAAAAATTTGGTGGGAAGCATATTTCCCACGGCCCTAGAAAGGGTTAAAATGATTTAAATTTAAATTTATTGAAACTGTGTAGGTTTTTACCCCACACTGGCAAATATGAACTGACTGAGAATTTTTTTTATGCAATGGATGCTATTCGATCTCTTCACATTGAGCAGCTGATATTTAAACTCATTTTTTACTTTCTCGCATATGAAGTATATAATATAACCGGGGAAAAATTTGACAAATATTTGGACCAATTTCTACGTTTCAGGATTTTCTGAATCCAAAATCACTTTTTTTTTCGGAAATAAAACTGTCTGCATGAGCGCATGATAATTCAAATATGTTTTGAAATAGATGAAATTTGTTATGTCATTTATTCCCCAATTTTTATTTTGTACCAAATTTTAAACGAAATCTTTACCTTTTATGTCTTCCTACCTGTACACGTGTAAAAAAACACAACTTCAAAAATTTGCCAGGTAAATAAAATTTTGCATATAGTTTCTACAATGAAAATTGTAAATCCCTGCAAAATTTTGAATCAAATCTGTCAACAGGTTGATTTTGTTCGGCTTATATATTCGCATGCATACAAATAAACTTTATAATTCTAAAAATGCCATAACTTCGATACATGAAATTTGATATATCATCTTGTTACAGAAAATGTTTTCTGTGGAAAATTTTGTTTTTCAACCTTAATGTACCTTCGGTATCCTTCTGTGATGCACAAAATACTCAGGTTTGGGGTTTCATGATGAGAATTTCATCATTTCTTATTACCAAGTATAAGAGAAAATTTCAGGAGACCATTTCTGAAAGTTATTGTTTGATTTTCGTATATCAAACGCCTTTAATTTGTCATAACATTTAAACAGTAATAGTTTTAGAATAACTTCATGGACTGAAGATGCATCGAATTATGTTTTGTCATACGAGAGTAAATGTTGAACTTTTTTCACATTCGTAATCGGTTAATTAAATTGCTTCACTGGGCCGCGCAGGCCTGGTGGTAAGATCTCGGCTCGTGAGGTTTCAGGTTCGAGACCCTATTCCACCGAAGAACCGTCGCGTAAGGGGGTCTGTTGCACGTTAAATCCGTCAGGGCCAAACGTCCTCCCACTGGTGTGGCGTAGTATGGAGGGGGGGGGGAAGCGCAGGTGTCGTCCTCGTCATCTGACCGCGGTTCAAAATGACGAGGTCCGTCCCAAACTAGCCCTAGTGTTGCTTAAAACGGGACGTTAATATAACTAAACTAAACTAAATTGCTTCATTATATGTTGTTCATAGTAATAATCGTTTATGTTTAGTTATATTTAGTTTTGAAACCATTATGCATAATTTCAAAATGAAACCAAATTGCAGGTCTTATGCAAAAAATAAATCGTGCTATTTCCATTGATTTCATACTTAAAGAAACTGGCAATTTCTTTAGATTTTTAAATTATTTAAAAAAAAACTTATTACTCATAAAAATTCAAGGAATAGTTAAAATCGTCGTCTCAAAGTTGTTAGTTACCAACATTCAAAGTTCGACCCTCTAACCATTTAGTTAAATTGTGCAAAATTTAATTTCTCCTTCCATCAAATCGAAAACTTTCTAACGGCCCGTCTGCAAAATGTTGCAGCCAGGTAATTATCATACACGAGCGGGCTTTGCTAACGACTGTCATAAAAATTGATTTCAACTTTCCTTTACCTAACGATTACGATGAAGTAACTTAATCAATTCAGAGCGGTGAAACGATATCGTTTTGGAATTTTTCATTTCATTAGAAAAAAAAAAAAGAAAGTAATGCTTTATATTTTATCTGTAATTTAATAAAACAAATATTTGCTTTTATGCTAGTGTTAAAATTAGATTTTTTAAATAGCAGCTTTGATAGTCCGATTTTTGTAACTTCTTACCGAGTTAGAATTAAATATGTTTAGATAAAAATACATTTATAGTGATTTAAAAGAATTATTAATGCCATTATCATTATCTTTGAGTATAGTACTGATTTAAGGCGGATGTATTATTTTGTTTAATATTAGGATATATTGATATACCACGAAGAAAGTTATAAAGATTATCTTGAACTAAAGGTGATGCAAGTTAACTATATTTTTGTCTTGAATTCAGATATTGCCTGCAGATGTACAGATATTATTTCTTTTGTGTTTGAGATAGACCTTTTTCTTCACATTAGATCGAATGCGTTTTTTTTTTTTTTTTTTTTTTTTTTTTTTTTTTTTTAAATTTCGACGACAAAGGCATGAATTTTTTTAGAAAGTAGAAAAAAATGATGAAAATTATTTTTTAATAATTTCTGTCTTTATTAGCGAATCTAGTAATCAGTTTCCTAAAATTCACATGAAATTGAAATCCACTACGATGTTAAATGTGTGTCCCAAATCTTATACATTTAGCACTCTTTGTTTTGTAGTTGTGTTGGTTTATATTAATATTGCCAGATAGACTTCCTCTTTCGTACAAAATTTGAGGGAAATCTACCAAGTTTGTGTAAAGATAATATACCGAATTTCATCGTTTAGATGAAACTTTTTTACTTTGTTACAGAGACTCAGATTTTCCAGAAATGCATTTTCCGAACAAAAGGTTATCTTAAAAGGCGATAATTCTTCAAAATCTCGAGTACGAAATTTTCGACGATTATAATACTTTCTCTGTTTTACATATGAGAAAATAAAAAGGTATTTTACAATACATTTCATTGTCGAAATAAAAATTAAATCGCCTTCATTGTCTCTACAAAAAATCGTTACTACCTTACTGATAGTTTACTAATATTCTTAATCTTTTTTTCACTGTTAGTGTTCAATATATGGATATTTGGCTTATTTTTCCAAGTTGAATTGGTTTCTCTGTAAGGCTGCTTTTAATAATTTTTAAGTTTTGCTGCATTTATAATGAATGCATAACTTCTGAACCAAATAATGATAATTTTGAAATGTGCACTCATTTTCAGATAGTGCGTCTCTGTCTTGAGATATGATTGGATTTAAATCTATACATAGTATAAAATGAAGTCTCCTGAAAGCGTCTGTATGTTTGAACCATAAAAACTCGAGAAATACTTAACTGATATTGGAGATATTTGTATCATTTTGTAGGGTATTTATTGGGGAAAGAATTAGTATATTGAAGAATTTGTATACAAGAATCTGGGGAAGGCTGGAGTCATATCAAAACAAAAAAAAAGTTTTATAATTGCGATTTTTAGTATTTTCCCACTACGATTCGTGCATGCGTAAAACAGCAGCATCTGTACTTTCCACGTATCCACTCGTGTGCGAAAACCTCAAACTTCGCATGCGCAAATAGCAAGAACTGTGGTATGCATTTGCGATACATTTCTTTGTTTACGTCTGATTTTAAACAGCAATTCAAAACACATTATGCCCAACCTTGGTCAGTGCACATTAAATGCCAAAACGCTTCGTTTGTTGCGATATAATGAAAATGTAGAGGAAAGAAATGTTCGGTTAGTAAATGTCAGTGAAAGAATGTCCACACTCAGGGAAGGTAAGTCGTCTGCTGAACGAAGTAACCGTCTCTCTTATTCTCTTATCGTCTCTTCTGAATTACAGTCAGAATGAATCTCATGAGGAGTGAAGTGATCACACAGCCAATATAGTTTAAAAAAAATATTATGAAGCAATCTGAATTTTATTTATATAATATTGTACGGAGTTCATAAACAAGTGTGGAACACTGGGTACAGTGACTTATTTGTATATTTTTAAATTTTAAAACATTTTTTCAATTGTATTTCTTTAGTAAATTGTTTTACCTATGAACATTCATATTTTTACTTTTTTAACGATCTAAATATTTCTGAATGTGTGCTATAGACATTGTTTTGTAGTTATTTATGATGATTTCTAAAAATATTCTTATGGTTTTGATGTGCGTGACATGCCCATGTCATATCGGGTAGAGACTAGACTTAAAGCTAATTTTTCATCTTGGATGTTATGCTACGGGCAACGCTGTGAGAGTACTGCTAGTATAATATAACGTATAGAAATGCACAACACCAGGATGAGAAGGGAGTAAAGCTTCTCAAATATGTCTATCAAAATTTGATTTTTTTAAATTTTGCTGAAGGAAGCCATTAAAATCCAATTGCACAAAATATTTAATTAAAATTTTTTAGTAAACATTTATCTTGATGAGCCAAATGTGGCTTCTGCATGATATTTCTCTATACGACGTGATCTCATGATCGCGAAGAAAAATCTTCCATCACTAAATTTTACCTCACAATGGTAAAAAAAAGAAATAGATAACTAAATGTTAAACGTTAAAATTACAACAGTACCACCACGAATATTTAACATTTCTTTTCAAAATCATAGCATATTCGTTATAATTCCTAGCATTTAAAGCCCCAAAATTCAACCCCGCAGTTAAACCGCGCAAAATTTAATTTCCATCTGCATCAAAACTAAAATTTCGTAACAGCCTGTCAGAGGGGCAGGTAATTACTATACGGGAGCGCTATACTAATGACAGTCATAAAAATTGATTTCAACCTTTCCTTCGACTAATGCTAATGATGAAGTGCCTCGCAGCCTGTAACTTAATCAATTCGCTGGCGATAAAACGGTTTTCGCCCTCGCACCTTTGCACGGGGCCGCTTGCTTTTCGTATTTTTAATAGAGAATGGAAGATTTAATCAGTTTTGACTCGGTGTTAATGCCGTGCTGGAAAAACAAGCTGAGCGTAAAATTGTATCGTTGATATCTTTTATTTAATATAGCCCAGAGATTTTTTTTTTCTCATAATGGTAATGACATAAGTTGATTTTTGAATCGGCGTGTTGATGGTTATTAGGTTTCTTGTTGTTTAGATTGCATGTTGCTGTGTTAATAAACTACAATAATGAAGATTTGAATTTTTTTCTATGTAAAACTTTGATCATATTTAATAAGATCAGACGTCTGAATTTTTGTGGCGACATATTTTTCGGATTTTCAGGTTTGATGGACACATAATTACGTCTTTTCACAAGTTCTCTTAACATGGTTATTTTTTATATAGTGCTAAATCTAGTGTGAATGGTTATAGCTCAAACAATTCTCTCCTCAACCAGATGTTATTTGATATGTCAAAATATATTGTTACGAAATTTCCTGGGTTCGTTTGGATAGTGGGGTTTATATGGTGTGAAGAACGCTCAATCACCAGGCGGCAGTAGAAAATGAAACAACGACGTTTATTTACACGAAGACACACAGGGCAGCACAAAGACGACAACTATATACAGCACAGGAGACGGTTATCTTCAGCCGAGACGCATACAATTAATGTATTATTTTCACATCAGGTTTATAATCAGCATAATCATTAAAAATCCGATTTTAATGCTCTACATGATGCATAAGGGCTGCGGTGTCCTGGTGGTAAGGTCCCGACTTAGGAACCGGAAGGTTTCAGGTTCGTGACCCGATTCCACCGAAGGACCGTCGTGTAAGCGGATCTGGTGCATGTTAAATTCGATGGGGCCAAAAGTCCTCCCTTTAGTGTAGTATGGAAGTTTGGAGAGGGGTGTGCCAGCTCAGGTTTTGTCCTTGTCATCTGATCGCAGTTCAAAAATGACGAGGTCCGTCCCAAAATAGCCCTAGTGTTGCTTTAAAACGGGACGTTAATATAAATAAACAGGATACATAGTTGGATACACAGTAAAATAGCATTAAAACGTAAATAAGTGCAAATATAAAAATTAATGTAACTTCCCCCAAAATAGACTTGGAAACAAAATTGTAACGGTTTTATAAAAAATACTAAATAAAAATACATATTTTAGCAAAAAATGACTTTTTAACGTAATCACCTAACATAGGTAAGATAACCGAAAATCGGATGACTTCCAAGCTTTCTGTCCGCCCAGAACCATATCTATTAAAAGAAGTTGGGTATTGCTTTAAAACAATCTCTCCAAACTTGCCCCCCATATTCCTAATAAAAATATAAGCCCCCCCACATGCAAATTATGGACTTTGAGCATGACGAGGAATGTCGTTAAGTGCTCAAGTTTTAATTTTCTGAGTTTATCATATGAGCGCTTTATGCTACTTAGTACAGTGACAAAAAGCGGAAAAGTGTTTTGAACGCTTTTTTTTCCTCGACCGATTTAATACAAAATTTGACATAAAACTACATTCTAAACAAAAATATCGCCTGCAACATTTTATTGAAGCCCTTTTCTAAGTTATCGTCTTTAGGATCATGTGAAAATGGAGACTGACAAACGTTCGACCTTCCGAAGGTTTTGATTTAAAAATAGAAACGTATCTTCACTTTCGATTCTTAAACTGTATGCCAAATTTTATTCAAATGGCTTTTTGAATTTTATAGTTAAGATGTTAGATTGTACTTGGATAGATTGACAGTCAAACTTTCTGTGTACGGATTTTTTAAAAAATTTGTTTGAAATCTTCAGATTTTGTGTAAATATCACACTGAATTCCATTTATCTAGTTCTTTGAGTTCACAAACGTACAATTCTATTTTTTCACACATTTTAGAATTGTGTAAAAAATAACAAAAAATTGTATAATACGGTCTGAAATGCAACGTTTTCTTGAAATTTCGAGTTCGAATGTTTTGAGAATTTACGATCCTTTCTCTTCGTATAAAAGAACTAAAATTCAAATTCAGCAGAATTTTTGTTTTTCTTTTTTAACTAATTTGAACATCTTGCTATTTTGTATTGAAAGTTCTAAAATCATAAAAAAAAAAAACTCCTCTTATTTGAATTTGCCTTCTATTTTTGTTATAATGAATTGTAAAAAGACTTACATTTTAAACTTGAGTTGATTATGTTACGTTGAAATAGTTGAAAGGAAACCGAAATATTATCAAGTAATTATATCACAAATTCGATGTTACAGGAATATTCTGGAATTCTGTGGTAAAATTCAATAAATATAATGCAACTTGATTTTATACAATTATATTTTTGAACACACCAGACGATATTCTCTCGATTCTTTGTGCGTGAGATTAATTAAAAGTGAGGAATCAAACGATAAATTAGTAGCGTAGTCTGAATGAGACGTCACTTCATAGAAACGATGAACAACTAGGCCCAAGTTGAACATTAGCAAGTCCAAGTCCTATTTGTTCAACGTACCAAAATATATCTCCAAATTATAATTTATTTTTACAGCATTAATACTGCTTTCATTGAATCAAATTAAGACATCAGGAATTCTTTGTTTCAAACTATTTGAAAATTGATTGCTATCTCCATTTTGTCTAATACAAATGTTTTAGTCAACTCTTCTATTGGAAAACGGCATTATCGATTGTACACAATGCGATATTTATAGCCAACTTGATCTTACGCAGATTAATGATTGCTGCAATTAGAGGCGAGAACTTTGAAGAATACCGCCAATACAGCACCTATCAAGAAGACTGCTGATTGGCTGAACACAAAAGAGCCCTTTTCCCTGTGTGACGAATCGTATTGAAGCATCTACCTTCCTTTGCTTGGTCGGAGACTTTTAATTAGGGCGGTGAATTATGGTTGCCGTAGAACTAGAGATAAGGAACTTTTGATAAGAAATGGTCTGAACTTGAGCGCCCTTAAATGTTTGCTTTTAAGATTGATTGAAATTAAATGGAAGTCGTGAAGGTTTCTTTTGTTGGAAATGAGTATTTGTTGGAGTTTCTCGGACAGAAAAATATTTTTAAGTGCGCCTTTAACTTAGCTGCTCTGTCGTACTGTTTAAGGATTATAGTAAAATTGACTATTTGGTAATGTAAATTGTATTGAAGTTACAACTTTGAATTAAAATATTTTTTTAGTGTCTTACTAGATGTCGCTGGCGTGAGAGAATATAGATGGAAATTGGTTAATGTCAATTACACTTTTTTTCATTATATCTTCCAAACCAAGATTTGTATGAAAAATTGAAATTTTTATTTAAAAGATGTGAGATTATTTCTGCGAAATTGGCTGTTAATTAAAAACCCATTCTATGTTTTCCTGTGCAAATTGCGAAAATATAGTAAGAAAAACTGAAGATTTTGGGTTTATTTAATGTATCTAGGAATTGATTTTCTTTTTACTCTGTTGTTCTAATAGTTCTAACTTTGAAAACGTCTTGATTCATTTCCATGTTCTTAAAAAAAACTTTAATACTGACTATAAATATTTGAAATTTTATTTCAGTTTACTGTTGTAAATTAATTTCAAACCAACCTCTGTGTTTTGCTAACATTTCTGTAATACAGGGACATTTGTCACGTTTGTCTACAATTTGCCACTGTAATTAAATTTTGCCAAGGATGCCAACAGTAAAATGTCGCCAATCAAAATGGCTGAATACATAAACAATATTGGGGAACAGTTACAGTTATCCACCATTTATATTAAAATTGAGACTTATTGATCACGATTGGTTAACTTTTTTTTAACCTTTATGGGTCACGATTGCTGAATCTTTGAATTCTGAAATAACAAATTTTTGCAAACCGGCTGTGCTGGTCTGTATTTTGCACAGTAAAATTAAGAGTCCGCGATGCCTACGGCCTCTCTAGAAGGCATTGGGAAGAACTTTACTTTAAAAAAAAAATGCATCCTCCGGCTGCGCTAGCAGCGGGAGCGGGGAACCTAGTAGCTTCGTTAGCTCATTAGAATTAAGGATTCTGAGAATAACAGGAACAGCACAAGAAAAAATGAAAGCATCCTAATAGCATCGATATTAAAAACTAGTATAAATAAATATACTTACTCGATTAAATTAATTCATTAGAACTGGAAACAATTTCCATAAAAAAAAAAAAAAAAAAAAAAAAAAAAAATAGCAGAACTATTTAAAGATGCAAAAGCTGTTCTGTCGGCGCCATATATTTTTGAAATGTAGATATCGAATTCACAAATACAATAACCCTTATAATATTTATGATCATAATACTTCTGATTATCCTAATCCTCAGACAGTGGATTATGGAAGATACATGACTTATCGAATAATCAGGAGAAATCCACGAAGAGTGCAACAAATCGCAAAGAATTTTGTCAGAATGTTTAGATGAAAAATGTGAAATAAAGTCAAACGATTCAAAAAGCTCTAGCAGATGTTTTTAGTTTCTGTTCAGACAAAATTCGTAAACAGACAATTTTAATTAGAATAAAATAATTTGGTAAAGAATTACAAATGGTAAAATATCATCTGTTCAGAGTTCGCTTTAAAAATGTCATAGAATATTTTTTAGCAGCAATAATACTTTTGATTATAAATGTAATTTAATTAAATTCTTTAATGGATGTTTATTTGTCGATTATTTTTAATTTTCATTTCTTACAAAATAGCTATAGTATATGTACAACTCAACAAGCGAAAAACAATTCTAAACTTATCAATGTTAGGGTTACTAAGAGAATTATTTCGCTAACTTATTGAGTTACCATATTGGCGACAAACCCGTGGGCACACTAAACTAGGATTAAACCAAGATTCATTTTTCGGTTTCTCGAGTTAGCCCCTATTCATTTATTTCATCATTAATAATCGATCTAGCATCTTAGACGATTTTAATCAATAAAATAGAGCATGCTTGGAATTTTAATAGTTTAGAAAACCAACTTTTATGCTAACACAAATTCATGCAAATATATTTGTAAAAACTTGTAAAAAAATACCACTTGTAAAAAAATGAAAATATAAATTTATACATTAGTATATTGACCTTGAAGTGGGAAAATATGTTTCAAAAAGAGCAATTAAATCTTTTTTGAAATTAAGATCTATAAACAAATGCTAAATTATTTCACATTTTTCTTCTGAAACAAGCGAACCAATATTGCAAAATTTTTATTCAGTTAGTTGATGAATTTCAATAATTTGTAAACCAACAAACATAACAATTTTATTTGTAGATTCATAAAATCCTAAAACAAATTTTAAATTTGAGGAATACTATCTCATTCTTTGCAACAAATACATCATTTCGAGTCTTTTCTTTGTTACAAACCATTCCGAATTTATTAGTATTTTCATTCTTTTACAGAAAATCGTTTTAATCAACATTTTCTATCGAGAAACATTGTTACCGAATGCAGTACCTCAAGCCCTAAAGCAAACAATGGGATATTTATAAGTATCTTGATCTCAGCAGATTAATGACTGCTGTAATTACAGGCGAGCTCTTTGAAGTTCACCGCCGTTACAGCACCTATTAAGAAGACTGTTGATTGGTCCAACACAAAAGAGCTCTTTTCCCGGGTGACGAATCACATTGAAGGACCTATCCTCCTTTGTTTGGTTGGGGGCTTTTAATTAGTGCGGTGAATTATTGGTTGACGTCGATTTGAAGATAAGAAGTAGTCTTAATTTGAGAGCTCTTGAATATTTATGGTTGGGATTAATTGAAGTTAAATAGGAGACGTCAATGTTTGCAATTCCGAAAAGGAATGATTGTAAGAATTTCTTAAATTGGAATTTTAATTATAAGTATGTTCAAATAAAGTGATCTAGTCTTTGATGTTTATGGCAAACCTTTTTAGAACTTATATTTTGTTCGGTTCCTTAGTTAAGCCGTATTGACGAATTTTATTTGCTTTATTAATGCATCCAGTTAAACTATACTCATCAAAATGAATAAGTGGAGTCACAGTTAAAAGCCATTTTCTTTTCTTCATTTCCAAGTTGTTTGAAGTGGTGTTTTGCTTTCAAAATATAATTTAATTCTTTAATTATGCTGATCATTAGTTTTGCCTGTTGATATTTGATTGCAAATATTATTTCATGATATTGGTTTTTTTAAGTAGTTTTTGCTGACTGACTCTGCTATATTATCTCTCTTTATAATTTTACCTTACTGATTTTGAATAAGGAATTTCCTCCATAAATGTTCAAGTTGTATTTCTTGGTCATTTATTAGCTAAGTATCCGAAGTGGTTTTAACTTTTTACGATTTTTATTGTTTCTACATTTGAGCTTTGTTTTTGCAGCATTCATTGTATTATTTTATTAACCAATTCCATGAAAGTTGAGGCGCAAACCGACACAAAAATTTGATGAACTCGATGATTTCCATTTGAGGAGAATTATTTTCAAATTTAACAAAAAACTATTAAAAAGCATAATTTTTACGTAGCATCTAAAGAATAAACATTTTTATAACAATTGTTAAGAAAATGGTTTAAAATTTATTTAAGGTGTTGAATTTTATTCGATTTTGACAGATTTTTTAATATTTTTTTTCTCTATGGTAATTGAAACTATCGTTTTAAATGAGTATCGTCTGGCCTCCTCTTTCAAGCCATCTAGTTTTGTTGTCAAGCGGAAAACATTCCCTTTTTTACGTTGTCAATGTATTTTCGAATTCGCAACCAACTTAAATTGGTATGTAACACTCAAAAATGTGTTGCTAAAATCAGAAGCTCGATATTTTAATATTTTTTAATGATTTTTTCTCTTTTTATAAACTTATGAGGCAACGAAAGAAATTCGAAATTAAATTTTATTTATGACATTTGATATATATTAAATTCATTTCATAATATATCTATAAAAGAGATTTTGAAAACGATTCGTTACCGACTTTCCCCTAATTTAAGAGTAAGTAAAGTGGCGTGAAAAAAAAAGAACCTTAATTAAAGTAATTTTTTTAAAAAATTGGGAATTCTGTTATTCAAATAACATTGGAAGTTAATCTATACTTATAATAAAGCTCAATGTGTGTGTGTGTGTGTGTGTGTGTGTGTGTGTGTGTGTGTGTGTGTGTGTGTGTGTGTGTGTGTGTGTGTGTGTGTGTGTGTGTGTTGGCGCTCTACAGGCCAGACCGTTTGACCTACAGCTACCAAATTTGGTACATGTATACCTTGGAGGTTGGGAATGTGCACCTGGGGTTCCTTTTTTCGAATTTTTAATTAGAATTTTAATTATTAATTAAAAACTAACTTTCCCACCAAAAAAATCTTCCATTTTCCCCACCGCCAACTTTTCCGCCAAAAAAATCTTCCATTTTCTCCACCGCCAAACGAGAAAGGCTTCAGTTTTTTTTTCTCCCAACAGTAATGAGGCTAGGGTTAAAATTTTTCGGCGGATTATTTCAATCGGTTCTGTTTATTTTCTTAATGTTTGATGCATTTAAAATTAAACATTGTTAATTAATCCATGTTTCAGATTCATTCTGAAGTACTTTTGAATTAAAATAAAACAGAATAAAGGAAATTAAAAATTTCTAATCCGCATAGCGTTACCCCAACTGGCGTAGAAAAAATCACGTATTTGCGTTACGTAACCGGCGAAAAAAATTCACGCATGCGCATTCTGTTCTGATTGTTGCCATGACAACGTTATCAATGGATGATTTAAATTATTTTTGGGTTAGTTGCATGCTTTTGTAAGTAAATTGTATTTATGTTAGTTATATATTTTTTGTATATGCTTATAGTTTAAGTACATCGTTTTTTAAGTAGTTTTTTTAAAACCTGTTTTCAACCGTTTATTTTAAACGATTCGTTTTATTTTCTTAATGTTTGATGCATTTAAATTTAAACATTGTTAATGAATCGATCTGCTCATAATGAATCTAAGAAAATTTTGTCGACAAATTCTTGAGATATTACATAAATTCAAAAAGATATTATTTAGTGCCCATAAAGTTTAAACGCTGAGTGACTCTATTTTCAGTAATCAGATTATAAAAAAATGCTTTGTTTCAGTAAAAAATATTATTATATTAATTGAAGATAAATTCTTTCCACTTTAATTTAAAGCATAAATTCTACGGGTGCTAACAGAAAATGAGAGATATATATATTACGTTATGACTGAAGGCCTTTATAATATTGTGAATGAATTATATGATAATCAAAATTTGAAGTTTTAAAATATTTTGATGAAGAAGCTATTAAAGTAGAAATTGCATAAAATATTTAATTATTAAAATTTTAACGAAAATTAAGATTGGCGAACCGCCTGGTCGCCAAAGGCGGCTAGTGGACTAATAAAATGCTTTTATCTTTGTCGTCCGTTTTATTTGAATTTAGTATTGAATTAGTGTGGGCCAACAATCTTTGCGCCACTAATCCCAAACAAAGTTTTTGAAATGTAACCGCTTTTCCTGAATTAATGCATGATGAATATAGTTCTAATAACAGCCGGTAGATGGCAGAAATTAAATCATTTTAGCTATTAATTGCAGAAGTACTTTCTTGTTTGCTGGAGTTTTCCGTGAAAACACAATTAAAAATTTCTTGTAGATTATTTCAAGATATAAGGATAATAAGAATCTGATATGGTTTAAAGAGAGAATTTATATTCCATTTAAATTAATTTTTCATTAAATTGTTTCCTAGAAAATTATCGGGTACTTATTTGCAATGCATATAAATGTTTGAAATATGCATAAAAATATTAATCCTCAGAAAAAATTTAATTTTCAACTATTTTTCAATATATTATATATTTTAATTTTAATAATTTGAGTTAAGCACTGTATTTTTTTAATGTTAGCATTTTCAAATATATAAATGAAAATATTAAAAGAATCGTAGATTTGCTTCCAAAACGTATTTTTCGTTCCTATAATAATCTAAAGAAAAATCCAATTTCATCGAAATAAAATTCAGATTTTTTTTTTGTAAACACGCTTTAATTATACATTAAAAACTGGTTACTGTATGCCATATATAATTATAGTAATAAATTAAAATATTTTTAATAACTTAACTTTTAAAAAAGAAAACATAGCTCCAAAAATAGTATTGCATTTCAAAATATTCTTTATTAAAATTACTTTAACTGTAAACTTTTAGCTTATGCATTAACATTTCAGATTTTAGCAAAGAAAAGATTCATATATATCTCCGAATTATTGACAAATACAAACATTATTTTAACTTCAGAAAATTTTTCGAGGGGATTAAAAGCAAACAAAACCCCTGGTTTTAAGCTTACACGCTTGTATTTAAGAGAAATAATCTTCCCGACTTTTATACAAAAGAAAATTTCCAAATTTGTTGATACATTAAGCATTAGACTTGGAAAAAAAATCTGACCTTATTCAAAAACTAAATGTTCTTTCGAAAAACAATAACACTCATGTAGTGAAACTCAACAAACCGTACAAAATTATTTATTAAAATTTCTGAAACGCCCTTTATGCTGCATCTTCTGTTTTTACAACACCCTTTCAGTAACCCCCCCCCCCCGCTTCATTTAAACCGAATGTTGGAAGAACGGTGAGGGTTGAAGGGAGGGAAGGATTCCTCTCAAAGCTGTTGAGATTGTCGTATATTTTTAACGCTGCCTCGAACAAGTATTAAAATCTGTGCGAGATCCAGTTAAATCAAGAGGAAAGAAAAATGCTATTTTTTTAACGTTCACTCAATTTAGGGATGTTCGAGTCATCCTTGGATACATTTATTTCCAGTTCTAAGTCTAGAAAAATAGAAAATGAAAAAAAAAAAAAAAAAAAAGTCAAAATTCTGTGAAATGTTTTTTTTTCTGCTAAAAATTACTATTCGAAACTGCTGTAAAGGGATAAAAGTAAAGAATAGATTCTAAAAATGTCGATCTCATTGTTAAACGTTCTTTTGTTATTCTTAAAATAGTAATCATTTGACTGAAAAATCACTTTTGAATTTTATTACATTTAATGGAAATGTAAAATTCGTGCTTTTAAAAAGTTTGTAGGGGCTGTGGTTGACTGGTTGGGTAAGGTTTCAGCTACTGAGCTGCGGAAGCGGGTGACAAAGGTTCGAAACCCGATTCCACTGAAAGACCTTGCGTGCAGTTGACCACCTCGCCACCATTGAACGTAATAATATCGATAGGATTGCCAGCGGAGGACCGTCTTGTAAGCGGATCTGATGCGAGTTAAATCCGTCGAAGACAAACTTCTTATCGCTAGTGTAGTGCGGAAATTCGGAAAGAAATAGAAGTGCCAGCTCAAGTGTCGTCCTCGTTATCTCATCATGGTTCAAAAGTTCGAGGCCCGACTCAAAATAGCCCTAGTGTTGTTTTAGAAAGGGACGTTAATATGACTAAACTCAGTCTAAAAAATCGCACTATATGCATTGATGACTTAATTTCGTTGCAAGTTATTTCTTTTGGCTGTTTTCTTTAACATATTACTTAAATAGAAACTTGTTTCGGTAAAGTATTCAAAAGAATTGTTGGGGGATATTTATTTTGCTCATTCCGTGGTTTTACGATAAACGTAGTTTAAAAAGTTGCCTAATAGAAAATGACGCTTTATTAAAAAAAAAAAAAAAAAACGAAGCACAAGTAACAAAATAAAGTTCCAAACTCTACTCAAAGAGCAGCATTTATGGAAATTATCATCACAAGAAAACAGTAAATGACTAATTAAATAAGTGTGCTAATATCAAGGGTGCCTAGTGTTTCACTTAGCAGAATACACTACGATGATGTCTCCGGAAAGATGAATATATTTGAAGTACTCTGGTTTATGTAGCTTTCTGACCTGACGTAATATCACATGGAATTCTCCAGACGAATCTCTAGATTTCAATTCCGAAGAGAGATAAAGCCGTAATTCTTGCATTGTATCTTTAGGGCCATCACCGGCCAAGTCTGAATCCTTCCCTTGGGAAGCGGGTCCTTTCATCGATGGGAGGTAGCCAAGTCGCCAAGTACTACCTTTTCTGTACCCACCCGGGTGGCGAGAACCAACCACCATACCGGAAAATTCTCATCCTCATTTCTGAGATGCCCCTAGTGGGAGTTAATATGGATATAAAGTTCGATTCAAATAATTTCATTTATTCCTAATTTTAATGAATTGCAACAGAGAAAGTTATTTGTTTACTGACAAAACGGTCCTCTGGTCATGGGAAATGAAACATCTAAAACCTAGTTCAGAGAACATTCAGATGTGAATTTATTTAACCTTCGCTAACAGAAAAATCGATTTTAAGATGGATAAACAATGTATGATATATCTACAGAACTAGATATCATTTGTATTAAGGAAGCGCACGTGTTATTTCCTTGATGTAACTTCTGAAATGGGGAGGTTATTAGAGATGAGCCATTTTTGAGGAATTCTATTCTTTCAATTATCACATCACTTAACTACTTTTTTCTGGATATATCTAAATATTAATGCACTGAAATAAAAAATAAGATAATAAATAAAACAGTTACTATGAATCCGCAAATGCTTAAAAACACCCGAAAGGAAACCCAGAGCAGCAATCATGATGAAGTATTAATATAAAAGTTTTGAATTACTAAATGAAATTTCCGTATTTTGTTTCTTTTATTTTTTATCCCATATTATTTATAACAAATATTTATCAGGTTAATAATTTATAAATATCCTGTCTATCAATGTTCAATCCGTGTTATCTTTGAAATCGCTAAAATGTTATTAAAGAATGGAAAGGGAAAATGCAGTGAGTGTTATTTTAGAAATTTTAAGAACTTAACCCAAGATTATATTTACTGTATTTAACATTAAGTGTTATTCGGGATACTTTAAGATAAGTTGATGAATGAATTCTGAGAGTATTCGATTGATTAATATATGTAATACACTAATTAAAATACTGCATTTTCCACTTCCTTTCATCAGTCAACCAGTCACTCTCAAATCAACTTATTTTAAATTATCCAAACTTATACATACTGCACTTAACAATAATTGCTTTATTGGATACTTTGAGTTGGCGATAAATGCACTTTGAAAGTATTTCTTTGGGTTATATCGAATACATACTGTTACAAATGTTGTTGTAATGTTGCTTCAATCACTGGAAAGACCGATAACACGGTTAGTTCAATCACTGGAAAGACCGTTTTACAATCAGCTATGTTGGATACTGATTGGGTGCAGAGTTGATAATCTCAGAGCCTAATGACAAACTTGGCGACGAATTCGGTGACAATGGCAACAAAATAGATATTACTGGAAATTTCCAGAATTTTACTGATTGAGCCAATAGGAACTGAGATATGTCTGATTGTTCTAGAAACTTCTTTGCCCGCCTCCGGGAACTATAAAAGGCCGAAAGTCTCAAGTCAAAGTCAGTTATGTATTGAATCGTGGAGAGTCAGGGGCGAATAGTTGGATCAGTCCAGCGAAGCTCAGGTATTGTGTGGAACTCAAGCAATTGCTGAATTGAGCTATGTGCCGAGTCCTGGTGTTTATTATAGAAGCTGTATCGATCCGTGTGAGGAAGTAGCCAGTCGTGTAGTAATGAGTCTAGCTGAATACAGCTAAAGCGAGGAGACAGTGGAGAATAGGAGGCGTTTAGAGAGAGATCGTAGAAAGTAGCTACATAGATTTCCTCCTCTTGTTGAATTTTATCTGGCCGTTTTGTGTGCTGATGTGATCGTTTATCACCGGTTACAACATGAGGGCTGAAGTGTGTTCTAGGTGCTGTTGTGTGTCGCGTGTGTTCGTCTCGGCTGCTTGTGTGTTCGTTTCTTCGTGTTTAATAAAAGTCGTTGTTCGTTACTAAATCGTTGTTCAACAAATCAGAAAGAATCCTGGAATTTACGTAACAATATATAGTCTACAAATATAAGCTCAATTATCTTTCAACAAATTATAAATGATATACCTATGCGACGCCAATATACAAGATATTTGATAGATGTAGCTTCGTTCTGATGAATTGTTGATGAGTTTCTGATCTCACACCTGCAATTATATTCATTGAGTAAATTAAAAGTATGCAACCTAGTACTATACAATAGATAATAAATTTAATTTGTCTCAGTAGGCCTAAAAGGGGTGATACAGTGGCGTTGAAATTAAACATTAATTTAACAGTACGGATAAACGTTTTAACAGGAACTACAAAAGAATGGCTTGGGGACTTTTATATTTGATAAAAAAAAATGTTTTTGTTTGTTAAATGTTCTATCAAGCTCAATAACCTCTTTATTCAAAAGCTAAACTGCTCTTAAAAAACATTTTTACAGTGAAACTCAGAATACTTACAAGACCATTTTTAATTAAAATTTCTGAATCTCCCGCTATGTTTAAATCCTTTTGTTTTTTGTTTTATAGCACTTCTTCCAAATTCAGCGGCAATTTTCCATCCGTTTAAACCAAATCTTAAACCGAATAACTATAAAAAAAGAAAAAGAAAAAATTCAACTCTGAAAGCCGTTGAAGACGTCGCACATTTTTAACATTGTCTCGCATAAGTATTAAAATCGGCGGAAAAATTCAGTTAAATGGAGCCACAAGAATATTCAAATGTTATTTTTTCCCCTCTTTTTAGTTTTTCAGTAAGTGTCCAACCATCCACACATGCATGCATTTATTTCCGATTCTAAGACCAGGGGAAAAAAATGGGTGAGGGGAAAAAAAAGAGAAATTCTCAGAAATGGCTTTTACCACTAAAAATAACCACTCGAAACAACTGTTAAGGAATAAAAATAAAAAGAAAATGGGGGAAAATGTTTGCGAGCAAGAATGCCAGTTTGTTCTTTGTTAAGCATTGCTTTTATTGCTGTTACGAGAAGAAACTGGTTGGTTAAAGATTACTTGGGGAATTTTTTTTATTTAGGGTTAGAAGTTTGGGTCCAGTGATGCGGAGAATTTGTTAAGAAACAGCACAAATAAGGTTTTTAAATCAAATAAAATGTTTTTCTTAAAATCTAATCAAATACAACGGTTAATTTAAACAAAACACTGGAATATATACATACACGTTTCTGTTGAAAAAGATTTTCAGATTATTATATTGAGACGGATATTTTTATTAACTTGATCTTTAAACATCCGAAAAATATTCTTTTCCACAGAAGCGCGGCTATATAGATATTTTTCAATATTCCTTTCTTCCTTTTTGACTTTCTAATAGATTTGTTGTTCATTTGTTACTTACCCATGGATAAAATAAGCCTTTCTCGGTATTTCTTATTAAGAAATTCTATAAAAAAAAGTCGCATCTAAAATATTAATTCAATGTTTTGACAAGCAAGGATGTGTCGAAGTGTTTTACCTCAGGTTTTTAGAACTTTTAAACATTGCAATCCCATTTTTAGAAGCCGAATTTAAAGAGACTCAACTTAATCCTTGGCCTAATGTACATTTTTCTTTTTGGATGAATTTCGCATCTCTTTCTGAAATAAATTCTGAAGGGCGAAAATAAAACTTTTGTTAAGGAAAAAAAGAATACTTTTTTATTAAATATAACAAATGTTTAGACAAATGATAGAGAACCTCTTCAAATAAATGTACACATTAACTGAATGAAAGTTCGTAGCTCAAAGGAGATTCTGATTATCTCGATGGAATCTGAGTTGACACGAGTCGTTTGTTTGCACATTGCGTTTTGTAATATTATAGAAATGTGTTCTGATGAGGATGTAAAGTCAACATCTTGGAAGTTATGGAAAGATAGGTATACATTTGTCCTATCACAAATTAGTAAAAAATGACTCACGACGAATCATATTTTTTATATCAAATCAAAGAAGAAAACTGAATCATTATCTTGTGTCCCATTTAGAATTCTATTTGTGTCTAATTATTAGATACTGTAATTATTAGTAACCAACTATTTTTAATTTAGTTTAGATAGTATTTTTTACTAGTTAGAAACAATTAATATCTAACAAGTAAAAAGCTATCAAATCATATTTATTCCTGCGCAATTTACTTTAGAAAGAAAGTACTTTTATGAATTTCAACGGTATATTAAAATTTCCATCTCTATAATTTCCAAAGCTTACCTATTGAATCAATACTGACATATATTTCATAGTGCATGAAGCTAAATCATGTATTTAATGAAAATTCAACAAAATCAGCCTCATAACGGATTTTCAAAACGATTTTTTCTCTGTTCAATTGAAATTATATTTTGAAATATCTTGCTATTTGTACATTTTCGAATGCATTAATCTTTTAATCAATTTTTTTTGTAATAATCAAAGCAATATTACATATTTAATTTGTAATTCTTTATAAGTGGTTAATATTAGTAAACTGTTTTATATTTTTATTTTGTTAATATTAAGTGCTGAATTTTCTCATATTTATAAATTACCAAAATAATTCTTAGGTATAAAAAATTTTGAAATAAATATATTAAAGTTTTCAGTTCTAATTTGATCTCACTTTTGAATACATATTTCAAATTTACATACAATTTATAAATCAATCTTCGCATGTTCCTTTCCAGTTACTGTACGAATTCAGTTAAATTAATAGTTTAATATTTTCAGTTCTGATTATCAATTATAACACCATATTGTTACCAAAAGATTACAGATTTCTAAATTTTAAACAAATCAAGAAATGAGTACAAGAAATTGGCTATAAAATTCTATCTTCACAAATATGAAATAAAATTAAATTAAGGAGTTAAAAATGACTAAACTTTTGAAATTTGGCTTTCTTCTCTCAAGATTATTTCAAAATCAAATTTTATATCAAAGCAATAAATTGCTTTTTAATTTATTACTTTGATATTTCCAGCAATAATTGCGAAGAGTATTATCTTCTTCCTTTTGGCCATAATTCACTACATTTCTAAAATTTATTTTTGACTTTAGCCAAGATAATTAGCCCATATATAAACGTATTTAAATTTTCACTGGACAAATTTGCTGTGTATGAAAATCAACACAATTATGAAAGGCATACAATTTTTGTTGAACGCGAGTGGCGGAACTGAATTTATTCGTTCAAAATTTATAAAATATTTTCCTTAAACATATGTGGCAACACGATTGCTGAAAATATTCTTAAATATTCTGTAGAATAGCACATAAACATACATGCTACACTTTATGGTTTCAGATTTAATTGAGAAAAATATTTCTCTAGAGAATAATTTTTTTTCTTGCATGCTTCGAGAAACATCTCATCTCCGAAATTCGAAAATCTAATTAAGTTTATTAAAGCCAAATGATTTCTTTTGGCTCAAATCGCATTTCAAATATTTCGGACTGTATAACGATTGTCGTCTTTTAATTAATTCATATCATTGTAAATCCGTTTGCTTTTAAATTTAATGTTTTTATTTTTCTACAGATTTCACAATTATTTCTCACTAGCTGCGCAAAATAATGAAATACTAGATTGATTATTTTGGGTGGAATAAACCAGAGACGTAATTAAATTTTAATCCGACTGTTTGGAATTCCTGTAGCTGTGATGCCAATTGTATTTTAGAAAACAAAATGATAAATATTTTGATATCAATTCAATTTTTAAAATGCGAAATTAATGATATTCAAATTAAAATACTTCAGAACTTGATTTGATCCGTGTTTCTTTTAATTAAACGAAAGACTTGACAACGGCAAATTTAAAAATCCCATAACTGAGCAGAGACATATTTCACCCATTTTTAATGGATTTTAATTAATAAAAAATGAGAATTATGTTAACAATCGTTTAAAATTGTTGAAATCTTTTACAGAAGCTTGTTCTGCAAGATTTTTGATATGAAATAAAGCAATTGTTCGATGCTTGAAGTAATGTTTAGAAATATGGGAATTGTGTTTCACTTAAATGCTTTTTGATTCATTTTGCACGTTGTTCAGTTGTTTCCACTCATTTTTTTTTTACTTTGAAAATGACTTTTTGATTTTGAAAACAATGCATATAATACCAAATTCTATGCCGGCGTCCTGGCGTAGGGGTAGCGCGTCTTCCCCGTGATTTGGGCGTCCCGGGTTCGAGTCCCGGTTTGGGCATGGTTGTTCTTCTGTTGTTCTATCTGTGAGATGTGTGAATGTGCCCTCCTGTAAAAAGGGGTTGTGCAAGCGAATGAGTGATGCGTGAGTAGCAAAATCGTACTCTTGGCCCTAGTTGGCGCTGCTATAAAAAATAAGAGACGTCCCCCTCAGGCTTAAATCGCTGTCTTCGTAACAGCGGGCTTGTCAGTGGCAAGTGCCATAAGAAACAACAACAACAACCAAATTCTATTTTTTGGACACATTATAGGGAAAAAGAATAATTTGTCTAAACATTTGTTATATTTATTAATAAAGAATAAAGAACCGATTCGAAAGTAATGCGCCTACTAACTGAATGAAAGTTCATAGCGAAAAGGAGTCTGATTAGGTGGATGGGATCTGAATTGACACGAGTCGTTTGTTTGCTCATTGCGTTTTGCGATAAATGATAGAGATTAATCGCAAAAAAAAAAAAACTATCAAGGTTCTTAAGGCTAAATTAATGCCAAAAATCTATTTCGCTACTAATGTTCGCTAATGCCAAGCAACGCATTTGCATTCTTATCCTAGGTCAACAATTTTATGTGGCGGTCTGGGAGAAAATATATTTATGAGAGAGCATGTGAGAAAAGTTTTGGAAAACCTCTCCCACTGACTTAAATAAATGCATGCATCAAAATTTATAGTTCTCAAATTGAAATAATTATATATTTATGTATGCAAGGTGTAGGCATTAAATAAGCGGCAGATTTAAGTTTTATTTAATTTCTGAAGCTTATACTCTTTGTCAGAACTTTATAAGCTTATTGCATCCATTCTTCATAATTTAATCTTTTAACTTTTTTTATTGTCTATTTGGCAGGCATCTTTCATTTCGGAAGCGTGCTGTCTTACTGGTTCAATTAAGAAGTGAAAGATTATTGGAGGTGTTATGGATTGTGCGCTATTTTTGTATTGAATTATAATGTGTTTGAATGATTCAATGAGCATTTGACGCACGGTCGCGTCGATTAAGTGGTTAATATCTATAAAACCAGTTAATGTTCTTCCTTTGACGTTCTCATCTAATTAGACTGTGTAGCACTTTCTTTTAGTCTATTCTTATAAAAAAATCCCCCTTAAAAATATCAAGGTATTGGTATATGGAAGGAGGCAAACTCTTGAAGGTCACAGAAGACTTCGAAAGTGCAATACTTCAACTACATCTTATCCACTTCTCCATTCTAAGACTTCCCCTTTAAGTGGCAATATAATCTGTCTAGTGTTTCATAGTATGCTGAAGAAATACGAAAAGAGGTTTTGGGCATTATTCTTTCAATTAATAGAATCCTTATTTTAATACAAATCTCCATTTTTATTAACAAGGTATATTATAAAATGTGAAAAATAATGGGCAAAACGACAGATGGTCATCCATTTGATTTATTTTAGCCATAATTTGATGCCCATTTTTATTTCGGATGATAAAATTATGTACTTTATTTAATATACTTAGCTCTTTGTATGTTAGGGACCTTATTAATGAGAATATAGATTTTTCTTATTTATTTTTCACCCAAAACTTATAGAAATCCACAAACCAGGAGTAGACATCATATGCAAAATTTCATTCATGTAGCTCAAACCATGTTTGAGTTAGTATGTTTGCAGACAGGGATATATAATTCCGAAAAGTTGTGTTTTACGAAATCGATTTCTTAAATTTGGAAATTCTAAAATATTCGACATCAAAGCTTTCATTATTTAAAATATTTTCTCTTTACATGGATGTAATGCAAGGCCATTGATAGAGGTTCTTTAAAATTTAGTGCATTTCTGCATTTTTAATAAAACAACACTAAATCAAATTTTAATTCATTAGTTTGTTGAGTTTTTAATATGTATTTTCTTCTGCATATGAGCGTTGATGGATTTTCTGCAAGCTTTGATAAGCAACTGCATAAATTATCACCAAATTAAGATACCATACAAAATTGCATGGATCTAGCTACCTCTCTTTTTCACAAAGTCTCTATGTTCAGAAACAGATAGAATTATTATAGAAGTCTTGGAATCATTTTCTGTTTGGATAATTCATTAAGAAATACCACTAGAAAAATAATTATATATATATATAATACACTTACTGGAGGTCCAAGTTTTACTTTCTAGAATACAAAGTACACAATAAGAAAGTATCTAGATATTTGCATTCGTTTATATTATATCCTAGAAATGCATTTTAACTGAATTTTTAAGAATGTTATCATTTTCTATGAATAAAAGTTGTTGAAATAATGTTCAACTCTCCGAAAAATTGGAATTAAATTTTTGAAATTCAGCTTATTAGAATACAGAGACTAATCAACAAAGGGAATCTCGTGCTCTTTGTGAAAAAAATTTATTCTAAAAAAATTCTGTTTTTTGTCCCCCTCCCTTCAGAAACTGATGATACAGCTCATGCTGTAGATAGATTCTTTTATTCAAATATTTTGTTCTAAATTCGAAACGTGTGGCCAAATGCATGAATAAAACATGCAAGGTAAATCGCTTCACCTGGTTACAGCTCATAAGAAACTAACGTAGTTTTCTGCGCTTTTTGCATGGATATGTAAAATAATTTAGTCGGCTTTCCTTATTTATGCTGATAACAGTGTTAAATAATGATAAATTTAATAATTTGTGGAGATAGATAAAAGTAATCTTTATAAAACGGTGAACCTTGTGAATCCCTGTTATATAAAACAACCAATTATGGCAAATAATTTACAAATTACTTGCGATAAGGTAAATATGAAATATTCAGACTTAAAAAAAAAAAGTCAAAGTATTGTTACGAATCTGTGATGCGGCTTTCCAGCATAATTGGTTCCATGGGAGGTCCCAGAGCTTGGCGACCATTTGGCGACTTTCGCGCCAAAATAGATTATACCCGAAACATCGAGAATTTTCCCGATCCTGTCCAGTAGGAACCGAGTTACGCCTCGAACGTTCCTGATTGGTTGAGAGGCTCCTAGCCTCGCCTCCTGATGCCTATAAAAGGAAACAGTTCTGCCGCTGCCGAGTAGTTGTGAACCGGTGGTGAATTGAGTGGTCGTGAACCAGATCGGAGAGAATGGTCGTGAATTGAGTAGTAGTCGAGAGTCGTCGGGATCGACGGTGAAGAACTCGTCTTCCAAGGACTAGCGGAGTAGCGACGGAGTCGAGCTGCTGTGTATGCTGCACGTCTCGGCTGAAGATAATCCTCTTTTTTGCTGTCCTGTGTGTCTTCGTGTAAATAAATGTCGTTGTTTTATTTTCTACTGCCGCCTGGTGATTGAGCGTTCTTCACACTATATAACCCCCACTATCCAAACGAACCCCGGAAATTTTGCAACAGTATAATACGGCGATGAATTGAAATTTCAATTATTCATGATATAATTTAATAATTACAGATTGCTAAGAATATTGTTACAAAATTTTCTTCTACAAATACCGCTAATCAATCGTAATAACGCAGCACATTTAATCGCTAGTTCAGCAGCTTGCTTGATTACTGTCTAATCCTCTCCAAATCTCTTACTTGTCGGCGACTTCGACTCTCACACACGACTTCTAACGATACACACGACTTCAGAGTGCCTGTCTTTTAGAGTTCCGGGAGGCGGGGCTAGAATCTTCCAGACCAATCAGGGCGTACCTGAGTGTATCTTGGTTCCTACTGGATAGATCGTGAAACTTCTCGAACTTTCCAGTATAATCCATTTTGTCACCAAATTCATCTCCAAGCCGCCAAATGCTCGCCAAGTTTGTCGCCAAACTCTGAGGTCATTGTCGCGGCACCCGCTCAGCATGCAAAGGACAGATCGTACAACGGTCTTTCTTACGATGGCACTATTCGTGCCGGGTAGCAAAATTACAGATTTGTAGCAATATTTTCTTATAATATTCTAACATTTTCATTGTTTGCGCTTTCAGGATATTTGTTATGGCCTTCAATTATAAAAATTTATTTTTAACAATGCATTCCACTAGTAAAGATGTTTTCTTTTTATACTTTATTTTATTTGATGCTTATAATGTTAGAATTGCGTGTTTCATTTTGCATTCATTACTTGATGTGTTTGTTATTTGACATTATTTATAGTTAGGTTTTCAATACCAAAACATTATTTTAATATTTTCAGAGCTTATTTATTAATGAACCGATTCATTAAACTAAATTTGGATTCTGTACTAGTAGTGACATCTGGTAACGAATTGTATCATAATTACTTTCCATACGAAAATGTAGAAAATATTATTAAAATGTGTTTATTACGCTGATAAAAGCGTTTAAAAGTATTATAACAATACTAAAAATATTTTTTTAACTTTCGAAATTTTAGATTTTATATCACTCAAATTTACTGTTTCCATCTCGTATGAAAGAGATAAACGATGAAAATTATTTGATTAATTGATTGAAGGATGTTCAATTAATTGCTTTCTGAAGATATGACTAATTACAAATTTCTACGTCATAAAAAATTTAGGGTTGTAAAATAGGGGAATAATAACTTAATATAACAAAGATAATGTAAGTTTTTGAATGAAGCGTGTTTTTCTATTTTAAATAGAGTTAGTTCCCTTAGGAGCTTATTGCAGAATTCTCACGATATTCGGTTCACCCTACATGTACATATTTCGTATGCGCATTAGTTCCTTAGGAGACAAGCGTGTTCCTATGGTCGTGGTATGAAAATTTGCCATTTCATTTGCCATTATCACTTACGGCCAACTTTGGCAATTTGCTGCCTTAGGCAGTGGATATTATGAGACTCCTCTTTTAATAAGCACGTCGATTTAATTCTGTTTGTCAATCACTTTTTTAAACATAATAAAATTATTATAATAAACTTTTCAACTTAATAACAATTTTAAATTAATTTTTTTACTTTCTCGTATTCGTAGTAAGAGAAAGTATAATAATCGCCAAAAAAAAAAAAATACGAACTCTAGATTTGGACGAATCTTCATGTTTTAGACCTAACCGGAGTTCTAAAAATATTTTTAGAAAATGTTTGTCAGTCAGTTTGTCTGAGATAAAGATAACTCAAAACTGTTCTGAGATTGATGGTTGAAATTTGGTACACTATCTTTACACCACAGTTACAGATTTCGATCAAATTTTGTGTAAAATTTGTTCAGAGGAAATGCGTCTGTCCGGCTAGTTAATATCATAATTACGAAACGAAAAAGGCTAGATAAATAAAATTCGGTACACAGATTTAACATTTATAGTGTAAAAACGTGAAATTTTATTTTGCTGATTGTCTGTCTGTCTGCACTTTCAGAAATATGCAAATGCGATAGTTAAAAAATGCAACGACTTTAAATGCATCAAATTTGACATGGGATTTTGTTACTGCTTGCCTGCTTGAGGGGATCTGGTCATTGTTTTCTGCCCATTGTCCAAAGCAATAAATAAATCCCAAAAGAGTTACTGTACAGATTCAGAATATAATGTTGATCTGGTTGACTGAAAAAGCTGTTTGATAAAGGAAAATAAGAATGAAATATAAAAGATTGTTTTTTTTTTTCATGAATATGACGGCTTTAGAATTTGGGATAAGAGTTTTGTATGTAAAATAATAGGTCAAACCAAAGAACAGACCTCCCCTCCCCCCAATCCTAAACACTGTTCTGATTTTGTCAAATTTTATTTCAAGCTTATGATTCTTAATTATGCGATAAATGCCTCTTTTCTCTACATGCAATAGTCGAGAGAATTTTTTTTTGACCTTTTACATGGAGAACATTTTGGCAATGTTATTATCCAGTTATTGTTAATGTACCGATTTTACCAATTTTTATTTCATGTAAAAGTTAATGGTCGATAGATATGTCTCAAAGGGTCAACTAAGCGTTTTAGTCAGTGATTTCACGATATATTTCAAAATAAAACTTGGACCGAACCTCCAACTTGCAACCTACTTTGAAAACTTGGACTTTCACATTAGAATGTTTTATGTTCGTTGTTCTGGCATAATTTAAAATGAAATTTTCTTTTATTTTAGATTTAATTCAACAAAGAAGAGTGATATAACTAAAACATTATTATTAATATAGTATACAGCATACAGCTGATTGCCGAAATGAACCATTTATATCCATTCTATAAGCGATATCAAAGCTGTGTATTTGCATATGTATGTGTGTGTCTGTGTGTGTGTGTCTGTGTGTGTGTCTGTGTGTGTATATGTGTGTGTATATATGTGTGTGTGTGTATGTATATGTATATGTATATATGTGTGTGTGTGTGTGTGTGTGTGTGTGTGTGTGTGTGTGTGTATAAACAAACGCTACTTCAATAAAATAAAAACTACGTATTGCATGTATATTTCAGTCCTTTATCTAATGTCGGGAAGATTTTAATCTTTTCTCGCAATTTTGGTAAGGCTGTTGCACTTTAAAGAGTCCCTATCTATAGTATGAGAACGAACAAAAGCTTTTGAACTTCATAACAAATGACTCTTTACTCTTACAATAAGGTATACTATAATGGCCAAGTGGTAATTAGATATATGTTTAAGCCAAACAAAAAAAGCTACAGAATGAATAGCAACTGTCAAATAAATGCGAACCGGTCGAAACCGGTTCTAAGAGAATGAAATGAAGTAACGTTTTCTATTGACTGAAATAATTCTTAGACTTGTATTATAATTCTTCAGCCTTTTTACAACATGACAGACAGCGGCGAAAAATTATGCATATTCAGATTTCTGAAGTAGGAAATGTTATGTAACGAGCCATTTTAGTCAAAACAAAGCGTTTTTGGGTGATTCATCTGAAAACGTGTTGTATCACAACTGATGAATAAAAACATTACATTGAATATATATTGAAATGGGAATTTAACAGGACATTTAAAATCGGAAACTTTTTGTTGCTTTTCCATGAACTAAACATTTTTTCTTATTAAATTGCTGCATAAAATATATATTAATCAATTTCAATCTGGCATGTGATAAGATTGTACTATACAATCGTATTGTTACGAATCTGTGATGCTGCTTCCCAGAATAGCTGGTTCCATAAGAGGTCCCAGAGCTTGGCGACCATTTGGCGACTTGGCGACGAATTTGGCGACTTTGGTGCCAAATACATTATACCCGAAACATCGAGAATTATCCCAATCCGTCCAGTAGGAACGGAGATACGGCTCGAACGTTCCTGATTGGTTGAGAGGCTTCTAGACCCGCCCCCTAAGACCTATAAAAGGAGCTGCAGCTGCCGGGGAGTAGTGGTGAATTGAGTAGTCGGAAACCAGTGGAGTCATAGTGGGAAGTTTTAGTGGGAAGTGACAGAGGAGGGTAGTCGGAATCGACGGTAAAGGACTGGCCTTCCAGAGATAAGTAGAGCAGCGACGGAGTGAAGCTAGTGCTGAACTAAGCTGTGCGCTACTGTCTGCAGTAGAGTCTGGTTGTATGCTGCACGTCTCGGCTGAAGATAATCGTCTTTTGTGCTGTATATAGTTGTCTTCCTTGTGCTGTCCTGTGTGTCTTTGTGTAAATAAACGTCGTTGTTTCATTTCCTACTGCCTCCTGCTGATTCAGCGTTCTCCACACCATATAACCCCCACTATCCAAACGAACCCCCGGAAATTTCGCAACAGTATTTATCGTTATTAACCCTTCGCACTCGGTTGATGCGTCTTACTCCCATTCAAGATGGGGCATCATTTTGACGTCTTTTAAATTTTATTTTTTTAATTTAAACTTTTAAAAAATACCTAAAAAATGGTAAGAAGATGTAAATTAATTTTTCCGTAAAATTCAACTTTAAACTATATATATATTTTTTCATGGCAATAAGCAAGTCCTTGTGTTAGCTTAATAATATTGCATCGGATTACTTTTACGAGCGCAAAGGGTTAAAATCTTGCCGCTTTTGGATTCAGTTTTAATTATATCTTTTAAGTTTGAATTCTTCGACAAAAATGTTGACTTGTTTTCGACTTCGACAAAAAGTTTGACTTCTTCAAAAATCATAATTTTTTAATCAATATTAAAACCGCGTTATTTTAATTGCCTTACACTTGTTCTGCTTATAGTATACATGATTATTTTCTGAAGGAATCGAGTTTTGTGACATCATAGAATCATTAAAATGTAATATCCAATCCATCATCTAATTGCACGCTTCCTTTTATAGTGAGTGGGTCTTCAGTTTCTGATGCTATATTATATTGTGCGTAGATAATAAATTTATTTTCTTCTTCAGAGCTTTAAATATATAAAGAAAATCGGACTATTAAATAATATGTGAAATAATAAAAACAATTTCAATATTGGAATGCAATGTTGAAAATTATCAAATTGTTTAAAAACAGAAAAAAATGGCAATAAATGAACACTTAGTTGAAGTTACTGAAAAGATGTTATTTTTAATTTTAAAATGATGTAAAAAATTATGTGAAATAATATTTTACAATTGTTACGATACAATACTAAAGCAGTGTTGAAATTTTTAATAAAAAATTGTCATCAAAATCCCCTCCCCAAAAAAAAGTGCATATTTTCTTTCCCCAAAGTTTGATAGCTTTAAGGTGAAAGGTCTGGCCTGTTGAGCTCACACATACAGTCTTGTCGGTTAGAGATAGAAAAACAGATGTATACAGATGGACAGACGCACACAAACCGAAAGAATGGAAGGGAGGGGAGTAAAATTCACTAGTTTCTTATAGATTGTTATTAAAGTTGTTGTGGATTCATTATAACTGCCTACTGTGTTTTTATAGAAAAAGAGTTGCTTATCATTTGTTCTTAGCAACTAGACTATCAATCTTAATATTAAAGCCAATGCAACTTGATTATGCATATAAAAAAAACGACTTAATTTGTCAGTTTTCTAATTATTCGAACTAATTTCGAAAAGGCTCAGTATAACAAGGCATTATTATTGGTTGTTTAATCCTTAGTTTACTAACTCAACTACTATTTTTGGCTATACTGCCTCAGGCAAAATGATGGAGCTATAAGCACTGAGAATGAGATTCGATTGTTCGAAAGGCCGCGGTTTCCTGGTGGTAAGGTCTCGGCTTCGGAACCGGAAGATATCAGATTCGAGACTCGATTCCACCGAAGAACCGTCGTGTTAAGGGGTCTGTTGCACGTTAAATCCGTCCTGACCAAACGTCCTCCCGCTGGTGTGGTGTAGTGTAGAAAAGGGGGTGCCAGCTCAGGTGTCGTCCTCGTCATCTGACCGCGGTTCAAAATGACGAGGTCCGTCCCAAAATAGCCCATGTGTTGCTTCAAACGGGACGTTAATATAACTAAATCAAAACTCGATTGTTCGAAATTAATTCGAATTTCATTAATTATCTGTATTAGGTTGGTTTAGACCTTCGTCGAATTTCGAACGCTTTAATGGGACATAAAATTACCCATTATTTGACCATCTTACCCATTATTTGACGTTTGGTCATTTAAACCTCATTGTTAGTACTCTAAGTTTTCTGAAAACAGCTCATTGTTTTATAATTAAAACAATTATAAGAAGTAAAATATCAAATACGGTGGTTTTAAATGATGCAACTCCAAATGATGATTATGACTTTATCATTTTCACTAGCATATAATCAAATGAAGGGAAATACTTTATTTTCATCTTGAGTTTAAATATTGAGAAGTATGAATGCTGTAAAAAGGTTATGAAACACGACTTTATTATGTGAAAACATGATGCTGTTTTGGTTTGAGGGTTTTGAAGCCTCAATGTGTAGGCAACAAATTTGGCGATTAATCGCTTTTGAGGCATCAAATTTTTGCTTTTAAGGTTATTAGAAAATATAAGAAAATAATGCCAAGATTGTCACATTTGGCGATTTATCAGCAACTAAAGTTACAACTTGATTTCATAATTTATTTTATATTGCATGTACAGTCAAATATCACTTAACGAGCACCTCCCATTACAAACACAACAAAATGTAAAAAAAGTGACTCGCTTATTGAGCGATGTTTTGCAGAACTTGTAGCAAGGAGATGCTGTGACGATACATGAAAGATTGGCCTGGTATAAGTTTGTCTTATAAACTTGTTTGAAGAGAACGTTCATATTTATATAGAAGTTTAGGTCAGATAGAATTGTCGAATGCGACTACGAATTATTTGAGCAAGTATCTTTGGTTTGACGAAAATTTGGTTAATCGACGAAATTTTGACTCCAGACAAGATTTTGTGGCTAGAGGTCGATAGCAATGGCATCGATGAGCTGATGGAAGAATATGGCCAGAATTACCGAAACTTTGTAGACATGCATTCTGTGTCACAACAAGAAGCCGAGGAGGAGATTTGATCAGCAGCGGAAAAAATAATAGGCACAAAAGAGCAACAAACTTCCATTGAAAGAAGGAGATGCTGAAAGCATGCGAAATTATTGTATCGTATGCTCTGAAGCATGACTTTAATCAAGCAGTAATTGTGCAGGCTACAAATTCTTTTAACGATAATGAGGTGTCTCATTTTTGACAAATTTTGAAGCGTATCCAAAAGCAAATTTCTTTAGACAATTTTCTTGTAAAAAACAACTCGAATTTTAAATAATAAAATACATTATTATAAATTTATTATCATGTGAGAACATGCATTTGGTTTGAGATTTTTGAAGCAACTAAATGCACGTTCAGAAAATTGGCGATATATCGCTTTTGAGGCATCAATTTTTCGCTTTTAGGGCATTTAGAAAATGACCGAGAAAGTAGTTACAGTTGGCGACTTATCGCCAAACAAAAAGCTCCAACTTGGCGCGAATGTCCGCCATGAAACTGATTTTCCTGTATGACCATTTAATTTTCATTTTTCCAAGTGATAAATATAGTTTTGGAGCTCGGACGATTTTGAAAAAGGGGGGGGGGCATCGTTTCTTAAATGTCGACACATGTGTAATCTGATAGTCACGTGATTGTTTCAAACCCGTTTAAACTGAGTTTTCATTAAAAAAATTCTGAAAATCTAGAAATCGATTGATTTTGAAATAGTTAAAAACCCTCGCTTTTCTAAATGTTATTGATTGCGAAATATGATTCACATGAGAACATGTTTTCTATCGGGTTGATACCACGTGACTTAAAAATATTGATGTTCTCGCATGATAACTTGATATTTGCAATGGCACATTTCAATTCTTTTATTTTAATATTTTTTTCAGAATGAAACGCATTGTCTTATTTTACACAGATTCTTACGGAAAAAAATAGTTTCTTTTTATAAATGTTCCGTATTACTAGCAAGATTCGAGACGAAATATGTTCGTCAAGTGAGATTCCACTTCATAATGCGTCTTTCAGACTGATTTGGAACTTTTCGAAGGCTGTTGCACTTCAGAGAGCCATCCGTTACCTAATGTTTGAAATCGAACAAAAGCTTTTGAACTCAGGAACAAATGATGCTCTGCTCTAACAACTGAATTTATCATCATTCGCATAATCTGCAAGTCATAATGAGAAATGTGCATATTTCCAACAAATGGCCGCGTAATTTGAAGTGACTGGCAGATGAAAGCAATCCAGTTACAACTGGTTCCAAACAGATGTTGCAAAAGCAACCTTTCCAGTCGAGACAAATAACTATTAGACATGTAAATGTACATAAGAAGGACAATCCAGGTACAAAATGACAAAGACTATGATGACAAATCATGCATATTCATATTTCTGAAGGAGGAAATGTTATGTAATGGACAATTCAAATCTAAACAAAACGCTTTGGCTTATTATGGAATTAAAGTGTCCTCATAGTAGAGTAAAAGCACAATGCAGAAAATAGGTATATTTTAAAAGGTTTTTAACATGGTAGTGAAATCTCTATTCTATCATTTCATGCTCCTAAAGCAATTAGTTCTTTAACCCTTTGGGTACATTTGATGTATCGGTATTGATGTATTTGCTTGAATTTGTTTCCATTTTTTTTTTTTTTTTTGTAATTCTAATTAGCTTAAGTTATCTCAATATCATATAACAATGTATATGCCGAATAATAATAATTTAAAGCATAAATTCTACGAGGGGTAACAGAAAATGAGAGAGATACATATCACGTTATGACTGAAGGCCTTTATAATACTATGAGTGAATTATATGACTATCAAAATGTGAAGTTTTAAAATATTTTGCTGAAGAATCTATTAAAGTTGGAATTGCGTAAAATGTTTAATGGTACGACCGGAGTTTAACCCCCTGCTTGGCGCAATTTTTAAAAATCGCCAACAACGGCCTGCGAAATGTTCAAAAGCAAAGGAGCAGATGTTCAATTATAGTGCATAATAAGGATTGGCAGCTTTGGCGCGTTATCGCAACTTGGCGAAGAAGGGGGTTAAACTCCGGTACAACCTATTTAATTATTAAAATTTAAACGGACATTAAGATTGGCGAACCGGCTGGTCGCCAAAGGCGGCTAGTAAGAAATAAATGAATTCTTACGTAAAAGCTACTGTCTTCACATGTTCAAAAAATTAAACAAATTCATTTCAATAAATGTGTGGTCAAATGGTTAATATAATAGTTCTGTTTTTTTTTAAATGTTTTAATTTTGATAACTGTCTTTTACATAATTTTTTGCGTCGATTCTAAAAATAGTTTCGTTTTCTCAATCACGTTTTAAAAATATTTTGGTTATTTTTTTATCTTCTAATTACTTTTGTATTTATATTGTTACGAAATTTCCGGGGTTCGTTTGGATAGTGGAAGTTATATGGTGCGGAGAACACTCAATCAGCAGGCGGCAGTAGAAAAAAAACGACATTTATTGACACTACGACACACAGGACAGCACAAAGACGACAACTATATACAGCATAGAGAAGACGATTATCTTCAGCCGAGACGTGCGCACAACCTGACTCTACTGCAGACAGTAGCGCACAGCTTAGTTCAGCCCTAGCTTGACTCCGTCGCTGCTCTGCTAATCTTTGGAAAACTCGTTCTTCACCGTCGATTCCAACTACTACAGCGGCAGCTGCAGACTGCCTCCTTTTATAAGTCTCAGGAGGCGGGGCTAGAAGCCTCTCAACCAATCAGGAACGTTCGGGGCGTATCTCGGTTTCTAATGGACGGATCGGGAAAATTCCCGATGTTTCGGGTATAACCTATTTTGGCGACAAAGTCGCCAAATGGTCGCGAAGCTCTGAGACCTCCGACGCTACACCCGGACTCCGTCCAATACAGATGACTATAAAACAGTCTTTCTGATGATGGAACCAACTATGCTGGGAAGCAGCATCACAGATTTATAACAATGTCCTAGATTTCTTTTGATTTAAATGCTAAATATGCACTAGAAAATGATTGCACTTTCTTATAAAAGTATGCTTACTTTTCCATTTTCTTATATGCGTAATATAAAGAAAATATAGTAAAAATTTCGAACTATTCGTGATTTTGACGAATCTCCACGTTTTAAACTGCCCCCATTTCGAAAAAAACATTTTTAGAAAATGTTTGTCTTTAACAAAGATAAATCAAACACTTTGAGCTAGACGGTTGAAATTTGGTATACTGTCTTTACACCAAATTTGTATATTTATATAAAATTTTGAGTAACATCTGTTCAGAAGAGCTTCATCTGTCCGTCTGTTCGATTATAAGTCAACACGATAATTAAAAAAGGAAGAGACTTAACTAGATAAAATTCGGTACACAGATTTAACATCCATAGAATAGACACCTGGTATATAGACATAGTGTAGACATCAAAAAAGTTATTCTTAGGCTCTGAACTATGTGCTTTTAAAATTATGTCAAATTGAAAGTGAAAACTTCGCCTTCTTCAAGAGATAAAGAAAATATAATGTCCTATAAATATGTTTCTTTTAGTATAAGCGTCGTCTTAGTGAAGGTTATCACCCCAAAATGTCTTGGTGATCCACTGGTCGATCGTGAATGCCCACCCCTGCTGTATACTAGTTTATAACAGTTAGTCAATAGGAAGTTCAGGAGACAATGGGCAAATTGGATTGCGTTGAATTTCGATTAACGCGCTCCTTACCACCGTCTCACTACTGTTCATCCCTGTTTTTAACTGTATCAAAACATTTATCTAATAAGATGACCCCCCCCCTTCTTTACGATAGTTAAGAGAAGACAAAGAAGGGGTCATCTAATTGAGGGGGTGGTCTGAATATCAGGCTTGAGCTGTGGCAGTGAACGTATTAATAAAATTTTCGAACAAGCTCAATTCACTGCACTAAGCAAAAGAATCCACTTTTCTTAAATTTCTTTATTAAAAAAATTCTTTTCAAAGCAGGCACTCCAAGCCAAAACGAGAACAGGCTTTCTAAGCGCCTCTTTACAACAAATAGCTTCTAAACTGCATCGAATTCCTCATACCCAATCAGTTTTGCTAAACATTCCACTTCGCTACCTCCCCCGCTTCGTAGTTCGATCATCTAACTGCGACACCCCCCTTTTCAACATGCTCCAAGCAGTTGATAGATTTGAGATATGCATCGCCCAGATCTCGTTAATTATCGGCCGCGCTCGTCTGGGAATGAAGGCAGGTGGTTTTTCAACCCCTTCTCACTAACCCCCCTCCCTCCCTCCCTTTCTCCTCCACTTGCCAAGTGGGCGAACTTCAAAAGAGAGAATTCAGACAGAAAATCTCGCGTCGTTTTGAGTTCTTGAATTCAATTCTGGAATATCATCGTTCGCATTTTAATGTGCAAATTTCGATTTGTTTGAAATTTTAGTTATTTTCAATATATAGATTTTCCTCCAAAATGTTAAACTATGGGCATGTTGTAAAGTTTCTCCGTTATTTAATTAGAAACATCGATGAATTCAAAATCTATTTACAAATGCAATAATTTACATTTTTAAAGTCAATATTGACATTACACATAGGGGATATTTCTCATGCTGAAATCCACAGTTATCAGAAAAGTTTTTGAACAAATATCGTGAGTATAATGAATTAAATTACAATTAACTTTTAAAATCAGCACTTGAAGATAAATGTTATAATTTAATGTGATAAATTAAGTATTTAATCTGAACATTTATAAAATGCAAACATACTTAGCAGATTCCCGGCCGAATTGACCAAATGTTTGAATTTGTAAAACTTTAATTAAATCAGGAGGGCATATTATGTACAAAAAGTGATGACAAAACGGACATCCGTTTACATCGCGATACAAATATAGAAGAGAAAAGAAGAGACAAATTTTCCCCTTTGATCATTTTACTATGAGATTTTGATAGGGATCACTTTCACACGTGTAGTCTTAGGATAGGGAAATTTGGGTATCTTTAAAAGAATGTGATAAGTATTAAGGATTTTTATACCTTCATTTGGGCTGTGGGAAAATGCTGAGACTTGCAGTTTTACAGAGCTCGTGTTAAATTAAATAAAAAGTGGAATTGGATCAGGAAATTGGAGATCATTTTAGAATGAAGTTTATATGGGCTAAATTAAGATACAAATTTTGAAGTTAATTGGGATTTTAATTAGATTAAGAGATATCATTACATATATATATATATATATATATATATATATATATATATATATATAACTTTAAAATTAAAGAGGCGCTGACTTTAGTTCTATAGATATATAGAATTTTCATCACATTTATATTGTATTTATAACAATTTAATTTATAATTTAAAAATTCTCTTATGTTCGCAGTTGCTTGATTTTTTACAATCGTAAATTTTCATTCAATTAAGATTTTAATTTGAGTTCCGTATTTTAGTCGAAATATCTTTTTTTTTTTTTTTGCCTTCAGAATGCTGTAATAAAAATTTATTTTCAAAATTTTCATTAGTTCTATTATTTTCTATTTTTTTATTTTTCACAAATCATTATTATAAATATCACGGAGTCTTGTACTAAATTCTTTCTCAAATTAACTATCAAATAATACCTCTTAAGAAGAAAAAAAAAAGGAATTAGCTGATTATTGAGCTCTAAAAATATTAAAATATAGTTATGTTAATTGGAATATACTGAGTTTGAAGTTTCAGAGCCTTAGTATATAATTTTCCTCTCCGAATATGAGTGAAAACCAGTAGGAGGGATGTCTCAAACTTTTATCGTATAATATCGAATAAATTTGCCATGCCAGAGAACGTCATACATAAAACTAGCGTACAATAGTTACGAACTATGAGTTTTTGGCGTGAAATTAGCGTTTTTATTGCATTTATTGTGCCATCCTTGGCGAGTTATTTGGCAATGAATCCTTGGCATGCAGTTAATAGTGCTCCAAATTCAAATTTGTGTTTTAGGTACGTTTTCCTCAACCAATTGAAAACAAAAACTCTATACAAAACTGCACTTGTAGTCGCAAATTTTCATACCAAATTTTATATTTTAATTCATTGCGCTTTTGAATTATCACGTTTTCTTATTTCTGAAAGTACAGACCGATAGACAGACAAACCGTGGTTAGATTTAGCATAAAATTTGACAAGTGTCCACAATATAGATGTTAAAATGTGTACTGAATCTTATCTAGCTAGCTCTTAGTTTTGTGGTTGTTAACTTATATTCGAAACACAAATTTCCTCTCAACAGCTTTACTCCAAATTTGACAGAAATCTGCAAATTTAGTGTGAAGAGAGGATACCAAATTTCAACCGTCTAGCTGAAATCGTTTTTGAGTTATCTTTGTCACAGATAAATATATTGTAACATTCCCTGTTTCCCAGTACTGATAAGATATTTACGGCCAGCTGTGATGTCGCTGTTACTTACTAAACTCCTCGAGATAGCCAGAAGGTGGATCTTTCAACCTGGGTGGTCTCGCATATGTTCATTAGCGACTACAGTGAAAGACCACATGTGGGGATTCCTCGACCAAGAGGTATTGATAGTACCTTCTAAGAGAAAGGGGTGTCCAAACATGTGGATGCTAGATGTTTCTCTTTGTGAAAGGTCCTTCCCACGACCCACTGGCGCCGCTGAGAGAGAGAGCATATGTCTGAACCCCGACTGGCCGAAAGAGAGCTCAAATGACCAATGTAAATGAAGAGGCGGAGATTGTCGCCGAAATAAAGTGCGGAGATTTTTTTAGGAAGAGAGGAAACGAATTGCAGAAGACGGTTGGACTACGCCCACGAGTTCGGAGTCCGGACCCCTGGAGTGGTCTTGTTGACGAACAACCTGTCAATTCCCTGTGATGTCATTTCTCCATATTGATGGAGAACTGAGCTTCAAGAAAACCTTCGACTTTGACTGTTGTGTCTCCTATTACAGGTGTAAATAACTATTTATTTAACCAATATTAGAACAAGTTGTTCTTTGTATATATAAGGCTTTAAAATAAAGAATTGTCTGGAAATTCTGCTTCGTTATTTGATCCTTCTTGATCAAGACATTACAATATGTATAATTTCCAAAAATGTGTTTTTCGAACTCAAGAAGGTCGAATTTTTTGACGATTACTATACTTTCTCTATTTTACGTATAAAAGAAGGTATAAATCAATAACAAAATTTCATTTTTCTAAAACAGGAAACAAGTTTTTTTATAATGGCTTACAAAATACTATTTTAAACAGACGATGAGTTGCCAACTTTTGTTTTTCTTAGTGAAAATTCTCTAAGGAATAATCGTTTTATCATTTTTACGTTAAAAAAAATTGAAAATAATAGTACATTAAATAATTGTTTGGCATTCTAATACATTAAAAATTCAGAGCGTACTACTGCTTCAGGAGTAGTCATCCGAAAATCTCTGTATATATTGCAAAATCCTTCGGGGCTTTTTTTAGAGGAAGTATACTAAATAATCGATAAAGCTCTTATAATCGCCTCTGGCAACAGTGCTTAAACAAACGCTAGTTTCTTCGCTTAACTTTATCACAGAATAAAGTTTCCTTTTTATCTAAGTGCTTAATAAAATTACTTGTTGAGCCGCTGGGATGAAGAGATTACTCCTGTATTCTACTCCTTATATAAGAGGATTTGAATTTTCTTTATTCTTTCATCTGTGTTTTTTTTTTATTCTTCTTCTTCTTCTGCTGATGTTTGAACATGCCGTTGTCTTGCTTTTAACACCAGCTGCGGAATTATTGAGTCTTAAAAGTTGCCACGTGTTTCATTTTATATCTCGATTCGTAAATTTTTAAAAATAATTTTTTAAAAAAAAATCTGTTTGTAAAATGTGTGCAAAAGACGACTTGGGAAAGGTTCTAAAATTAAATGATGAATTGAAATAATTCAAGACTTTAATTAATTTTTTTCTTTGATTTTGTTGTATAAATCTTTAAGCTTTAAATTTATTCGGTAATTAATTCAATAAGGTTGGATCCATTCCAGCTTTTTTTATTGTATTTTTAATAATTCTTTAAGAGATTAAAAATATTCCGGATCTAGATTAATTAATTATGTAAGAATTATTTTTTCCTTGTAATATGTGTATGCATTAATGCTTAATAACTCTCTACATTTTTATTCTGTGAAAAGATGTAAAGCAATACAAATCTCCCAGGCTTATTTAATTCAATTTCGTTGTATCAAATTTATTATGTATAACTTTAATCCTAAGTTCTTTTTATATAGTGTTCTTTTTATTTTAAATTTTTAAACTTTTTCTTCTTTAAATAATCCATTTTAATCTACTATGTGTAATTTCAGAAAAGAACTCGGTCTTTTTTGGTTCAAATGCCATATCCATTAAAATCATTTAGATTATCGTTTTGACTGTTTTAAGGAAGTATTTTTATATGTACAGTGTTCGACACACACTCAGACAGACAGTTGAACTGTGATCAAGTTAATAAATGAAGTGATTTTTTTTATCAAAAATTTTAATTAGTTTCATAATTTTTAGCCAAATTTACATTTTATTTACAGTTATCTAAATTTACATCTGAGATGCTATATACATTCCTAGATTAAATTTAAAGTATAAATATTTTTAAATTCTTTTAATTGAAGGAACTCCATTATACTACTGGGGGTACTAGATCAGGGGTGATCGTTCTCTGATTCAGGTCTAAATTACGATCTGTGGCTGAGTGAATGAAATGCATGAATGAATCCCGTCCCGTAAAAAGGGTTGTGACGTGTGTGCAGATAAGTCGCAATCTTGTCCCTAGAGGGCGTTACTGAAAAAACAAGAGACGCACCCTTGGCTTAAAGTCACTGACTTCTAAAGTCAGTAGGCTTATCTATAACGTGCCCTTAAAAACAACAACAATTCCGTTGTATCATAAGAAGATACCAAAATAAATATTTTTTATATCTCACACTTTTTCTTTTATTTATCTTATATCTTAATGTATATTTTATTTGTCTTAAGGTATATGTTCATAATGAATGTTTTGAAAATTATCTCATAGTTATATTTTTGTATGATTGCATAAAAAAAAATTGGAAAGCATTTATAAAAACCAAAATATACCATTTAAACCACAAAGTTTTTAAAAATCTGAAAACGGGATTTTATTTGGCTGAAAAGAGGTACAAAGAATGATTTTTTTTTTTATTTTAGAGATTTATCAAATGATTTCCTTAAAATTTTGTTTATAGTCAAAGAAATACATCAAGTATTTCCTAAACAAAAAAGGTGCATTTCTATTCAATGAAGTTTAACTAATAAATAATACGAAATTTTCTAAGTTTTTTTGCATTGGGAAGCTTTAAAACAATTATAAAATATTTCCAAATTGATTAATTACTTATTCTGTATTGAAGAAATTGTTGAACTTATTGGAAAACTATACAAAATTTGAGTCCCAGTGAGAAGCATCTTATAATTGAGGTTGTTAATTTTCCGGCATGGTGATTGGTTTTCGCTTCCCTGGTAAGCCAAAAAAAAAAAAAAAAAAAAGCTGGGGGTTTGGTTCTTCCTATCCGTGACGGGGCGTTCTTCCCAAGGGAAGGGTTGTGCCATGGCCGCTGACGGCCTTTGGAACTCAACCACAGTTCTCACCAATGTTGTTGTTGCGACGGTTCGGTCATTCAGATTTTTCCGTGTGATTTCGAGCGGATCGAAGTAGTCAGTTTAAGGTTAAAGTATACCAAATTTGAACGAAAAATTAAAATTAATTTTTCGTTAATTAAAATTCAAATTAAATTCTAATTTGAGCTTTTTTGTAAGAAAATTTTCCCGAAAGCAATAATTAGAAAAAACAGCTTTTAAAGATGTAAAATAGCTTGAAAAAATATTATAAAATATAATTATTGTGTCGTTATAAAAAAAATCCGTGTAACTTTCCAAAACTTCTTCAGGATTCAAATGGGTTTATAAAGAAAACTGTTCAAAACATTAATAACATAAAATTAGAAAAAAAATCGCATTTTTGCAAAAAATATCGTTGAAGTTACCTGCCTTCAAATCATTACAAACTACGAATATAAATTTTCTTCAAATATCACGCAGAATCCAAAAGAACTTGCCTCGGTTCTCTTCAAACAAAATATTTCGGCTCCCTTAACAGATGAAAAATCATTTCCAGAAGTAATACTGTAACTTTCTGTGAGGCAACATTATCATTATCATTGGAGTGATCGCAAAGAGAAAAACATTATCTAATGCCGTCTTTAACCCAAATGTACTTTTGCCGTCTTCATTTTATCGTCTACTTTCCTATGTCCAACACCACCACTAAAAGTCAAGATCTGGTTCTATTTTGAGGAGAAAGACAAACATTACTAATGTTTGTCGATATGATTCAGGATGACAACTCAATTATTCACTTCTGACAAAGTACCCGTATTATTAACGTTTCCGAACGATTTCAGAGGCATTATCAGGGAGATTCTTTAGAGACCGGACATTATTTATCTTATTTATTGAGTTTCTTGTACTTTATCTCGAGCAGCTTTAAATACAAAGAGACAGTCTGTTGTCTTCTTGAAGCATCTCTGTTTATATCAAAGAAATATTGTTCTGGTATGTTATAATGTCATGTATTAAAGAATGGAATTCAGACTCCTAAATAAGCAGACATTATAGAGGATATTCGAGATGGATTTACCTTAACTTTTAATGCCGACAGCTATAGATATATTAGTTATACCAAGATATCAAAAATAAAGTAATACAACGAATCGAAAGTGGTATGCGGGTTTTAACCAGATATTAAAGCAATTATTTATACATTAATAGCAACATCAGTTATCATTGTATAAATAATTTAAAAAATTATATAGCAGTGCCAGATTAGTAGGAACAGACTATTTCCTCAATAATAAAGAAACCAGCGGAAGTAGTCTCTCAAAAATTTTCTCGCATATTTTCTAATAATCTTGCCATGCCAGGAGAATGCCTTGCAGGACAATAGTTACGAAATATTAAATTTTGGCTTGAATTTAGCCTTTTACTGAATCTATCTGACACGTTTTTCTCCGCCGATTGTAAACAAAATTTGACGTAAAACCTTAGTTAGATTTGGCTCAAGATTAGATAGATGTCTTCGCTACAGGTGTTAAGTCTGTGTAATGAATTTAATCTATCTAGATTTCTTCGTTTTGCAATTATTGCATTAACCCTTTAAAGGGCCCTTTTTTTTCTAGTTATATTATGTTTAAATATTTTTAGGCTTGAAATTAGAAAAGGGATTCATTTAGCTTATTATATGCATTTAATTTGATTAATTCATTCATTTGGTTAATTAATAATTAAGTAACAAATCAAGACACATCTTTTTGTGTGAGATAAAGAACTAAAGCGTCTAAGTTTCTGTCTTTCTAAAAAAATTTGTCAGAACTGATGCCAACCTACATAAATTCATACAAAGATTGATAAATTTGGTGGGAAGCATACTTCCCACGGTCCTAGAATGGGTTAACTTACATGCGAATAACCGGGCAGACGGACTTCCTCTGAACAGATTTTACTCAAATTGGGATAGAAATCTGCAAATTCAGTCTAAAGACCGGATACCAAATTTCCATTGTCTAGCGCGAATCGTTTTTGAGTTATCTTTGTCATAGACAAACAAACAGACGTAAACTTTCTAAAAATGTGTTTTTTGGAAAATAATTGAGTAAAATCACTCCAAAATTACCAGAATATAATGGCATAGATTTGAGAATTACAGTGACATTATTTTCATTTCTAAATATCTTTCAAATCTAAAATAACTGATGTTTTGCATTATAAATTGCTTCAAAAGATTAAATTATTGCACAGGAAAAAAAAATTAAAAATCGGTTTAGCAGAGGTATAAGGTTTTTAAAAATATTTTTGTAAATAATTCCTACGAATGGAATGAATAAAATGTTATTTAAGCATACGAAATTTAAAAAAAAAATGTTTGTTTTTTACCTTTTTTGAAATAATCTTTTATTGGAGGTCTTCATCCATTCATTAATAACAGATATTTTATAAATTTTCGACTATCTAAACTAATATAAATACTATATAATTTTGAAATAGCGAAATGCTTCCCTATTTCGTTTGGCTAACATTGAAAAATCAGTTTTTGAAGTTGAAAATATTATTAGTTTTCTTAAAATATAGTACCGTTATTTTATATATTGCCAAAAACTAAACTAGAATTTCTTAGCATAATCCATAAGCAAAAGTAAATCGTAGCTTCACGAAGCTGTAAAGTTTCATTTGATTCTACCAAATCTACAACTCACAGAAACTTTCCGATGACAATATATATCCGTCATTTTTCAGTGCTAAAATGTCTTGAATTCTCTTTCTATCCGAGACAGAGAAAAAGAACGTATACCATCAGCTTTTCTTTCGATAGTAGTCCCTCCCCCTCTTCCCTCGTGGGAATTTCTGAAAGAAAATAAGAGCTGACGATAACGCTTCAAACTGTCGAATAATCCAGGATGCATTGGCTCCCTTGAGGACTAACTCTGCCAAAGTCTCAAAACGAGTTGTTGTTGTAAGAGAATGAATTTTAAGGCATTCCTCGATCCGTTTATACCGTAATACTGATATTTAAAAAAGAAAAATACAGGGCGATTCATACTGAATGGGATAAAAATAAAGCTTACTTATAAAAGATGTAGTAAATATATTTTCATAAATCAAAGTTGCAATGAAATTAGTTATTCAGGTGTCTATAGCTGTTCTATATGTGCCATTTTGATGACACGGCAAATATCCATGCGGCATTCTAGTTCCTACCACACTCGTGATAGAACATCCCCTGCTAATCAGTACAATATGGCATTTAACGGCAAATATCTATGCGGCATTCCAATTTCTGCCACACGCGTGATAGAATATTCCCTGCTAATCAGTACACTATGGCAGCTAACGGCAAATATCTATACCGCATTCCAGTTCCTGCCACACGCGTGATTGAATATCCCCTGCTAATCAGTACACTATGGCAGCTAACGGCAAATATCTATACCGCATTCCAGTTCCTGCCACACGCGTGATAGAATATCCCCTGCTAATCAGTACACTATGGCAGCTAACGGCAAATATCTATACCGCATTCCAGTTCCTGCCACACGCGTGATAGAATATCCCCTGCTAATCAGTACACTATGGCAGCTAACGGCAAATATCTATATCGCATTCCAGTTCCTACCACACTCGTGATAGAACATCCCCTGCTAATCAGTACAATATGGCATTTAACGGCAAATATCTATGCGGCATTCCAATTTCTGCCACACGCGTGATAGAATATCCCCTGCTAATCAGTACACTATGGCAGCTAACGGCAAATATCTATACCGCATTCCAGTTCCTGCCACACGCATGATTGAATATCCCCTGCTAATCAGTACACTAGGGCAGCTAACGGCAAATATCTATACCGCATTCCAGTTCCTGCCACACGCGTGATTGAATATCCCCTGCTAATCAGTACAATATGGCAGCTAACGGCAAATATCTATACCGCATTCCAGTTCCTGCCACACGCGTGATAGAATATCCCCTGCTAATCAGTACACTATGGCAGCTAACGGCAAATATCTATACCGCATTCCAGTTCCTGCCACACGCGTGATAGAATATCCCCTGCTAATCAGTACACTATGGCAGCTAACGGCAAATATCTATATCGCATTCCAGTTGCTACCACACTCGTGATAGAACATCCCCAGCTAATCAGTACAATATGGCATTTAACGGCAAATATCTATGCGGCATTCCAATTTCTGCCACACGCGTGATAGAATATCCCCTGCTAATCAGTACACTATGGCAGCTAACGGCAAATATCTATATCGCATTCCAGTTCCTGCCACACGCGTGATTGAATATCCCCTGCTAATCAGTACAATATGGCAGCTAACGGCAAATATCTATACCGCATTCCAGTTCCTGCCACACGCGTGATAGAATATCCCCTGCTAATCAGTACAATATGGCAGCTAACGGCAAATATCTATACCGCATTCCAGTTCCTGCCACACGCGTGATAGAATATCCCCTGCTAATCAGTACACTATGGCAGCTAACGGCAAATATCTATACCGCATTCCAGTTCCTACCACACTCGTGATAGAACATCCCCTGCTAATCAGTACAATATGGCATTTAACGGCAAATATCTATGCGGCATTCCAATTTCTGCCACACGCGTGATAGAATATCCCCTGCTAATCAGTACACTATGGCAGCTAACGGCAAATATCTATATCGCATTCCAGTTCCTGCCACACGCGTGATTGAATATCCCCTGCTAATCAGTACACTATGGCAGCTAACGGCAAATATCTATACCGCATTCCAGTTCCTGCCACACGCGTGATTGAATATCCCCTGCTAATCAGTACAATATGGCAGCTAACGGCAAATATCTATACCGCATTCCAGTTCCTGCCACACGCGTGATAGAATATCCCCTGCTAATCAGTACACTATGGCAGCTAACGGCAAATATCTATACCGCATTCCAGTTCCTGCCACACGCGTGATAGAATATCCCCTGCTAATCAGTACACTATGGCAGCTAACGGCAAATATCTATACCGCATTCCAGTTCCTGCCACACGCATGATTGAATATCCCCTGCTAATCAGTACACTATGGCAGCTAACGGCAAATATCTATACCGCATTCCAGTTCCTGCCACACGCGTGATTGAATATCCCCTGCTAATCAGTACAATATGGCAGCTAACGGCAAATATCTATACCGCATTCCAGTTCCTGCCACACGCGTGATAGAATATCCCCTGCTAATCAGTACACTATGGCAGCTAACGGCAAATATCTATACCGCATTCCAGTTCCTGCCACACGCGTGATAGAATATCCCCTGCTAATCAGTACACTATGGCAGCTAACGGCAAATATCTATATCGCATTCCAGTTGCTACCACACTCGTGATAGAACATCCCCAGCTAATCAGTACAATATGGCATTTAACGGCAAATATCTATGCGGCATTCCAATTTCTGCCACACGCGTGATAGAATATCCCCTGCTAATCAGTACACTATGGCAGCTAACGGCAAATATCTATATCGCATTCCAGTTCCTGCCACACGCGTGATTGAATATCCCCTGCTAATCAGTACAATATGGCAGCTAACGGCAAATATCTATACCGCATTCCAGTTCCTGCCACACGCGTGATAGAATATCCCCTGCTAATCAGTACAATATGGCAGCTAACGGCAAATATCTATACCGCATTCCAGTTCCTGCCACACGCGTGATAGAATATCCCCTGCTAATCAGTACACTATGGCAGCTAACGGCAAATATCTATATCGCATTCCAGTTCCTACCACACTCGTGATAGAACATCCCCTGCTAATCAGTACAATATGGCATTTAACGGCAAATATCTATGCGGCATTCCAATTTCTGCCACACGCGTGATAGAATATCCCCTGCTAATCAGTACACTATGGCAGCTAACGGCAAATATCTATATCGCATTCCAGTTCCTGCCACACGCGTGATTGAATATCCCCTGCTAATCAGTACACTATGGAAGCTAACGGCAAATATCTATACCGCATTCCAGTTCCTGCCACACGCGTGATTGAATATCCCCTGCTAATCAGTACAATATGGCAGCTAACGGCAAATATCTATACCGCATTCCAGTTCCTGCCACACGCGTGATAGAATATCCCCTGCTAATCAGTACACTATGGCAGCTAACGGCAAATATCTATACCGCATTCCAGTTCCTGCCACACGCGTGATAGAATATCCCCTGCTAATCAGTACACTATGGCAGCTAACGGCAAATATCTATATCGCATTCCAGTTCCTACCACACTCGTGATAGAACATCCCCTGCTAATCAGTACAATATGGCATTTAACGGCAAATATCTATGCGGCATTCCAATTTCTGCCACACGCGTGATAGAATATCCCCTGCTAATCAGTACACTATGGCAGCTAACGGCAAATATCTATACCGCATTCCAGTTCCTGCCACACGCATGATTGAATATCCCCTGCTAATCAGTACACTATGGCAGCTAACGGCAAATATCTATACCGCATTCCAGTTCCTGCCACACGCGTGATTGAATATCCCCTGCTAATCAGTACACTATGGCAGCTAACGGCAAATATCTATACCGCATTCCAGTTCCTGCCACACGCGTGATAGAATATCCCCTGCTAATCAGTACACTATGGCAGCTAACGGCAAATATCTATACCGCATTCCAGTTCCTGCCACACGCGTAATAGAATATCCCCTGCTAATCAGTACACTATGGCAGCTAACGGCAAATATCTATATCGCATTCCAGTTCCTACCACACTCGTGATAGAACATCCCCTGCTAATCAGTACAATATGGCATTTAACGGCAAATATCTATGCGGCATTCCAATTTCTGCCACACGCGTGATAGAATATCCCCTGCTAATCAGTACAATATGGCAATTAACGGCACATATCTGTGCGGCATTCCAATTCCTGCCACACGCGTGATAGAATATCCCCTGCTAATCAGTACAATATGGCAGTTAACGGCACATATCTGTGCGGCATTCCAATTCCTGCCACACGCGTGATAGATTATCCCCTGTTAATGTATCCAATACGGCAATTTACGACAAATATCTATGCGGCATTCCAGTTCCTGCCACACGCGTGATAGATTATCCCCTGTTAATGTATCCAATGCGGCAATTCACGACAAATATCTATGCAGCATTCCAATTCCTGCCACATGCGTGATAGAATATCTCCTGTTAATGTATCCAATACGACAATTAACACACGCCAGGTCTCTGAAACACACGTCGTATCATTGTTTCAAGCACATTAGTTTTGTACTCTCACGTCGTGTGATTTTTTTTTTCTGTTGGGGGGGAGGTCATGAAAACATTTCACGAACATTCACTTTGTTTTTGGTGGCGTCATCCTGGGATCGTGATTTTACATAAACGCTTTATGTTCTGAAACTGCTTGATCCACCGTTTGATGTTGTGACGAATCGATGGTGGTTTACCCAATGTAGTGCGAACATCTCTTTTAATGAATGGAGATTCGGTAGCATATTCCAAAGCATAACGCTTTCTCTTCCATGGATGGTGAGTTTTTACTCTCTCGTACCAAAGTATCGAGAAAGTACTATAATATTTTAAAAATTCGAACACGAGATTCTGACGAAATCTCCACGTTTCACCTATCTCAGTTCGAAAAACACATTTTTGGAAAATGTCCGAATGTCTTTTGTGACAAATATAACTTAGAAATGCGTTGATCTAAATGCATGAAATTTGGTATACGGTTTATTATACCAAATTTGTATATTTCCCTCAAATGTTGTGCAAATTTCCTCAGAGGAAGTCTGTTTGTCTAGCTGTTCAAATATAATTTAATACGATAACTACAAAACGAAAATCGCTTCATAAGTAAAATTCGATTTAATGAACTAAATCTGTAACATCTCCAAAGTAAACACTTTGAAACTTCAAGCTAAATCCAATAATGGATTGCCTGTTTCTCTGTTTTTAGAAATATGTAAACGTTGTAAATTAAAGATGCAGGGATGTAAATATATTGACGTGACGTGATGAAGACAGTGACGTGATTTTGTAACTGCGAATGTAGTTTTGTGTCACGTGTCGAAACGTTCCTAAAACACAAATGCGATTTTCTGATATTATTAACCTCATGCCAGGAATTAATCGCCAAATAACTCGCCAAATGCTATATTAATGCCAAAGGTTAATATTCTGCGATTATTGTGAGTCAATGCCATGCAAGTCTTTCTCTGGCATAATACCTTTATTAGAGAATATGCGAGAGAATTTTGAGCCGACCACCTCAGCTGGTTGATAACGATACCGTTTTCTGCTAATAGGCAACTAGAGGTGATTGCATCATTGGGAAAACTTTTGCTGTTGCCAGATAAAACTCATATAATTGTAGTTTCAGAATACATTTGTTTCATTTAAATCAATCAATTAGAATCCGTATTATGTTATTCTTTTAGTCCAATTCAGTACTAATCATAGTTCTGTATATTCATAAGGTTTTGATGACAACTTAACATTTCATTTGTGTGTCAATAATGTATATTCTTTACACAAATGCAATAAAACGCGCTCAAATATTAAAAATCTTAAAATTTAATATAAAAATAACAATGTTGATGAGCATTTTTTAATATAATTCATTTTTAAACCGGATTAAATGTATATAATCTCTAAAAAATGAATTTTTAAAATTTACAATCGCAGATTTTAATATAACTTCTAAAGAAAAGAACAGCAATATAAACACTTCCTCAATAAAGAGGGCCGTGGTGACCTGATGGTAAAGTCTCGGCTTCAGAACCGGGAAGGTTCCAGGTTCGAGACCCGATTCTACCTAGAACCGTTGTGTAAGCGGGTCTGACGCACGTCAAATTCGTCGGAGCCAAACATCCTCCCACTGGTGCGGTGTGGAAATTTGGAGAGGCGATGCCAGTTCAGGTGTCGCCCTCGTCATTTCATCACGGTTCGAAAGTACGAAATCCATCCCAAAATAGCCCTAGTGTCGCTATAAAAAACGGCACATTAATATAACTAAACTAAGCTTAATTAGTCATCTCTAGGGAATATCAGAAACGTGCTTTTCTTATTCTTTGCACATCACCCCTTTGAGGAGTAAAATTCCCAGAAGTAGTAGATATGGGATCCTGATAAGAATTATAGCACTTATTTTATTTAAACCGCCATAAACTGTATTCAGATCGTTAAAACTGATGCTCCTATTTATTGCTTAAATATTTAATAGAATTTAAGTTGATATCTTTTCGATCGAAATGTGAAAACTCTCTCCTTCTAAAAACATTTTTAGTTCATGAGGAGAGAGGTAATTTTATTTGACCTTAATGCAATTTTTCCTCATTTTTTTTCTTTATTGATCGAAGTAGCCTTGCTTCAAACGAATTAGGGACATTAAGTCATAAAACAGTAAACATTATGGAAACATCTGTGAAATTTGCTGGAATGGTGCCACGTGAAACACATTTCAAACCGTCACACGCCGAAGAAGTATACCCCATAAAACACACGACTCGCAACAAATATTTATTTTGTTAACCTAATGGAATTAGTTCCGCTTGTTCTTAATCGCTCGAACTCTTATCATTTAATAGATTTTTCCAGTTGCGCCAACGTGTGTGTTTTTCTCGATAGATGATAACACTTTTTTCCATCTGGAAAAACAAACACCACACTCCAGGCTGTGCTCACGGAATTTTGATGGAGCCTTCACGAGGCTCAGGATTACGGGGGAGTGTAGGCTTACTGGAATGGGACATTGTGGAATGGCTTTTAGACCGAGGGAGATAAGGAACAGGTGGTCGTGACACGTTTCGGAGATCAGCCCTGAAATCTGTGCAGAATCTGGCATTGATTTCTACTTTTTTATCCTGTTTTCTGTGTTATTCTGTTTTTACTTTTTCAAAGCATTTAGTTGATAGAAATATGTTGATAATGCGATTTTCGTGTTTTGTGCTTGGACAAAATTTTAACTTTTCAGAGAAATGAGATTATTTTGTCGATTCAATATTTAATTTTTATTTATTTTTTAAATTTTTTTCTGTATCTTTGTCACAGTGAAATATTTGTTTTTAAAAATGTTTTTATTTTCGCGTACACTATGTGTATAGAAAGAGAATGTATTCTAATTGCCAAACTATTCGAATTCTAGATTTTGATCTTTACATTCCAGGCTTCGTTTGAAAAAAAAAATGTTTAGAATTATGTCTGCCTTACTAAACATACATAACTAAAAAGACTTTTAGCTAGATACATTAAATTCAGTATCTATACCAACTTTTTAGAAAATGAATTTCTATTTAAAATGGATTTCTGTTTAAAATTCTAATTATTATAAAAAATTAAATTTAATTAATTCTATTCTATTTACTCTAAAAATAGTTTTTTGTTTAACTGTGACCGGAATCCATTCAAAGGATATCCTCTCTCCAACTTGAGACGAACACAAAATATGTAAATGTTAGAGCTAGATTTATAAAAATGGTACAATGTTTTAGCCTCTAAAGTATAGATAGGTATGACCGGACCTATCTATACTTTAGAGGCTAAAACATTGGTGGGAACAGCAACACTGGTGGGAACTGTGGTTCAGTCCTAAGGGCCATCACCGGCCACGGTACAACCCTCCCCGAAGGAAGTACGTCCCGTTATCGATGGGAGAAGCCATATACCCACTTTTTTGTGTGCCCTCCAGGGTGCCGAGAACTAAAACCAATCACTATGCCGGAATCTTCTCATCCCCATTTCGAGGTGCACCCTGGGGGATGTCCAAAATTTTGAGTCAACCAACTGACTCCCCTACTCGCCGCAAAAACACACGGATTTAAACCCTAAGGCTGAATGACCAAACCACCACAACAGCAACAGTGGGAACTATGGTTGATTCCTAAGAGCCATCACCGGCCACGGTACAACCCTCCCCGAAGGAAGTACGTCCCGTTATCGATGGGAGGAATCAGATCCACCAACCTATTTGTGTACCCTCCTGGGTGGCGAGATCCAACCACTATGCCGAAAGCTTCTCATTTTCATTTCGAGGTGTCCCTCGGGAGGGGGATGTCGAAAATGTATATTCGATTTCCGGTTGCTTGTGTATTAACTGTATTCCAGCGATTAATCGCTGAAGATCACATGTTATTAGGCTTCTTCTGTTGTTTGCAAATAATATATAAGTGCATTTATTAATATATAAATACTTTTATTAAGGTATGATAGAAAGTTTCGGGGAAACACCTTTCTCTGATTAATTATTGAAGATAGAACGATTATTCAAATTTTGAAAATAACATCATATTATACCAAATTTTGTATGGAAAGTTCATTTCATATTTGCTTCATCTTTCAAGTTTAGTATCGATACTTGTAGATCAAACAGTAAATGTGTTATAAATAAATAATATGCATAACAATTATGTGCATTTATTTGCCAAAGATTTCATGACATTGTGGTTGAGTCTCAGCTTTGATAAGAAAATCGAATACATATTTCGGACACCTGTTTTGCAATGGAGTGAACCAACATTTAACGCAGAGCGACATCTGTAGTTACGAGATGCATGTTTAAATCGGCGCATTTTTGAGATATCGCGGTTACATGCTTTTGAAAGTAAGGCTAACCGTTGACCAACCCATTGAGGGTGTTAACTCCGCAATTGATACAGATTTGTACTTTAGATAATTTTTTGTATCAAATTTTACCTACGTACTTCTCTTCATTTTGTAGTTATCATATTAAATTCGAACAGCTGGTCGGACCAAAAAAAAAAAAAATATTCTTCAAAATATGATGAGAAAACTATAAATTTGATATAAAAACCGCATGCCAATTTTCATTCGCCTAGCTGAAAGCATTTTTAAGTTATCTGTCACAAGCAGGCATAATTCCAATGTGCATTTCGGTGTGAGGAAGATTTGGCGATTACATTTTTTGACTATTAAATACTTTCTTTGTTTATTTCGTATCAATCGAGAGTAAAAATTGTGAATGTCTGTTAAGCTAAATGATATTTTTAAAGAATATTCCTGATACCAGAAGTATGAGTTTTTTTAAACAAATTAATTTATCTATACTTATATAAAGCTCAATGTGTGTGTGTGTGTGTTGGTACTCTACAAGCCAGGCCATTTGACCTACAGCTACCAAATTTGATACGTGTATACCTTGAAGGTCGGGAATGTGCACCTGAGGTCGCTTTTAAAAAATTTTTAATTAGAATTTTAATTATTAATTAAAAACTAACTTTCTCCCCAAAAAATCTTTTCATTTTTCTCCACCTCCAAATGAGTAAGGCTTCAGTTTTTTTCTCACGCTAATGAGGCTAGGGGTAACATTTTTCGGCAGATTATTTCAAACGATTCTGTTTATTTTCTTAATGTTTGATGCATTTAAAATGAAACATTGTTAATTGATCGATCTTTCAGATTCATTCTGAAGTACTTTTGAATTAAAATAACGCAGAAAAAAGGAAATTAAAAATGTCTAATCTGCATAGCGCTACCCCAACTGGCGTAGAAAAATTCACGCATTTGCGTTACCGTAACTGGCGTTGAAAATTCACGCATGCGCATTGTGTTCTGATTGCTGACATCTATTTTCAACGGAAGCGGACTTGATTTAAATTATTTTTAGGTCAGTTGCATGCTTTTGTAAGTAAATTGTATTTATGTTAGTTTAAGTTCATCGTTTTTTAAGTAGATTTTTTAACCTGTTTTCAATCGATTATTTTAAACGATTCATTTTATTTTCTTAGTGTTTGATGCATTTAAAATGAAACATTGTTAATTAATAGACCTGCTCATGATGAATCTTAAAAAATTTTGTTGACAAATTCTTGAGATATTACATAAATTAAGATATTTTTTAGTGCCCATAAGGTTTAAATATTCAGCGACTCTGTTTTCAGTAATCATATTACAAAACAAAATGCTTTGTTTCAGTAAAAAAATATTATTAGATAAAAATATTACTGTATCTCTCTAATTTTCTGTTATGACGGAAGGCCTTTATAATATTATGAGTGAATTGAAATTTGAAGTTTTAAAATATTTTAATGAAGAAGCTATTAAAGCAGGAATTACATAAAATATTTAATTATTGAAATTTTAATGAGCATTAAGATTGGCCAACCGGCTGGTCGCCAAAGGCGGACTAGTCAACAATATAATTTTAAAAAATGCTAATTTTTGCAATTAAATTCAGAAATGTTTATTTAAAACTAGTTTTGAAGTTTTTATTTAATGGATATATCATTTTTTTTTCTTTAATATTTGGTTTATTCGAAACAACTGATCAATTTTCACTTCAATTTGATGAAAGTAGCCTTAAACCTGAAAAATATAGCATGGTTCCAATTGTTCTAAAGTAGAATTGTTCTAATGATATTTTATGATATTGGAATTTTCCTTTTTAATAAATACTATACTAATAAGACTTTCTAAAAAAAATTATATAATTTTATTTTTTAAATTTAATTATTTTTTATTCTATGCATTGAAACTATTATGCTTAAATTTTAACAGCTGAATAATAGTCACTAATAAATTTCTGAATAAATCCTAATTCTTGAATAAACTACTTTATAAATTTTTTTATTCCTTCCCTTTATTTTCGCCTTCCTGAAGATTTTGTTCCAGAAAGCCGAGAAATTTTAATTCCACCTCCCCATCAGTTCTTCGTAAAAATATTCGTTGCAGCTAAATTTCAATCGATAATTAATCTAGCAGAATTCTTACTAAACATGCTTTGAACAGCGAAAATGAACTGACAAAAAAAAAATCTATAAATTGCAACATATTTCCTCATAACTGATACATAATAAGTGCCAAACGATCTTAAACTAAAGAAAAAAAAAACGATTTCAAATGCTGCAAAATAAGAATAATTTATTTCAAAGAATTATTTTCTGGAATGAATTAAAGAACGGAAGTGAAAAATAATCATGACGTCATTTCGCAGGCGACTGGTTGCATTTCTACTAAAATTGATTTGGCGTCGTATTTATCGAACACCTGTTGTTTTCAGAGATCAAAAGCTTTTATTTTAGCAGAATTTCTATTGCCAGGTGTTTCGACGTGATAAAAGAAATAATAATCTGAAATAAAAAGGAAAAGAATACATTTTATTAAGCTTAAAAGATACTAGAAGATAATTGCAACCTTGCGTTGAAATTTACAGCTGACTTACGTATCGTTTGTTTGTTAATAATTAGTTTTTTTTAAATGTTACTAACTTCATTTATTTTACAATGCGTTGTCTATTATTATTTAAATTTATCATTTACGGTATTAGATCGTGATATAAATAATTGGTCTGTATATAATTTTGCATCTCCTCATAAAACAAAGGGTCGTTATCAAACATACTTTGCACGCTCATAATTTCGCCAATATAAAGAATACCTTCAACTATTCAAAATGCAAAAGTTAATTAAATATTTAATTAATTAGGAACTAAGTGAAATCTTCCATTTTCCTGCAATAAATTGAGGAAATGATCCTACAAAATTGTTTTCCTAAAATATTAATATTTTAAAAAACTTAAATAATTTTAGATAAAATTGTACAGAAAAAAAAATTATTACTGAAGAGCTAATAAAAAGATTACTTTTCAGTAATGCAAAAGTGTTTCTCAGCAATTTTTATCTTCATTGGTATTATTTTTTAAAAGTTTAACGCAGACGATTTTAATGTATGATAATAATAAAATTGATCCATTTTACCGTTATTTTTTGGAATTTAAGTTTCGTATTATCTCGAGATTTTTTATTGCTTTAAAATAGTTAATGGCAACTGCAAAAAATTGAAAGAACTGATAAATCTTTTTGGTTCACGAGTTTACCGGGCTTTAAGTAACCGAGATCTAGGGGCAGTCAATCAAGTGTGTTAAAATACTGTGCATTATAATTTATACAAAATTGGTTAAAACATTATTAAAGTTAAAACAATATTCATAAATATATCTAATTTTGAGCAAGATAGTTTATCTGCTAATAAAGCGATAAAATTCGACACAGATATACGAAAACTAATGGCTAAACTTTGGCTTTATATCATAAATGCAATTATTCTAAACGTATTATAACATTAATAGAAAAGTTGTCACTAAGATGCTTATAATATTGTTAGACATTTTCGCAATATCCACAACATCAAAGAATTCGGTGTAAAGGGTATATAGTGAAACAATTAAAGAGGCCCATTAAAAAATTAAAAAAAAACATTTATTCAACACAAAGATGTGAATACACAAAGAAAAAACACAGCAGAGAATACGAAGTGGGCAGAAAGAACTCCATAAGGAGGGAGACTTCACACAATTATTCACGTTCTTCAAACGTCTGCTATTTTTCACTGTTTTCTGTCTTTCGCTGTATCTAACTGCCGACTCGTTATTGGCTTTCACTAGGATACTAGCTACTCAATACAAGATTCGATACTATCTTAACACTTGACTCTGAGTCTCGGCTCGATTTAGTACTCGACTAGCTAATCTCTTGAGCTCCACTCAATTTGTTGATTCCAGCTCGGTTTTCTGGCTTTTTATAGCTTTCAACACAAGGCACATAAACTTTAAGGGAATCGTCATAGTTCTCGTCCGAATGGTCCTATTGCCAAAATTCCTGTTAATGCTGGAATCTTCCTTTTTTTCGCCAAATTCTTTGTCAAATGGTTGTCGCGCCTATGGGCCATTAATCTAACATCTGTCCAGAATTCATTAGAGTTATCAGTAGAACTGTCTTCTTTATGATGGAACTAATTGGGTTGAGAAGCAATACTACAAAATCGTAAACATACATATTTCACTTTTTACTTAAATGGTTTAATCCTTATTTATGATTATCTAGAATGATTATTGGAATGATTATGATTATTGGTATCTAGAATTTTTTAATTCTATCTGCTAAATCGAAATTTTTCTCAAATTAGCATTATAAACAAAAAAACAATTTATAGAAAAGAGCGGTAAAATAACAAATTCAGACTCCGAACATATCGGGGCATGTAATCTTTTTCGAAACATTTTTTATATTTGGATTAGAAACACACAATAATGTTGCAGTGAGCAATGGATTTTTAGAATTTATTATAATATAATTGCTGGACAGATAAGCAGAAAAAATTCGAATATAAAAGTTTAGAACGAAAAACCAGTGAGGTGTGGGAATTTTTACATACATATAAACGATTTGTGTGGTTTGATTATGAAAATGTTATATGCAGCAAAATTGATTTCTGTTTTCTGTATTTTAAAGAAATTTTGAGAATAAATAAATCCCAAAATGACGCGAAAAAACATTAAAATGCTGTTACAGATTTAAATGTTAAGGGCAATACTTATCACAGAAGCAGATCATGTTATGTAAAGATGAAGAGATATATTTTAATTATATTACATTTAGATAAACTTCGACAGATATTAAATAATTATTCATTTGATCTACTGAACAAATGTATTCATATTCCACAAATATATGCGATGGAGAATGAATAACAAGATTACAAACGTTATCTATGGAGGTAGCATTATCATTAATCCTAAGCTTGTCTAGCCGATTCACAGAGCTCATTCGGAGAAGACTCTGTATAAGCTTATCTAATTCCGAAGTTCAATAATTTATTCTGAAAATTAATTAATAATCCTGTTTAGCTATATTAACATCCGAATTTAAAACAACACTGAGGTTTTGGTGAGAACTTTTCAATCTTCAGTTGTTATCAATGATGGAAGCATAACAGACGCATCCCTTCATTTCAAAATTCATCGGGATCCATTCACATCATCGGGATCAAGGTGTTTGCCATGTGACGTTAAATTTAATGTGCATGAAGCCTATGTATACTGACCCGCCCGAAGGCACACGGAAATATGGAATGACTGGAAAGCTGCGACAGTATAGGTGGGAATATGGTTGAGTCCTAAGGCCCCGGTAAATCCTTCCCCTTAGCAGTCCCATCTCGTCATTTTTTTCTGATCTAGGGTGGTCTAAAACATGAAATTTCGTCAACATCTTCTATTCGAATGTTTGACGATTATAATACTTTTTTCTAGTATGTATCGTATATGAGAACGCATAAGATGTGCCCGAAGGAAAAGATGCTATATTTACATGTAAAGAAATTTTAATAATCATATTATAATTGCAATTCGTGTGGGACAGTATAATTATAAATAATTGCCGTTAAAATACTGGTCGCACCTCATACAAAATGAGTGGATGGATTCAGTGTCAATTCCTAGGTTCCCGAGTGATCCAGATGTTTTAGCATCCACGTTGCATTACCATAAACAAGCGTTTTATGGACTATGTGATTAGTTGCTTTGCTTGTCGATAATTTTACATTATATTGCCGTATTGAAAAGAGGCAGTCGACTCACCAGGGCCGAATGGTCATCGCACTGGTCTCTTAATCAAGATATCATGAGTTCGAATCCCCCTAGAGACAATGCGATTCACAGTCTGTGCAAATATTTAATTACTTGATTTTATATTTTCCTTTATTTCATGTTCCAGAAGATTCTGGACCTTTCTTTAGTTTACCAGACAAGTGTTCTGGACTTTTCTTACTGTCTCCAGAAAAGTATTCTGGAACTTTCCCTGCTAGTATAAAAGCAGAGGATCTGTCAGTCACTGTGTTCTCGGTTCAGAGTTGAGTTAATAAATTGGTTTAGCTCTACTTCTTGTGTGTGTCATTGAGTTCTACACTAAAGAACCTACGGGACAATATATTGATTTAACGATCTATGGTAATTCAACGATTCTGTCGTATGAACGAAACGTTTTGAGAACTATATTATTCCTTTGCTTGTCCACAGTTCCGCAACAGTTTCACGTGTGATGATTCAACGTTTCTGCAGTAATGAGAAACAGAACTTTTGCGCTTTATTCATACACATTTCGTTTACTTGTAGAGAGTTCAACATTTTCACACGTGATTATCCAGTGAATCCCCTGGTCGAGTTCCTTCGAAATCGTGAAAATGTTCGTCAAAACATGTGCTTTCCCAGGTCAGGGCAGGCCTTTGGCATTTGCGTCCAGCTTCGTAACGTTGCTACTACTGGAATATGATGAATCGTGCGAGACACAGTTTTACATACCTCTTTCATTCTGGGATAAATTTGTGAAGCATGATCCTCCTCTGTTTCTTATCCAAGAAATCATATACCATGCTCTCCTCCTTTTCTTATCCAAGAAATCGTGTAACATGATCCTCCTCCTTTTCTTATCCAAGAAATCGTGTAACATGATCCTCCTCCTTTTCTTATCCAAGAAATCGTGTACCATGATCCTCCTCCTTTTCTTATCCAACAAATCGTGTAACATGATCCTCCTCCTTTTCTTATCCAACAAATCGTGTAACATGATCCTCCTCCTTTTCTTATCCAACAAATCGTGTAACATGATCCTCCTCCTTTTCTTATCCAAGAAATCGTGTACCATGATCCTCCTCCTTTTCTTATCCAAGAAATCGTGTACCATGATCCTCCTCCTTTTCTTATCCAAGAAATCGTGTACCATGATCCTCCTCCTTTTCTTATCCAACAAATCGTGTACCATAATCCTCCTCCTTTTCTTATCAAAGAAATCGTACACCATGATCCTCCTCCTTTTCTTATCCAAGAAATCATGTAACATGATCCTCCTCTTTTCTTATCCAAGAAATCATGTACCATGATCCCCCTCCGTTTCTTATCCAAGAAATCATATAACATGATCCTCCTCCTTTTCTTATCCAACAAATCGTGTAACATGATCCTCCTCCTTTTCTTATCCAAGAAATCGTGTACCATGATCCTCCTCCTTTTCTTATCCAAGAAATCGTGTACCATGATCCTCCTCCTTTTCTTATCCAACAAATCGTGTACCATAATCCTCCTCCTTTTCTTATCAAAGAAATCGTACACCATGATCCTCCTCCTTTTCTTATCCAAGAAATCATGTAACATGATCCTCCTCTTTTCTTATCCAAGAAATCATGTACCATGATCCCCCTCCGTTTCTTATCCAAGAAATCATATAACATGATCCTCCTCCTTTTTTTATCCAAGGAATCATATACCGTGATCCTCCTCCTTTTCTTATCCTCGAAATCGTGTAACATGATCCTCCTTCTTTTCTTATCCAAGGAATTGTGTACCATGATCCTCCTCCTTTTCTTATCCAAGAAATCGTGTACCATGATCCTCCTCCTTTTCTTATCCAAGAAATCATATAACATGATCCTCCTCCTTTTCTTATCCGAGGTATCATATACCGTGATCCTCCTCCTTTTCTTATCCTAGAAATCGTGTAACATGATCCTCCTCCTTTTCTTATCCAAGGAATCGTGTACCATGATCCTCCTCCTTTTCTTATCCAAGAAATCGTGTACCATGATCCTCCTCCTTTTCTTATCCAAGGAATCATATACCGGGATCCTCCTCCTTTTCTTATCCTAGAAATCGTGTACAATGATCCTCCTCCTTTTCTTATCCAAGAAATCGTGTACCATGATCCTCCTCCTTTTCTTATCCAAGAAATCGTGTACCATGATCCTCCTCCTTTTCTTATCCAAGAAATCGTGTACCATGATCCTCCTCCTTTTCTTATCCAAGAAATCGTGTACCATGATCCTCCTCCTTTTCTTATCCAAGAAATCGTGTACCATGATCCTCCTCCTTTTCTTATCCAAGAAATCATATAACATGATCCTCCTCCTTTTCTTATCCTAGAAATCGTGTACCATGATCCTCCTCCTTTTCTTATCCAAGAAATCGTGTACCATGATCCTCCTCCTTTTCTTATCCAAGAAATCGTGTACCATGATCCTCCTCCTTTTCTTATCCAAGAAATCGTGTACCATGATCCTCCTCCTTTTCTTATCCAAGAAATCGTGTAATATGATCCTCCTCCTTTTCTTATCCAAGGAATCGTGTACCATGATCCTCCTCCTTTTCTTATCCAAGAAATCGTGTACCATGATCCTCCTCCTTTTCTTATCCAAGAAATCGTGTACCATGATCCTCCTCCTTTTCTTATCCAAGAAATCATATAACATGATCCTCCTCCTTTTCTTATCCAAGGAATCATATACCGTGATCCTCCTCCTTTTCTTATCCTAGAAATCGTGTAACATGATCCTCCTCCTTTTCTTATCCTAGAAATCGTGTTACATGATCCTCCTCCTTTTCTTATCCAAGAAATCATATACCATGATCCTCCTCCTTTTCTTATCCAAGAAATCATATACCATGATCCTCCTCCTTTTCTTATCCAAGAAATCATATACCATGATCCTCCTCCTTTTCTTATCCAAGAAATCATATACCATGATCCTCCTCCTTTTCTTATCCAAGAAATCATATACCATGATCCTCCTCCTTTTCTTATCCAAGAAATCATATACCATGATCCTCCTCCTTTTCTTATCCAAGAAATCATATACCATGATCCTCCTCCTTTTCTTATCCAAGGAATCATATAATTGCTCTTTGTTCTACTCTAGAGGAAACTGTCATACAATAAATTGCGGATGCAGTTAACTGCGCATGTGCAGTTCTCAGTGCTACCCTGCCATCTATCGGCTAACACATTAGCTCATTGGAATATGATACTACGCCGTTACAGCTAAGGTCTCGCTTTCATTTAGTCAGGCCTTATATTAAGTATTAAAGTTTTTAAAATTTAGCGTCTGAAGAGTTCTTTCAAATTTTATATTTATGGAATATATTTATTCTATTTTTATAGAATAGAATATATTTTATAGAATATATAAGATAGAATATATTTTATAGAATATGTAAGATAGAACGGAATATATTTTATAGAATATGTAAGATAGAACGGAATATATATTATAGAGTATGCAAGATAGAACGGAATATATATTATAGAGTATGCAAGATAGAACGGAATATATATTATAGAGTATGCAAGATAGAACGGAATATATATTATAGAGTATGCAAGATAGAACGGAATATATATTATAGAGTATGCAAGATAGAACGGAATATATTTTATAGAGTATGCAAGGTAGAACGGAATATATTTTATAGAGTATGCAAGGTAGAACGGAATATATTTTATAGAGTATGCAAGGTACAACGGAATATATTTTATAGAGTATGCAAGGTACAACGGAATATATTTTATAGAGTATGCAAGGTAGAACGGAATATATTTTATAGAGTATGCAAGGTAGAACGGAATATATTTTATAGAGTATATAAGATAAAATAACAGGCTTTGCAGACTAGATATTTTGCCAGAGATTTATATTTAAATTCAATTAAATTGCTTATATACAGGATATCGTGAAATTGCCGGACAATAGTGTTTCTTTAATTAATTTACATATGTACCGTTCGTTTTCTATATGAAGTTTTTAATGCATACTTGTCACATGACATTACAGCGCTATTAAGGTTATAAATGTGATTCATTTATCTTATAAATTATAATATTGTAACTTCATTTTTCATCCGTTTCATAAAGTACAAAGATATTAACAAAATCCTTCAAGTTTTAGCATTGATGGAAAACCACGTGATCAAATAATTGATAAAACAATAAAAACAATTTGAAATCCGAGACACAAATGCAGTCTATTATTTGTCAAGCAGGCAAAAATATGGTTTTTAAGAAGTTTCAAAAATTTATTTTTTAAATTTTTAAACGGTATTAAATTTATTTTTGTGCAATAAAATTTTTCGGAAATTGTCAAAGGAAAAACCAAAATTAAGCGTAATTTCTAACTAATAAAAATTTTGCTGAAGAGTTTTAGAAAATCGCTTCAAAGTTCTCATTCCTGTTCTCTAATGTATATAATATGTCAATATTACGCACGCACACCACACACACGCACGCACACAGACACGCACACGTTTATTATTAGCAGAAATAATCACTTTATTATATCTAATGGGGAATCATAAAATAGGGAAAGTACAGAAATATTAGAAAAATGGTATTTATTTTAAATTCTTTTTCGTATTTTTAAATTTTTCAGAATTAGCTATTTAATTGTTTGAGGATTTTTACTCATTTAATTCAATGGATATTATTTATTTAATATTTTTTTTTGAATTTCCCTTTTTTTAATGAAATTTGCCAAAGAATTTACTTTTTTCTATCTTCCTGCCTGATGCATTGTTCTTTTAATGCTTATTGAATTTTATAAAATCCAGCTATTTTAACTATAAACAAAATAAAAAAAATTGAACACAGCAACTTATTATAATTCTGCAACAAAATCTCCATAACCATCTTTATAGCCTCGCCATTTTCTTAAAAATGTTTTAAAAAAAATACTAATTTTGGATATTTTCCAAAACATTTCACACTCCAGAACAGCCCTTGCCATATTTTGCGCTCACTTCCAAAATCTTCAACAAAATAATAAAGTGTTCGTCCATATTCCTATTTCACAAATAGCACGCTAGCGTGAGTGCTATTTTTTTTAAAAACTTTTTTTTTTTCCCGAAAAGCATTAACCGCTTCATTGTTGCCATATTGATTAAGTGAAATAACACACTTCGCGTGCGAAAATGAATGCAGTAAATATGAATAGATCCATTGTGTTCTTGATATATATTTTAGGGCTAAAAGATACAATTTATCACGATAGTTCCAGATAAATTTGAAAGGATGCCAACTGTCATTTGTCATCACAACAACGTTTTCAAAAGAGGCTCGAAGTTAAAAACATTCAAGCGGAATTAAAAATGGCGTCTCAATCCAAAATATTGAGAGCTTGTTTTGATGTTTCTGAATATACTACACTATAATCAAAAAGTATTGGACTAGTTCTTTTAAAATACATATATAGGAGAAAAAGATTTGCAAACTTTTACAGTTTCATGACTCACAGAAACATCTGGCAATACTCAGTATTTGATTTTATATTATCGTCTGAAAAAAATGTTTTTGGTGAGATAAGAGTTTTAACTTTGTCGAATTTTCAAAATGGCAAATGCAACTGATCGAAGAATATGAATTAAAATTGTACTACTCTGTAATCAGAAAGTATCGAACAATTTCTTTCAAAATGCATATATACGGGAAAACCATTTTGAACTCTAACATTTTTATGATTCACAGAGAGATCTGGCAATACTCTGTATTTAATTTTAGATTGTCGTCTGAAAAAAATTGTTTTTAATGAAATAAGAGTTTTAACTGTGTCGATTTTCCCAAATGACGAAATGTAATTCACCGAAAAATATGGATTAAAATTGTACAAGTCTGTAACCAAAAAGTATCGGACTACTTCTTTCAGATTGTTTATATACAAGAAAACCATTTTCGAACTCTTACATTTTCATGACAAACAGAAACGTCTGGCTAAATTCAGTATTTGATTTAATATTATCGTCTGAAAAAAAACTGTTTTTGATGAAATAAGTTTTAATTTTGTCCAATTTTTAAAATAACGAATGCAAACCAATTAAATAATATGAATTAAAATTTATTTTTAGCCATTTCATTCCAGAACTTCACAGAAAAATATTTGGAACGATGCATTTATAAAAAATGAATATTTCGGTGAAATAAAATATTAAATCAGTGGCAGTTGTCTTTCCAAAACTTTTTCGCATACACCTAAATAAATAGTTGGCCATGGTGGCCTAGTGATAAAATCTCGTTTTCGGGATCTGAGGGTTAAAGGTTCGGGATCCGATTCCGCCGAAGAATCAACGTGTAAGAAGGTCTAGTGCACACTAAATCCGTCGGAGCCAAATGCCGTCGCGATGGTGGTTGTGGATTAAAGGGCAATGCCTGCTCTGGTATTATCCTCGTCACCTGACCATGGTTCAAATCAGAGAGGTCCATCCCAAAATAGCCCTAGTGTTGCTTTAAAACCGGATGTTAATATAATAAAGGCGTTATCCAAGAGAAAATCTTGTATGACAGAGTTGTGAATTATTGGTGCACGATAATTAAAAATATTAGCCGTTAGTGAATTTAAACATTTTACTGAATATATCGCGTCCTTCATGGTGATTAATCTCTGCCATGCGGTTAACAGTATCTGAAAATCAATTTATGTTTTAGATGCACTTTTTCCTAACAGGTTGATGCTAAAAAATGATATAACTATATTTGTAGTTACAAAATATATTTACTTTTCTATGTTATCTTGTTTAAATGCTTCTAAAAGTACAGACCGACTGATGGTCGAATCCTTGTTGAAATTTTATAAGCGCACACAAATTATCTGCAGAGGATAGATGTTAAATTACTTGTATTGAAGATAAGTTATGGTAACTTGTATTGAAGATAAGTTATGGTAACTTGTATTGAAGATAAGTTATGGTAACTTGTATTGAAGATAAGTTATGGTAACTTGTATGGAAGATAACTTAGAGTAACTTGTATGGAAGATAAGTTATGGTAACTTGTATTGAAGATAAGTTATGGTAACTTGTATTGAAGATAAGTTATGGTAACTTGTATGGAAGATAACTTAGGGTAACTTGTATTGAAGATAACTTAGGGTAACTTGTATTGAAGATAAGTTATGGTAACTTGTATTGAAGATAAGTTATGGTAACTTGTATTGAAGATAAGTTATGGTAACTTGTATTGAAGATAAGTTATGGTAACTTGTATTGAAGATAAGTTATGGTAACTTGTATTGAAGATAAGTTATGGTAACTTGTATTGAAGATAAGTTATGGTAACTTGTATTGAAGATAAGTTATGGTAACTTGTATTGAAGATAACTTAGGGTAACTTGTATCGAAGATAACTTAGGGTAACTTGTATCGAAGATAACTTAGGGTAACTTGTATCGAAGATAACTTAGGGTAACTTGTATCGAAGATAACTTAGGGTAACTTGTATCGAAGATAACTTAGGGTAACTTGTATGGAAGATAACTTAGGGTAACTTGTATTGAAGATAACTTAGGGTAACTTCTATTGAAGATAACTTAGGGTAACTTCTATTGAAGATAACTTAGGGTAACTTGTATCGAAGATAACTTAGGGTAACTTGTATCGAAGATAACTTAGGGTAACTTGTATTGAAGATAACTTAGGGTAACTTGTATTGAAGATAAGTTAAGGTAACTTGTATTGAAGATAAGTTAAGGTAACTTATTTTGAAAGAGCCGTACAGACTTCCTTTGAACGAATTTTCTTCAAAATTTGGAGTAAAGACCACATATTAAATTTCATCCGCCCGGCTCAAAGTGTTTTTGTCACAGACAGACAGATAAACATAATACTAAAAATTTATTTTCCGAAGACAGGGAGGTCTAAAACGTGGTGATTTGTCAAAACCTCGAATTCGAATTTTTTGCCAATTACAATACTTCCGCTACACTTCGTATACTGCAAAGTAAACAAGAAAAAGAGATAATCTGTCATAGATAAAACGCTTTAATAGTTAACACTATCCACATTTTTGATAATTAATAGGTCAAACAGATCATGGAATTGGTAATTAGAGACATCACGGAACAATTTCTTGTATCAAAAGAGCCAAAAATACTTGCAAGAATTCGGAAGAGAACTCGGGTTTTTCGAAGTGAATATTCAGGTTCTCGTATTGTCATTTTTATTCATGAATTTGATATTTTTAACAAATACGGCTTCACAAACTCAGCAATTATCAGATGTGGAACTGTGTGATTAGTTGTTTCAAAGCTGTGCCCTACCTCTTAAAAGGCCATATTATTTTTTTTTATGGGATACACGAAAATTTGCTATAATTCTGACGGGGTTTTAAGACGATGAATTTAAATTATGTTTTGAAGATATAGAAATCTTACCAAAATTGCATTGCAATAAAAAAAAATTACTTTGAAAATGATGTGTTAAATATTGACCATAAGATTAATACTTTTTGTAATAAAATTTTATAAATTTTTTTTCATAGCGGTGCATATATTAATACATAGTATAGAAATCGCCCCTCTTTAAAACATTTTTAATTGAAATTCGAAATATCGCCTTTTCTAATAGTTCTAATGTTTGTGTAAGCAAATTTTAGACATTCATTTTCGAATGACCTCGTATTATTCTCAGATATAATATAAAAATGTGACTTTTCTTCCCATATCAGATCTCGCAAGCAATTTTAAACTTCAAGGCGGTGGCCTGGTGGTAAGGTCTCGGCTTCGGAACCGGAGGGTTTTAGATTCGAGATCTGATTCCACCAAAAAACCGTCATGTAAGCGGGTATGGTTTACGTTAAACCGTCCGGAGGAGTGCCAACTCAGGTGTCGCCCTCATCGTCTGACCGAGGTTCAAAATTACAAGATCCGTTCTAAAATAGCCCTAGTGTGGTTTTAAAAATTGGGACGTTAATATAACTAAACTAAACTTTAAACTTCAAGAATAAATTTATTATGGCCCTATTAGGCGACTGTATATAATACGTTTTCTTTTATAGAATTTTTTTTTCAACGTGAAAGTATGGGAATAATGTTCATCATCCAGTTTTACTAGTATGCATTGTTGTTTCCACTTATAGAAAGTAAATTCTTGCTCAATATCGATTAAATTCTAATGAAATTCGGAAATCATTTGATTCAGGTGAGTTATAAAAGGGTACACATATGACTTTTAAAAATAGAAAATTCATTTTCTAAACATTTATTCGAGTTAAAAATTCGAAGATTAAATTATAGGTTTAACCCTTTGCAATCGAATATCTTCTCTCTGTCGCCATTCAAGACGGTTAACCATTTTGACATTTTTTTTAAAGTCTCAATTGCTAAAAATACCTACAAAATAATAAAAAATATAGATTCATTTTTCAGGGAAACTCAACTTAAAACAGTTGCATGTATTAATTTTTTGGAGTAATAAACAGATCCATGTATTAAGTCAATAATTATGCATCGAATTATCTTTCCGACTGCAAAGGGTTAATTGAAATCGAAAGTATAAAATGACTTCGTCTGAAATGACTCGGTATATCAATAAAGGAGCTAATATTTGAAGTTTTCAAAAACAATAAAAAAAAAAAAAACATTCTTTTGACTCTAGATATGGCAGGCGATAAACAAACTTCAAAAACAATTTTTCCCTCGTCATATCAGACGATATCTCAACAGATAACTCATCTTCACTTCTCTCTTATAGAAATTGTACTCCTTCTCCGGGAGTATAAAGGAGTGAATTTTCAGAATAGGGTAAAAAGGAGGAATTCTGGGACGGCAAATTCAGCTATCATTATCTGGCGATTTGCATGGAAAAGGTTGGTGAAAGTTCATTGATCAAAGGTTTCGCTTCGAGACTTTGATATCGAAAAGATTGATGATCGGAGAATGGGGGGGGGGGAGTTTCCCTTCTTTCTCAAAGTAGTTTCCAACAGGAAAATTCGAGTCCTTTTTCCGGATCAAATTTATAGTGGATTGTTCGCTTCGAATTCCTGCATAATACCGCGATTCAAGTCAGTATGTTATGCAACTGGGGGGAGATTTCGGAAAAATTGAAAGAAGAATGCTGTACGTTTCGTTTTAAAAATAAGTAGTGAATCCCCAGTGAAGTTGTAAAAGTCAAAATTTGAATAGAGAAATATTTCGCCGAAACTTTGGTCGTAGGCTGGAAGTTTTGTATGTTCCTTAAATATATTCAAATCAAAATAAATTATAGTATTGTGATGGATTGAGTATATATGGCAATGATTAGAATAAGAAATAAAATCTTACCTGCTTTATCGGTGTTTTAGATCCTTCCCTTATATTTGCTTACGTTTTTCCTTGCTTAAATTTCACTTTTCCCTATCTTAAGATGTACGTACACACTTGAAGATTTTTTTTAAAATTTTAACTTTAAAAATCCAGTTTTTTCAGAGTAGGTTATTAATATATGTTTAAACTCATTTCAGTGAGAAAAAACCATAATACACTCATTATTAATTCATTAAGTAAGATTTAATGAGCTAATGAGCCTATTTTTTGAAACATGATATCTTAAATTCTAATTTGTACAGACACACAATTCTAGTTGGAAATGATGGCTAATATTAGTCTTCATATTGTCTGCCTCAATCACGTTATAAAAATATATAGTTTTTTTTAACACTTTATTCATCAACGATGAATAGAAAAAGCGAGATTTTTTCTGCCATTTTAACTTTTAAACAGCTATTAAAAATTTATTTCTATAAATATAATTCGATTGAAGCACAAAACATCCGCTATTTCATGCAGATTATTTTGATATATAAATAACTGTATTTGGTTCATTTCTTGTTGAGTTATGATTGTTTGAATGAAGCAACAGAGTGGAAAAATATCATTCTTCATAAAATGAGTTTTAAAAACACCGTAACTAGAGTTTTCAATGAAAGCACGTCAAGAAAAGTAATTATAACTTGAGAAATATTTGGAATATTGGCAACATCTTTGTATCGTTTGAAAGCTAATAAATCAGAGAACATTATTAAGCAATAAAAAAATATTCGATATTTTGAACGATTTTCAAAGTTTCAAGTGTGTACATACACCTTAACTCTGAAAAACTGTGCGATAACAAAACAGAATACATATTTTACTTTCTCGGATAGATAGTATAGAGAACTGCAGTAATCGTCAAAAAATTCGAACTCTAGATTTTAAACCTCCAAGAGTTCGAAAAAAACATTTTAGGAAAATGTCTGTCTGTCCGTCTGTAAAGAAAACTCTAAAATGCTTTGATCTAAACAGAAAAAAATTTGGTATCGAGTCTTTAAATCAAATTTATTGTTTTCTATCACATTTTGAGTAAAATTACGCCAGATGTCTGTCTGTCACCCTGTTCGAATGTAAATGTAATTGTTGTGACTGAAGACGATCTTTTATCTATAAACTATTTATTTTCCATTATGTACAGGAACTTTATCAAAAACGTAAACATGGCTGAAATTCTACACTAATTTCTCTTCCGTTGCCAGTATCGCTAGCTGAATGACAAGTTACATAATTGGAAAAGACAGCAAGAAGTGCGAAATATAAAATGAGTGGCAACAGTAATTATAAAGCGAAGAGAGCTATATAGATAAAATTCAGTACATAGTTTTAACATCTGTAGTGCAGACATCTGCCATTATTTTGAGCCAAATCCAATTACGGATTCACCGTCTGTCTGTCTGCCTTTTCAGAAACATGCAAACGCGATAATTCAAGGACGCAGTGACTTAAGTGATATCAAATTTGGTATAGGATTTTGTGACTACAGGGACAAATTTGTATCAAGGTTTGGTTTCAATCGGTTGAAAAAAAAATTGCCTAAAACACAAATCCAATTTTTTTATATTATTAACACATAACAAGGATTAAACGAAAATAATTTGGCTAAGATGGCATGATAAATTCAATAAAAATGCTAAGTTCCCACCAAAAGTTAATACTTCGTAATTTTTGCTCGCCAATGCCATGTAATGCGTTCTCTAGAATGACTAATTTATTGGAGAGTTTGCTAGAAAGCTGTATCGCTGGTTTATTTTCAAGATGAATGCTTTTTCAAGTTTAGGAAAGTTCGTTATTTTAATATCAAATACCTTCGCCAATTTTACAGGTAACTCCAGGAATTTTTTTTGTCCTTTTCATTATGAAGTAACGAAATTTTTTTCATTGAGCTTTTTGTCAATCTTTTATTTTTTAATACTTTCAACACTACCATCGAGATATCTCGTCTTTTAGATCCTTCCAATCATAGGTTTCTGTGGGATAAAATTTGTCTCTTATGCCAGTTTAGATAGGTTGAGCCTTCTAATACATATCTGAAGAATACCTATACTTTTTTTTCATTTATTTTTTACAGCCGGAAGAATTGATATTTGTCTTTTCATGGTGTTTTTATCAAATTCATCCTCAGCGATGATTGTGTTAAATTATTTTAACCTCATTATTTCATCTCTAGGGGCGCTATAACCTGCCTCATTAAATTCGGCATAATCAGTTTACTATAGGTACACGTTACTTTCTTGGTTATATGAGAAGTCATTTGAATTTAGAGTGCTTAAAATGAATTTACAGGTCATCCTATATATTGTAATAATAATATACTGAATAGATACAGATAAAAATACATAATATTTCATATTTTTCATTTCAGTATCTTTTCAATATGTATTGGATAAAATCTGAAGAATTGTTGGAGTTGAATTATTCTTAGGATTTTTTTTTATTTTATTCCAAAGCGAAGTATGTTGTGTTGTGATTTAAGGTCCGCTGACAGTTATCTGTCAGCGATTTAAGCCGAGTGAGCGTCTTTTTTTTCAATAACGCCAACTAGGGTTAAGAGTACGACTTAGCTACTTTCATGCGTCACATTCATTTGCACAACCCCTTTTTACATAACATAACGCCATCCTGTGCCCCTGGTGCCTATAACACTAAGTTATCTAACCAGTTGGATGAGCACAAGATGGAAGGAAAAAAAAAAGAAAAAAAAAAAGAAAGAAAATGTTGGTAGAAAGAAAGAGACAGACCATCCAGGGTTTTCCGGAGAGAATCCCATCGGTGTCAAATCCTACACGACTGTATTTAATTTTTTGGTGACGTAATAACCGAATAGAGGGGACATGGATACTAAAACAAATGGTCACTATAGGTTCAACTTACAGGGAAACGAGATTACTAACTGAAAAAACTGATAAATTACATTGAGAACATCTATATGATATGTATAAGCATATAAACAATCACTGAATAGTCAGAAATCTGTAACGTCCTTCTGAGTCCTGTGGTTTTGATTTCCTTCGTCAGAACTGCACTTTTGAGGGACTTTTGAAGTTATAATTTCGGCTGATTTTGACAAGTGGCAGTTTGATCTCAGCTATTGTGTAGTCTTGAAGAGGTCTTGGTATTTATGAATATGGTTTACTATGGAGTGGATCTTGCCGCGTGAAAGGGTATTCGATGCAACTCTCCTGTACCATTCTTCCTCGAGACTTGTTTCTGGCTTCCTCATGTGCCACGAGAGAGTCAGTAGGCATTCGGTGGCATAGTGAATTGGGGATCCTATCTCCCCACAGCTACAATAAGGAGAGTTGGCCAGGTGGAATCTGTGTAGGTATGTCGGGAATGGGCCGTGTCCAGTGAAGAAAAGGACATCCGCTCTGTTTTTACAGGGGGGCACATTCACACACCTCACAGATAGAACACAGAAGAAAAACAACAGTATCCGAACCTGGTTTCGAATCCAGGACCCCTAGATCACGGGAAAGGCGTGCTACCCCTATACTAGGACGCAGTCAAAGCGAAGTATGCAAACAGAAAGCACTATATAATGACCGAACATTTCGCTGGCGATATTTTATTGGATTTCATGTTTAAGACATCCCTGAACCGACAAACTAGATTTGAGATTATGTTTGTCAATATCTCTAAACACAATATCTAAAAAAAAAAAAAATGTCCACCGAGAAATTGCGAATGATTGTTATTTCATGATTTCAAATTTGGGATCTGTTAAAAGGCAAATTCTTTGTCAGGTCATGTAAATATGAATACTTTTACTGAAGGAAGTAATAAGATAAACGGCTGAAATTTTGTATTTGATTTTTATCTTTCGAATTTTTTTTTGTCTACAATCGAACTCTTTTCAATTTGTTGGTTATTATTAAAACATTCTAAAATTTTCAGAATTAAGAAAGACAACACAGTAAACAAATTGCTTAGACTTCATACTTTTTCAAATGAAAACAAAACAAAACTAAAGCCTTTTAGATGATAATTTCTTAAAATGTCATTGAAATTCACGTGTGTCATGAAATAAAAAGTTAACAATAACAAATCATCAATGGGAAAAATATTTGAATTTTAAGGCTTTATAATTTCTATTGAAGAGATTTTTATGGATATTGTTTGATATATTTTGCTTGCATACCATATAAGTAAAATGATACTCAAAATAACATTAGAAATTACACTTTGAGCAAAAATTTTCAAAAAAAAAGAAAAAAAAAGCGTAGAATTTTGATTTGTTTTATAATTTTGATGGAATAGATATTAATCATTTGTAAGTTGAAATAAAGAAAAATTAATGGAATATTAGTGCGAAGTTAAAAAAAAATCCTTTCAATATGTGAATTCGAAATAAAATAAAACTGCATCAGGTAGAATTGGGTTCAAAATTTACTGTCATTTTTCAATTAAAAAGGAAATACAGAATGAAATGCCATTATTTTAAATGAAACTGATAAATATTAGTTTTAAAATGATGATTTGATATATTTTTAAAGCTTGCAGACGATAATTACTCCATTCGACGCATGTAATTTGTAGCCGCAAAAGCAATTTTATAATGTTTTGCTACTCCCTTTTTTTGCTTGTTTTTTTCGATATTTTTTTAAAACTGATAAAAGCATTTTTTTTTTTTATTGTTCGCCTGGAAGCTTTTTTTTTTTTTTGCTTGCTTGCCTGGAATTCATCTCTTTTGATCTACGAAAGCGTGTCTCATTTTACATTTTAAAAAAATATTTAATTAGGAAATACTTTTTCTTTGTCATAATTTTTTTCTTTTTTTATCTCAAAACAAAGGATTGTTTTTATTGTAAAAAAAAAAGTTTTCGTGACTTTTTCATTCGTAGCATATTTTTTATGAACATATTTTGATAAAATGCAATTAAGTTTTCTGAATATTATTTTGGATGTTTCAGGCTTTCTTTTAATGTATTTTTAAATGCAATGAATATGTCATTTTCAGAATTAATTATATCATATTAGAATAATGTTACTTTTCATGTTTCATTAAAATGAATCAAATTTCTTATAGTACAATGTGTATATTTAAAGTGATAAAGAAAATCAAAGATTCAGTTCTGCAGTCCTAACCATTGATCCGATTTCATCAAATTTTATTTCATTAAAAAATTCATGCTCTCTTAATGTCATCAATTAACGCCATTCCATTCCTTTCTCAGGAAACATTCCTAAAATGTTTCTTCACAGTACATTAAAAGGATAAAATCCAACGACAAAGATCACAAGCTACAACTATTGTGTCAATTTCGAAAGCTTTTTACTTTATTTGAAAGATATATGAAACCCTGCGAGCAGAAAAATCATTGTAAATTCTCGATCCAATAAAATGTAGAGTTATGATCAAATTCTTTATTTACAGCTTTATTTACATAAATTTACAGTTCATCATCTAGGTTAAATGAATTCTAGGTTAAATGATTTTTATTCGACACAACAAGGATAGTTCCTCGAATACTTCGGAGAAACCTCTTAAGAAAACAGCTAGCCGACTCGTTGCGTTCTCGCAAACAGGCGTAGCTCCAGGGATCCACCGAATCTTTTCGGGTGGAATTCTAGTCGGACACTCCGCTTTCTGCCTCAGTGTCCACCATTCTTCTCTTCCAATCTCCTCGCACTTTTATCCTGTTCCCACCCTCATTCACATCGGATCATTTTCCCGGTTATCCAATAATCGTTCAGCAACTACTTCACTGGTCTATCGTCGACCGTGGGAATGCGTTGGGGAGCCACCCTCCACAATGTAAAGAATGCAGGTTTACATCTGTTTCAAATACAATGCAGGTGGGGTCCCTTATCTGGACTAGCACTAATTGCCCAGAGGTCCTTACTTTAAAGGAGTTGACCACCTGGCACTTCTGGAAGCACTTACACTGCGGTAGGGCGTCGCCAATGCTGATACTGCTGTCTGGATGCTAATGATGGAGCGTGGGAAAAGAAACGTCACCATAGTCAAGCAGGGAAGAAGCTGAATCATTACATCATCAATGGTCACTTTCCTTACTTCACTCTCTATATTCAAGAGAGATGGCGAAATAAAACAGTTATGCTGGTTTCACAAAATTTATTTAAACAGTAAATTTCCCATTTATACAATTCCAAAGTAATTTTAGCATCTTAAAAAAACATATATTTCAAATAATTAAGAAAAATTTTCCCCAGTGTGAGATGCTGATCTAATATCGCCAATAATTTCTTATATGAAAGTGACTAAAGTTTCCAAAGATACCGCAAATTAAAACTATAACAGAATGCCAAAAAGACAGATTTCGCCAAACTGCAGATGTTGTTTATCAGTCAGAACGCTCTATGTTCTACTGATCAGAATGCTAAATACTGATATAATCTAAAATAGAAATTTAGTTATATCTATGTTTACCAGAATAGAACTCTTTTGGTTCAATAAGTTGTAAGGTTGGTGATACTATCTTAACTTTATACTTAGTATCAAGCTATCAAAAGTATCAAATATACATGCAACTGATTCAGATAAGAGTATCAGGTAGTAGGTATCAGTTTTTGATTACGACTGATATTTTTCTCGAACTCATTCGTTTTATTACGAGTAATATTACATCTATCTGATACAATGTAATAAATCGATATAACTCTCCTACCTCTTCCAATGTAATAACCTCGGCATCATTACTTATATATATAATTATTTTTAACTAACATATATAATGTAAGCATATAATTTATTAATCAGAAGGCAGTTTCGAAGAAGAGACTTTCGATTTTTTAAGTTCGCTTTATTCTCTCACGGGAGGCAGGCATGATTTATTTACAAGAGGCGCGGACGAGGTACGTCCGGCCACAGGAAAAGATTAGGCTAGAGAAGAGCTTAAAAAGAGGGAGAAATAAATTATCCCATCCTTATATAATATAAAATATCGATGGGGAAAATATATTTTTCATAGTGCTAATATATTAAGATTCTGATAAGGATTTTCGGTACACGCGCCGACCAGGCAAGGGAAACACAGGAATCTTTTAAAAAAGAATTTGTTTAAATCAGCAATTTTTATCCTTTCACTCGGAGCGTGGGAACTGCTGAGAAAAGCATTTTACAAAGCTTCTCTTGAATTAATTAAATAGAAAAAGTGAAATTGGATCAGGAAATAAGAGAATATTTTAGAATGAAGTTACTATGAGCTAATTTAAGATAAAACTTAGGGAATTAATTTAGATTTAAATTAGAGTTTAAAATATCATTACACACACACACACACACACACACATATATATGTGTTTTATTCCGAATTATTGCAGTCCTTTATACCATTTATCAGTGGATGTACCACTGAAAAAAATCCCAGCAATTCTTTCTTCGTTACTATTTGTGTTAAGAAGGCCCTTCTCCTCTTCTTATCCATCCATCAATCACTGTCAGAACCAAAGTCACCATTACGTTCCCATATCTCTTCCGACGAAGCGGAACTCTAATTAGGAAACAAGAAACACCATCAGGATCAGCTACCATCTCGGTACATATACGAGAACTGATAACCACCGAATCACCGGTTTCAATCCTGTCAAGAAAAAATTATTACCTGTGATATCAGCATTAGCTTGTATCTAATACAGTGAAACCGAATATGAACCAAACTTTATTTGCTGACAAAATTAGGTTAATGCTATTAATATTTTTGGTAAACAGCAATTCGCCGAAGCTGGCTAATCTATTATAGTATCACATAATGCTCCCTTTCTAACAGAGGAATTGAATAAGTTTATTTTTAGTGCACGTGGGCTTCCAAATCTGAATCATACAAACAAAATTTTATTTATATCAATATTGCTTAAGGTGAGGTGGACTCTATTAGGCACTTAGGGCGATATAATTGTTTTATGCTTATGTATTCAAATATAAATTTTAATTGTCTATAAAAAAGCCTTTAAAATTAAAGATTATTTTTTTATATTTAAAAAATATATAATTTTTTAAAAATTTCAAAATCTAGCCGATTTATTTCTATTATTTTTACTTTATTATTCTACAAATATTTCGAATAAAATTGGATATAATTTTGTAACGCCAATTAAAAGCTGCCTGTTTAGAAATATTTTTTTGCACACGCACTATATTTTCATAACTATTTAATTTTTCTTAAGTATAATTGACTTCTAGCTTTCTAAAATAAGTCGTATCATAAAATGTATGAACAGTTTTCTTTTAATTTTTAATCTAAATCTTCATTGTCATTTTTTTTTTAAATTTTCTCAGGCTCCAGGAACATTTCAAAAATATTTAAATATAATTAGAACACCGTTTTGAGAAAGTCATTAAAATATGCTTTTTTTTTTCTCTATGCATTTTAAACATTTTGTTCTTCAATAAATTTTATAATACTATTTTAGTTGAATATAATTTATATTTTGGTTATGAAACAATAAGAAACTTTCAAACTTTTGTTCGTTTTTATTTATATCACTGACCACTATTCCCTTAAAGAGTCATAAAATTAAGTTAACCCTTTAAAGGGTCATTTTTTTCTAGTCATATTATGTTAAAATATTTTTAGGCTTGAAATTAGAATAAGAAAAGGGATTTATTTAGCTTATTAGATAAATTTAATTTGATTAATTAATTAATTTGGTTAATTAATAATTGAGTAACTAATCAAGACACATCATTTTGTCTAAGATAAAGAACTGAAGCATCTAAGTTTCTGACTTTCGGCTAAAAAAATCGTCAGAACTTATGCCAACTTACATAATTTCATACAAAGATTGATAAATTTGGTGGGAAACATACTTCCCACGGCCCTAGAAAGGGTTAATTATATTAAAAATCACTGCAAAGGCTCTTCTGTCTTTATCAATCGTGGTCAGATGACGTGGACGATTTTAAGCAGTGATCAAATTCTTTATTCATTAATAATTACTGCATAAATCATAAGGACATCTTCGAAATGTCCTTTAGCAGCTTGATTTCCGAATCTTCCCGTCTATTTGTCGCAGCAAAGCCACCTGGATCGGCGTTTTATTTACGATCATATTATTAGGCATGGCGACGGTTTCATTACAATTTATGCGGCCGTTACTTGCTCCTTCTACTCGCGTTTCAGTTAATAAGAGCTTCAAGTTTTCTTAACGGTATCCGCGGGGATTCCGAGCAGTTTTCAGCCCTATGGGGAGCATAATTCTGAGATATTGTTTCCTGAACGAGATGTGAAATCCCCCAAATGTCGGTGCTAAATATCAATTTCGGGGACTTGCTCTTGAATGGCGGTATCTCTTAGAAATTTTGTCGTTTGTGTTTGTGAAGTTTCCTGTAATGTAAAGTTTGAGTAACAACTAATCACAAACTTACCAAATATAGCTTTTTTTAAACTTTATATGAAAGAAAGTTTTTATGACACAGATAATCCAATTTTAAGGGATAAAAATTGAATTTGAAATAATCATTTGCACATTTTGCACTAATGCACTAATTATTAAATCTCAATGTATTTCTCGATAACTATTATGCTTGTTAATACTGATATGCAATGCTTTTCGAGATTCAGCAGTTAGAAAGTTTTTTTTTTTTATCTTTCGAAATTTGATTTTTACCGTTTTTCTTGAACATCATTATATTGCCATTTGAAGTCCAGTGAAAACTGTTTCAAAATAGGAATATTTTTCGAACCTAGGACTCAGAGTGACATTAAAAATACTACTAGAAGTTTTTGCCTTTTTTCAAACTTGTTTTCTTCCAAGAAATTTGAATTTTCAAAGGAAAAAAATGGAAGTATCTATCTGAACTATTCATCGTTTGCAATCATCTACGTAATACAGAAGTAGAATTCTAAAAATTTGTTTCAAATTAAAAAAAAATAAATAAAATTCAAAGTTCTCATTTAAAAAAAACAATCATTTTATAATGTTTTTAAAACCTACAATCGTTTTTTATTAAAATGTTCGTTTCTTTTTATTTAGATGCAAAACAGTGGTGTTTTAATCGTCAGTTCACTCTCTTACCCGATAACATAACTGCGTACAACTTAAGAGGCCTGTTTTGCAACTAGTAAAGTAGCGAGCAACTTAAACCACTAAAATAAAAATTATGTAATACTTTTTTTTTATTTTGCTACTTTTTTCAGCAGTTCGTCTGAGGTACGAATTTATGAGAGAAATTTCGCATAAGACCTTGATGAATTTTATGGTTTGAAATCAGACTATCTATGTCCCGCTTTTGTATATCCCATGAGGGTGTGCATATCTACAAGTGGATCATACTTAGATGTCCCATCATCGTGAGCTCGCATTTAGATGTGCCACCAAGGTGCACGTATCACCAGTGGATCACACTGAAGTGTTCCATCAGGTTGCTCGTATCACCAGTGGATCACACTGAAGTGTCCCATCAGGGTGCACGTAACATCAGGGGATCACACTGAAGTGTCCCATCAGGGTGCACGTAACATCAGGGGATCACACTGAAAGTGTGCCATCAGGGTGCGCGTAACACCAGGGGATCACACTGAAAGTGTCCCATCGGTGCATGTATCACCAGGGGATCACACTGAAATGTCCCATCAGGTTGCACGTATCACCTGTGGATCACGCTGAAATGTTCTATCAGAGTTCACGTATCACCAGTGGATCACACTGAAATGTTCTATCAGAGTGCACGTATCACCAGTGGATCACGCTGAAATTTCCTTTCAGAGTGCACGTATCACCAGTGGATCACACTGAAATTTCCTATCAGAGTGCACGTATCACCAGTGGATCACGCTGAAATTTCCTATAAGAGTGCACGTATCACCAGTGGATCACGCTGAAATTTCCTATCAGAGTGCACGTATCACCAGTGGATCACGCTGAAATTTCCTATCAGAGTGCACGTATCACCAGGGGATCACACTGAAATGTCCCATCAGGTTGCACGTATCAGCAGTGGATCACACTGAAGTGTCCCATCAGGGTGCACGTAACATCAGGGGATCACACTGAAAGTGTCCCATCAGGGTGCACGTATCACCAGGGGATCACACTGAAATGTCCCATCAGGTTGCACGTATCACCAGTGGATCACACTGAAGTGTCCCATCAGGGTGCACGTAACATCAGGGGATCACACTGAAAGTGTCCCATCAGGGTGCACGTATCACCTGGGGATCACATTGAAATGTCCCATCAGGTTGCACGTATCACCAGTGGATCACGTTGAAATGTCCTATCAGAGTGCACGTATCACCAGTGGATCATGCTGAAATGTCCCATCAGGGTGCATGTACCACCAATAAATCACATGGAAAAGCCCCATAAGGGTGCGTGTACCAATGGTTGCTCACAATTAGATGTTGCATTAAAGTGTGCTAGTCACCTGTTGCTTACACTTGAATGATTTATTAGATGATACGTGTTACCAACAATTTATTTCGTTTAGTAACTAGAAAAATTTTTCTATAATTAAATAGTTAACGTGTATTAATCAAAATAACAGGATTTATTTTTAACTTCAATTCAGTATTATAAATGTAGCTTATATAATAAATTTTATAATATATGCATAAGAGTTTGATGTTATAACCCTAATTGTTTATTTGCTTCTTTGTTTGAAATGTTTTTAAAAATCTGCAAACTATTGACTCACAACGATTGCATTATGTCATTATTCTTTTATGGATAGATTTTACTTTTTACATTACTTCAGCGGCACACGATAAAACAAAGTGCTCTTGTAGTAATAGCCCATGAACGAAAAATATGAATTACAGCTCCTATCTGAATGTTTTAACTAAATCCATCCAAATTAAACTAAGCAAATCGTGATAGTCAGGTGCTAAGTCATTGCCATCTGCCTCCGAGATCTCCATATTTATACATTACACTATTCTTTCTCATTTTGAACAACTATTGATATCAGTACTCTTTTCTTAAAAAATGTGTGCCAAATTTCACAAAGATCAGGCACAAACTATAGACTTGTAAAAGTAACATAAATATTCATTTTCATATTTTTAGATTATTTTGATCACTTTTAATAACGTCTTTTATTTTCCTTTATAGGTAAGTCCAAAGATCCTTTACAAGAAAGATTTGGAGGTGGAAAGATTGATTTCTGCAGCAATTGTGTCGTAAGCAAAAAATTTTTGCATGAATCTCATATAAAACTAATTGAAATTTAAGGGTTCAACTTAATTTCAATTATTTGGATACTAAAACTCTTTACAATTTGTTCGTATCAAATATATTGCAAAACGTTATTGAAACAGAATCAGACATACGAGTACGGACAAATTGCCAAATAATAAAAAATAAGTAATATTTTAATAACACTTAGAATAGCAATTCATTGTAGAGATTTTATACTGATTTGATAATAAACCGTTGCTTAGCAACCGATGCTCTGTTTAAAATTCTCAATTGCATGGCAGAGAATTTCCATTGGCTTTTAGTAAGAAAAGCATTGCACAATTAATAATGTATGAAATGTTACTTAATAATCAGAATCTTTAAGGAATACAACGGTCGGTAGATTTTCGATAAAATTGTTAAATATACGAATAGTTAATTACCTTAAATTAAAAAAAAGGAAACTATAGAAGTACTTTTAAAGAAAACTATTATTTATTTAAGATTGAAATTTTTAATTTTAACTTTTTTTAATTTAAAATACTTTTTTTAAATTTGAAAATAGCTTATTGAAAAATAATTTTTTCTGAAAAGTTATATTACAAATCTGGGTACAATTTATTTTCTTTTATAAAATTCATTGCATTTTAAGTAATTTGATTAATTCTTAATCAATTACTAGTTTTTATTTCAGTTACATTAACGTTTTACAACTACATACGTTTTATACTACATGAGAGTTATTACATGAGATGATAATGACTGCGTGGTCTAAATCTTTCCAAATTTCTCAGCTATATTTTTAGGCAAATATTTGTCCCTTTGGTCTTCGTATGACGAAGAAACCGTGGAATTTGGTTTCGAACTCAAGGTCGTACAATCATATAGTAACCAAATATTTATTAATTGACATCGTCGAATAACGATGCAGGCACTAGTTGACATCATTGAATAAGAATGTAGATAATAGTTATTGATTGGCATCACTGAATAAAATATGTAGATAATAGTTATTGATTGGCATCACTGAATAAAATATGTAGATAATAGTTATTGATTGGCATCACTGAATAAAATATGTAAAATATGTAGATAATAGTTATTGATTGGCATCACTGAATAAAATATGTAGATAATAGTTATTGATTGGCATCACTGAATAAAATATGTAGATAATAGTTATTGATTGACATCACTGAATAAAATATATAGATAATAGTTATTGATTGGCATCACTGAATAAAATATGTAGATAATAGTTATTGATTGGCATCACTGAATAAAATATGTAGATAATAGTTATTGATTGGCATCACTGAATAAGAATGTAGATAATAGTTATTGATTGGCATCACTGAATAAAATATGTAGATAAGTTATTGATTGACATCACTGAATAAAATATGTAGATAATAGTTATTGATTGACATCACTGAATAAGAATGTAGATAATAGTTATTGATTGACATAACTGAATAAGAATGTAGATAATAGTTATTGATTGACATAACTGAATAAGAATGTAGATAATAGTTATTGATTGGCATAACTGAATAAAATATGTAGATAATAGTTATTGATTGACATCACTGAATAAAATATGTAGGCAATCGTTATTGATTGACATCACTGAATAAAATATGTAGGCAATCGTTATTAATTGGCATCACTGAATAAAAAAATGCAGGCAATAGTTATATTTTTCATGTAAGAAAGTAAAATCAATTTTTTGTATTTGCCATTTTATCGTCTAGAATTCAAGCAAGCAATAATTTTATCTTTTGCGTTAATTTGCGTTTAAGACCTTTGGCAGTATTTTATATGATTAAAAAGAGTAATTGAATTTCTATGCATAAAATCAATTTTAATTTAATTCTAAAATTTATTCTTGTATAAAGAAATTTAAATAAAGAAATTCTTTTGTTAAGATTTTCTTTATAGAATATTCCAGACAGGAAATTCTTTTTTCTCTATTATTTTTCTGAACTTTAATGACAAATTGCAAATCATTATATTTGATTTGGTGGAAGGTTTTTAAAAACTTTTGACTACCTTTTGGATTATTGAAAATAATAATTCAGAACTATTTTGTATTTTGGAGAAAGATTATTCACTCTAATTCTTATCGAAAATTCTATTTTCTTGAAGTACGTCAATTTACTTCTAGAAAATAGGACATCAGAGGTTAAAACTAAGATGAACAATCTTAAAAATATTAAGCCTTAAAATCAATATTTTAAGCTTAGATATTGAGGTTGCATGGATTATAGAGTTTTTTTAAAAAAAGATATTTCTTCAATTTTTTAAAATTATGATGAATACAGTCAGTCATTAAAAGTTAGTTTTTATCTCCGAATTTGAATTTGTTTCTTTCTCGAATTCTGTTAAAGTTTTATTTTTTGAATTTAAATTAATGAATATATGTCATTAAAAATTATTATTATTTTTATTATTTTTGTAGCGACTCTTGTTTTTGAAAAAGTTAACGCATTCTTCCTTTAATTCAATTTCTATTTTAATCAATATTTCGAGAGGAATTTTTCATTTCTCATGCTTTATTAAAGATACTGAACTAGATACTGATACAGAGATACTATTTATACTTAATTTAATTTTTGAAACGAGTTTTAATTCATATTGGACTTTGTATAGATTTGAAATTTTTATATTAATTCTTAAGTTATCTAAAGTATAAGGAAACTATTATTTACATATTTATTCGAATTCCGGCTTTATCTGTTTATTGTTTTGATCTCTGAAAATATTAAATTAGCTTTATAAATATTAATTATTATCTGTGCTGCTATTATCTAGGACTAAATTATTAAAAATGCCCCTAATCCCAGAACATACTGAAGGACTGCTTTATTGAGTCTGTAAAGTTTTACCCAAAGTTGTCATTCATTTTGAAAGGAACTTGCTTTTAGAGACACTGAGTATCATAATTTACATTCATTTATCATAATTTACTTACTTTACTAATTTATTTACCTTCTAATTCCATTTACACAAGATTTTATCTTTAATTAGAATGTAAATTAACATGATGATTTAACATTCTTCGATCCCATAATGTATCATTTTTTTTTCCGAATTCCATTTATTTACACAAAACTTTACTTTTATTGGTATTCTCAAAATGACCATTAAATGATTGCTTTATCGGTATTAAAGAAGTTGCCATTAAATGTCTGCTTTTGTCAGTATTAACAGTGAAATACTCTGGTTTCATCGGTATTCGCGAGATTACAATTAAATGGCTGTTTTTATCAGAATTCGTAAAATTACATTTTAAATGCTTGCTTTCACCGCTATTCACAAGATTGTGATGAAAAGACTGATTTTATTGGTTTCAACAAAGATACAAATAAATATTTTTTGTCCGGAGGCTGTTAACTGGCTTATGAAGCTACCACCATACTTGCATTCATAAAATTATAACTAAATGTCTCTCCGCTACCATAATGACTTGGATGTTCCATTGATAGCAAACTCAGATTGAGATCAGATTAAGAAGCCATTAAAATGACAACCATTTTTAAAAGGAATAAAAAAAACATAGAAATTCATACATATGGGCCTTTTTTGTTTTTTTTAAAGATTTATAAGGGCATTTATGGCGAGCCAGAAGAAAATTGAAAAAGCGTTTGAAAACGATTTCTGTAGCATTCAAATGTAGATATTTCAACGAAAAGAATGAATTTAAGTAGGACTAATTATTAACTTATAATTAAGCAACAAATTAATTCAAGTATTAAAAAATGTATGATGTTTACGTTAATAATTAACCAGGAATAAGTAATTTTAAAAAGTTAAATTTTTACTTTCTCGTGTACGTAGTATAGAGAAAGTGTAATAATAGTCAAATTCAAACTCGAAATTTTGACAATTTCCACATTGTAGGCCTCTCTGAATTAAAAAAAAGAACACCTTTTCGGATAAATATTCTCATGTCTGTCTGTCTGAGATAAAGATGGCTTTGATCTAGACAAATGTAGTTTGGTATACGGCTATTATACCAAATTTATAGATTTCTTTCAAATTTTGTGCTAAATCCACCCAGAAAAAGTCTAACCAGTCTAAGTCATTCCAGTGATTACTCGCCAAATTACTCGCCATAATAAATTCAATAAAAATGCTAAATTCACGCCAAAGATGTGTATTTCTTAATTCTTTTACGTTAGTAAAGATTTCTGGGATAACACCATTATTAGAGTATGCGGGAGACCCCTACCGCTTCTTTAGTCAAGTGTTAATACGAATTCATTTAAATTAGTATATTGTAAATATTTGTCTTAAATCATAGCAAAAAACATTCATTGAATTATTGAGAATAGCAATAAAGTTTGAAACTTATGAACTGTAAATAGCACTGAAATGATGTTAATATGAGGAATATATTTAATATTTTTTTTCAGTATCGAAATAACAGTAAAAATAATATTAGGATCTCATATCTTCAATTTTTTCAGTTTCGCCAAGGTTTTCCATCTTTCAAATTCGATGAAGAGAATATGAAAAAATTAAAACTTGCTTACAAATTTAAATAACACGCTTTTTTGTGAAAAAATTATCAAATTTCATTTACGATTGTAAAAATGAGTGCAGTTATTGTCATGTGAGAACATGATATTGCTTTGGTTTGAGGTTTTTGAAGCCTCAAAATGGATATGCAACAAGTTGGCGATTTATCGCTTTTGAGGAATCAATTTTTCGCTTTTAAGGTTAATAGAAAATAATGCAGAATTTTGTCAATTTGGCGATTTATCGCCAATTAAAGTGACAACTTGATTTCCAAATTATTCATTCTCTGGATTCTTACTGTCTGAATTAATTTAAGTCATTAACTAGTTTAAACCGGTTTGAAATAATCACGAGACTATCAAATTACGTATGTGTCGATATTTAGAAAAACGATGGTTTTTTTCCTCTCAAAATCGGTCGTGCTCCAAAAATTTGTTGCCAGCTAGAAAAATTAAAAATGAAAGTTTAAAAAAATTATTAACTATATAATATTTAGAGGGATAGACACCGATAGAGAAGTCTCGTGATTGTTTCGAACCAGTTTAAACTGGTTAATGACTTAAATTAATGAAGACAAATAATGACTTAAAAATAATAATGTTTTCACATAAGAACTTGAAATTTGCGATCGTAGATTTTATTTTTTAAATTATTGCTTGTGGAAATAGAAATTCATTGTTGATTATGCTTTTATGTTAAAAAATAAAAAGGCAAACAAATAATTTAATTTAAATATTTTAAATGCAGAAACAGACATCGCTTTGGAACAGCAATTAACAATCATTCGCTATTTTCAATTTAGAAGCGCAAACGATTATTTTAAATCTTCTTCTTTGAAAGTAGTTTTATAAAATTTTAAGAATTCTGATTAATTATCGATATATTTTTTTGAAAAAACTTCTACGGATTAGTTTTTCCGAAATATATTTGTAAATCTGTAAAAATATAGGACGCAAGGATGAAAGGATAAAGCATATTGAGATATAATAATTGTTTTTAAATGGAAATGAAGCAAAAACTCCTTTGCGTAACATAAAGATTATGATAAGTAGAATGCGAGGATTATGTATTACGTGATAAATGATTTCGATGAAAAATTGTTTTTCAATCTTTAAGCTAATGTGATTGCTCTTTTCAAAATAAAATAAATGAGGCCGTAAAATTGGTTTGTTTTATTTGTAAAAAGGGATTTGTTTTTTTCCTCGATTTCTGGTCGACGACTTTGGCAATTATAATTCATCAATCCATAGTTGCTATTCAGTTTTTCTAGCTTCATTTTACATAACAATTTTTAAATGATTCATTATCGGTGTTTTTAGGGTTAAAAAAGCCTAGCTCAATTTTTTAAAAAAAATGATTTTTTCTAGTTCTCAAAGTTTTAATTATTATATTTTCAATATTCATCGGTTATTTAAAAAGCATCTCATATTCTTTACAGATTAGACGAAATTTAAAATGGAATTTTAATTTTGGTTCCAGGACACTAAAACAAATTCGACTGATTTCAAGAGTATATTATTTTTGTATTTATGTATATTTATGCATGAATTAGATTTTTTTTTCAGAGAAATTTCTAATGCTAAGATTTATTGAAATCTTGAGCATTTACTGGAAAAATTTACAGAAATCTTGAAGTCGAAAATTTCTTTTGTTTATGCCATTTTTTCAATGATTGTTACAGTTCTTTGTTTCTATTTGAGGTACTAACTTGAAAGATGTGTGTTACACCAGATATTTTTTCTCTAAATACATGAATGGACATAAAAGCGGAGAAATAGAATTCATAGGCGAATTTAGTTTAAAATTTCCTTTATATTTTAGTCAAAATTACATTCCAAACTTCATTCTTTCATTTAGCTTGTCTGTTGAGGTGTGGAAATTTGCAGAGGGGGGGATTCCAGATCAGGCTTCGTCCTCGTCATCTGACCGCGGATCAAAATTACAAGGACCGTCTCATAATAACCCAGAGTTTCTTTAAAAACGTGACGTTAACATAACTAAACCAAACCTCATTTAGCTTATTATATTTATGACTTTAGTGGTCATAAAAAAGTAGACATAGATTCTAATCTTTCAGATATATGTCAGAAATTAATGCAAACATATAATTTTGACATCTCCACATGGATGTGCAGGTTTCTCTGCATTTTTATAGATCTAGTATAAAATTAGATACAGATTAAACACGCATTAAGTCAAGAATTATCTAACAAGCTTATTATTATCATGTGAGAACATGATGTTGTTTTGGTTAGGTGTTTTCGAAACTCGAAATCGCGTGGGCAATGAATAAAGTATAAATGGCAATTTTCATCATCATCTTTTAATCGCATCTATTTTTCTACCTGCTTTTACCAGTATTGCATTATTATGTATGCTTCTTTCAAAGTAGATGCGTTTTTAAAAGGTTGGCCTGCTTTCACCAGTATTGCTTTATTATTACGTATGCTTCTTTGACAGCAGATGCGTTTGTAAAAGGTTGACTTAGAACTATGACATCGTAGCTGTTATTTCATTTGAAAATCGGTCGAGTTCTAAAATTTTGTTTAACCGGTTTTAACTGATTAATGATTTAAATTAATTAGGATAAATAATGACTTAAAAATAATAATGTTCTCACATGATAACTTGAAATTTGCGATCGTAGATTTCATTTTAATTTTTTTTATTTGTCTCGTTCCGGTAAATATTCATATTTGCATACGCAAACCTTCATAAATTACTATTAATAAATTTTTTATTCTAATTCGAGTGTATTTTAAATTTGATCAACGAAATTTCTAAGTCGGAATTCTTTACGATTGAGTCAGAGTTATCTTATGCAAAAAGGGGAATACGTTCCATACAGTGTGAAATCGCTGTATGTTGCTTTAAGAACTATCCCTAATTTTTAACTGGACACATTTGTAGTGAACTGTTTTTTTTACCGCTTTTTATTTATAAACAATAAGTGTAAGAATTTGCTTGCCTAATCGCACCAAAATAAGACTTTTTCTTAAAAAAATATTTTGGAATTGTTAAATTTTTTATTCCTAATGCAAGCTCGTTGATTGCTTTCAATGAGAACTGTTCATAATTGTTTTGTAATATGAATTAAGTTTTTATACGAAATTTCATTATGCGATAATCCCTTATATTTTGACATCATTTGCTTTGAAGTCAATTATTTTTTGTAAAATAATTATGTTCAAATTTTGCAAAATAATCAGCCAAAGTCTTTAAAATTTTAATTTATAAAAGATCAAATAACTCTCCTTTTTATATATATAATATATTTGCTTGAAATATTAGCTCAATAAGAACTAGCAAACATTAAAAATGATAAATTTTAATTATGATTATGAATTAGTGAAACATTAAATTAAGAGACAAAAATCTTTTCTATTAAAAGTATATTTAAAAAACAAACAAACAAAGAATAGAAGCCTGAGAATTTTTACCCCGGCTATTCTTTTCTGTGCCATTTTAAATAATTTTTTGGAAAGAATTCTAAAGAAAAAGAATGCTTGCATTTTGAAAGAGCTCTTAGTAATTAAAGGAAAAAAAATATTCACTGGATCAATTTTCCGTAAATATGCACATTATTTAAAAGGGACGTATTGTTTTGATAAAAATGAACATTTCACGGGTAGGCGACCTTTCGCATTTAAGCCAAATGTCACACACACAATAGAATTTTTACTCGTCATATTCTTCTGGAAATGGTTTACCTTTTATATATACTAACAATGCCAAGAGAGATGCGCTTAAAGATGAAAAAAAAAAAAATTGCCCACATTTTAAAATTTGGACATGGATGCAAATAAGCTCATATCTTCATTATCAAAACTTTTTCCTCAAATGAAGCGAGAATTAAAACTTATAATCAGGAGAATTCCGAGCATTATTGCCAAAAAGGGAATGAAATATCTTCTTTATTGACGCTGAAATTGCATTTTTCTGTCTTTTCAAAGAAAGTGAAAGGATAAAGTAGACAAAGTCGATGTAATTACACTTAATTAAGTCCACTAATTAGCGCGGAATGGGATTTTAAAACTCGGCGAAAACTGTCGAGTCTTTTGAGTGGGAACGAAAAAAAAATCGTCTGTTTTGATAATGAAGTATAAGATGGAGATAAAGAAGCATTGTTGCTTCAATTTAAGCTTGATGAGTTGTGCTTTAATTATATGTTGGACAAAGGATGTGCGTGTATTTGTGTAATCAAGATTTTTTTTTTTGAAAGATTTGACTTTCAAATCAGTTTTGATAAGCCGTTGTTTGAATGAATGAATTCGTTTCTAAAACTCTGGATAAATATTTCGATACAAGCAGGATGCTTTTCCCTGTTGTGGCTAAATGATTAATTTCTAAATCATTAGAAAAAGTGATAGAAATGCAGTTAAAGTTTTAAAAAAATGCTGAAAATGCTAAGAATAAAAATTTATTTTCTTCAGTCGATAAATATATTACTCGAAACGATATTCAATCGATAAAAATGTTTCTCAAATCTAATTTTTTTATATAGTCTCCTGGTCCTATTAATCATAGTTAGTAAATTACTGTTATGTTTTAAGCGAAAAAAAAAATCACATTCCATGACTAAAATTGATTGACTTAAGAAACGCTGAAAATCGCTATTTAAATGAATTTTGTAGATCAATTCAGGGTTTCTAGGCAGATCTTAAGAGATCGTTTGAAGATTGAAAATATATGCAACAGTGTGTTGTTTTTTCAAATTGTTCGAAAAGATATTTTGTATAAGACTCCTATCAAAACTAAACAATTATAACTTGCTCAGTTTTAATTCGTAAAACTATATCGTATAATTTTTGATTTTTTTTTTTTTTTTGTTATCGTATGATTGTTGACATTTACAATTCTTGACAATTTTATCGCATAATTGTCAACAATTGATAAGGCAGGGAAATAGCATAAAAACTGCATTTCTTAAAAGTTATGAATTCTTTTTACTGATTAGACAATAATGTTAATTACCGGTATAATTTTACCGGTCAGTTAAAGCATTTTTCAATTGCAACTATATATCTAGGGGATTAGAGAATAGACATCCTGTGTGTGTGTGTGTGTGTGTGTGTGTGTGTGTGTGTGTGTGTGTGTGTGTGTGTGTGTGTGTGTGTGTGTGTGTGTGTGCACACACACACACACTGAGGACCATTTAATTCCTGAAAAGAGATTACTGAGATAACACTGCGATGGGAAGACGTAAACAATTGCATTTATTAGGAAGCCGTTGTCCTATTTTGTGATAATAGTCTAAATAAGAATATTTTTTATGTATTAATATACTTAAAAAAAAATTCAGTTTGCAGTAACTATATTCGCCAACTATATGAATGATATTAATTTAGCCCAAGATGGGTGAATTGCATTTTTTAAACCTAAGTTAAAATTCTACTTTAAATTAACTTGAAAAATATAGAGCATTCTATTTAGTTAATCATACTTACAGTGATGAAATTGATGGGTCAAATGGAATTGGCGAAATCGATGCAATTGTTGACGCTGGAGGTTCTGTCAAAATTCTATTTTGTAATTAAAATTGGCAAGTGGTTGGAAGCGGGTACAATTAATAATGTATTTAAACGTCGTGAGCTTTTAAATGAAATAAAAATGGATGATATCATTGCAGTTACTAAAGTTGGAAAATTCTAACTTGAGTTTCTGCCTAGAGAGGATCTATAGGGATGTTGGAAGGGAAGGGGAGGGTGTGTGTGTATGTTGATATAACTATTCTTTTCATATCTCAGGATCATAAACTCTAGGAAGATTGACAAACTCAGACCAACAGTTGGTTGTGGGGACCGATTCTTTTACTTTCTTAATTATCTTAAAAATATTGCTGGATAAATTGGTTTTTAATTTAATTTTTTATCATTCGAATGCAAATATATTGAAAAATTATTTTTTCCGAAGATTTTAATACCTGAAATATATAATTTAATTGCCGGCGTCCTTGCATAGGGGTAGCGCATCTTCCCCGTGATCTGGGCGTTCCGGGTTCGAATCCCGGTTCGGGCATGTTTGTTCTTCATCTGTATAATGATTGTGACATTTGATTTTTTTTTTTTGACAGCTACGTTCCTTGTTACGCAATAATCGTGAAAAAAGTTGCCAGCAACAACAAATTTACACTACACCTGTTTTGAGTACAATTTTTTTGTTCACTAAATGTTATGATGGAAATTTCCATCACTATGCAAAGAAGGGTTAAAATGAAAATATTTCGATTTATTTTGCTAAGAAATCTTTTGAGTGGTACGCGCAACTTTCAATATTTCAGTTTCTTTAGTCATGAATTTAATTGCGATATTTACTTTCAAAATTCCTTCAATTCCCCTCTTTAAAGTCAAATGCTATACAAATGATTGCATAAAGAAAGAAATTTTGAAAAAGACAACAAATAAGAATAAGAAATAGAATAAGAAATTGGTAAAGAATAAGAATAAGAAATTGGTAAAGAATAAGAATAAGAAATTGGTAAAGAATAAGAATAAGAAATTGGTAAAGAATAAGAATAAGAAATTGGTAAAGAATAAGAATAAGAAATTGGTAAAGAATAAGAATAAGAAATTGGTAAAGAATAAGAATAAGAAATTGGTAAAGAATAAGAATAAGAAATTGGTAAAGAATAAGAAATAGAATAAGAAATTGATAAAGAATAAGAAATAGAATAAGAAATTGATAAAGAATAAGAAATAGAATAAGAAATTGATAAAGAATAAGAAATAGAATAAGAAATTGGTAAAGAATAAGAAATAGAATAAAAAATTGATAAAGAATAAGAATAAGAAATTGGTAAAGAATAAGAATAAGAAATTGATAAAGAATAAGAATAAGCAATTGGTAAAGAATAAGAAATTGGTAAAGAATAAGAAATAGAATAAGAAATTGGTAAAGAATAAGAAATAGAATAAGAAATTGATAAAGAATAAGAAATAGAATAAGAAATTGATAAAGAATAAGAAATAGAATAAGAAATTGGTAAAGAATAAGAAATAGAATAAGAAATTGATAAAGAATAAGAATAAGAAATTGATAAAGAATAAGAATAAGAAATTGATAAAGAATAAGAATAAGAAATTGGTAAAGAATAAGAATAAGCAATTGGTAAAGAATAAGAATAAGCAATTGGTAAAGAATAAGAATAAGAAATTGATAAAGAATAAGAATAAGAAATTGATAAAGAATAAGAATAAGAAATTGATAAAGAATAAGAATAAGAAATTGACAAAGAATAAGAATAAGAAATTGATAAAGAATAAGAATAAGAAATTGATAAAGAATAAGAATAAGAAATTGGTAAAGAATAAGAATAAGCAATTGGTAAAGAATAAGAAATAGAATAAGAAATTGGTAAAGAATAAGAAATAGAATAAGAAATTGATAAAGAATAAGAAATAGAATAAGAAATTGATAAAGAATAAGAATAAGAAATTGGTAAAGAATAAGAAATTGATAAGAAATTTTGCAAAAAAAATCATAATAAATTTACATCGGCCACTCCAAGATGAAGATCTGGATGTATACACGTCGAACACACCAAGTGCTCCTTAATTCAGAATGTGGTAAATCAAAACTTAAAAACAAAATGAATCGTTTGATTCCAATTTCTTTTATGCATTCAAAAATATAACAATTTTCTTAAAAATATATTAGTACTATGTAAGTTTTCCAAATGTCATTATTTATTCTAAATTAAAAACAAACCAACATTTTCTTCTGATGCTTCTCGCAAAATATTTATAAACAAATATATTTAAAACATTTCATGCTTTAAAAAGAATTTTTCGCCGTTTTTCACTCTTTAACGACCGATATTTCACACAGTCAGTTAAACTATATAAAAAAATCTATCAGTTTTTATCGCCTGCCACTTTTTATAATGTTTATTTTAACTTAAATTTTTTTCCCGCCAGAAATCATTGATAAATGGAAGCAATAACTTTTGACGGCTAAACAAATTTGTTTATGTTTTATATGCGCCCGTTTAAGATTCGTGGACACAACGAGCAATTTAAACTGTCTCAATCGTAAATTTATCGTTTGCTTGTATTCGATTTTTGAATTTGGTAAAGCCCAGATGAAGGGGATTATACCTTTCGCCTTATTTTATGTTGAATTAAAGTATATAGAAAATGGCTATTTGCAAAAAAAAAGTCGTTTGAGCCATTTAAAGGTTCAAAGAAAAATTTATAAAGACAATTTTAAGTTTCGTGGCGTAAATATTCTAGCGTAGAGCTTCGCCAAAGTAGATTTAGATGTATTTTGTGGTGATATATGTTTTGACTTTTTTTTATATAGCGAGCCATAAATTGTATGTTTTGGAATTTATAAATTTTATCGCGGTTTTCTTTGCTGAATATTTATAATCGAGAAAAAAATATATTACTTATTCTAAAAAGAATCCTTTAAATGGAACTTGAGAATAATTCCATTTTATAACGCGAGAAATTGTTCGATCAACTATTTTTGGAATCATATCAATATTTGTTGATTTAAAACAATTTTTTTCTATCAGTTCTATCTAATACTTATAAAACAAATAATTTTGAGTTTATAAGTTAAGAGAAATTTTTAAAGGACCATCTTCTATTAATGTGCAAAAATTCATAGCCTAGTTTTATTGTAAAAACGCTAGATGTTAACCCGTTGCCCTCGGATGTCTCATTTCGGACACTATTTAAGACAGTGCATCATTTTGACGTTTTCTTTATTTTATAAATTTGATTGTTAAATATACCTGCAGAATAGTAAGAAGATGCAGATAAATTTTTCCTAAAAATTCATCTTTAAACAATTATATATGTTCGTTTTTCACAAACATAAATAAGTCCTTGTATTAGCTAAATACTTATGTTTCTAATTACTTTTCCGAGTGTTAGGGTTACAGGAACTGTCGTAATCTTATGTAATACTTAAAATATATAAGAATTTTTATGACATTCTTTGTAATTTTTGATAAATAATTTATTTATTCGGCTCATGGGCTGTATTTTCATGTTGTATCATTATCATGATGACATTATTCTTGGACAAAGTTTTCTTAAAAATCGATAGCAGAGGGCGGTTTGGGTATTAAATTAAAATAAAATTAAGAGAAATTAATAATTAAATTCTGACAATAATAAAATGTTATATTATCATTGGGAACATATTCGTGTAAAGAATTTGAGAATTCTAATGCATAAGGGAATGATTGAAAACTGGATTATGAAATGCAGGTTTTATAGACATCTAAAAATACAACAGCTGACAATTTAAACAAAAAATGCGTAAATACTCATAATGAAGCATAACCTTTTAAAAGTGAAATATGAAAGCAAACTATTTTTACAAAGCCAAAATACGTTAAAAAGCGCTAAATATATACATTTTTTCATGAACTGTTAAAAAACTGTTTGTTGTGGTAATTAAAGTTAATAATTTTTTTAAATAATAATTATTACAAAATTTTTTAATCAGTAATAACTTAATTAAAGAAACTGATATATCACAATATATCTATTTTTTTTAATCAGAAAAATGCTTAAGTCTAGTTTCACTTTTCAAAAAAATTTGTGGAATAAAATTTTTACCTTAAGCTTGTTTGAATTGCGAAAAATTAGACTAAGCCATTTGATTTAAAACTTGTAGGAATAAGTCAGAACTCTAACCGTATATTTTTGGAAAAAGATTTTTTGAATTACGGAAGAATATAAAATTTTATTTAAATGAAGTTTCGACGTGCATATTTTTTGTTTTTATATATTTTAAGCAGAAAATTCTTTTTCAAAATAAATGTAAGCCATTTTAATGTCAGATTAATTAATTATTCATAAGATTATTGATTTGAAGGCTTTGATATCCAAGAAAAATATACAGTTTCGTTTACTTTAGGAAAATCGCAATTTCAGTTGATGTTTAAATTGAAAACGATTTGATATTCTTAAATTCCTTCTATATTTTTGATGTTTTTATGAAATATATATAGTCTTGAAACAATATTTGTTCGCAAAGAAAAATTTTGTACATAGGTATTTCCCAGAAAGGCATCTGTTATCTTCTCTTAACACGTTCACTGCCACGACTCACGCCTGATATCCGGGCCATCTATCTAATTAGATGGCCCCTTTTTTGCTATCTTTTAACTGTAGTAGAGAAGGTGTCATCTAATAACATAGATGCTTTGGTACAATTGCATATTATTTGTAACGCACAGGCGCGTTTCTGGCAGTCAATGTGCTAACAAGCAACAACAGACATCTCAATTTTCAAAATTTTGCATGAGAAAGATAATAAATTTTTCGTTAACAATATTGAGTATTTCTAACTTTTTTCCCCACAACATATACGAACGTACCGTCTTTTATTCATGCCTGAAAAGAACTAGTGAGAGTGGTCTCTTCAAAACTTTCTCGCATACTCTTGGAATTTTGTCATGCCAGAGAACGCATTTTGTCATTCTTGGCGATTGTTTTGGCGATGAATCCCCAATGTGCAGTTAATAGTATCCAAAAAGGCTTGTTTTTTAGACACGTTTATATGCTTTAGACATGTTATGCTCAACCGATAGAAACAAAAATTTGACACAAAACTGCACTTGTAGTTGCAAATTCCTATACAAAACTTAATATATTTAAGCAATTGTGTTTTTAAGTAATCACGTTTACATGCTTCTGAAATTACAGACCGACAGATGGTCAAACCCTGGGTGGAAATGTTTTCATAATTTGACAGGTATCTACCATATATATATATTAAATCTGTGTACAGAATTTTTTTCCATCTGACTGTCTTCGTTTTGTAGCTATCGTGTTAGTGTATATTCGAACTGACGAAATTCCTCTGAACAGAGTTTACACCAAATTTCATTGAAATATACAAATTTGGTGTAAAGATTATATACCAAATTTCATCCGTCTAGCTTGAGGTGTTTTTGAGTTATCTTTGTCACAGACAGACAGATATTGTCTAAAAATGATTTTCGAATTCGTGGAGTTTTAAAACGTGGAAATTCTTCAAAATCTTGAGTTCGAATTTTTTAAAGATTACTATATTTTTTCTGTGCTAAGTATAGGGGAAAGTAAAAAGTGTGAAATAATCCTTTATTTGTTGTGAAAACCTCGGATGTTTTTGTAAAATTGAAACGATGCTACTGTTAAGCAACTGTATTTTTCTAATTTAAATACGCCTTCACAGTTTTTCATTCTTTTAATGGTCAGTGTTTTATATAGTTTACTTTATTTCGCACTAAAGGACAAAGTTCTTGCAATATTTGTTTGTTTTTGCAGTCTAATTTTAAGTAGGTTCCTTATAGGAAGAATCAAAATTGCATATGGTTCTCATAACACTACTTCCGTAAAATTTCTACAGATCTTCACCGCTCATGGGCCTAGAAGCCCAAACCACTCTTCTTTCGAAAGTTTATAGATGCATAGAACGCTTTGCCTAATTTTTCATGTTAACAACTAAATAGAAATTTTTTTTTTGGATTTTGTATGAAATATACAAACTTCGGATGAGTTCGTAGATCGACCATCTAGGACCATCTTCCATTAAAGGAAGTGGAAATGGTGGTGAGATGTGGGGGTTAAAATTTTTATTTACCTAGAACTTCCTTAAGCCTTAACTGGGGAGGTGCGGTCTACGAGACCACATTTCATTTACACTCAAATTAAATTTTCTAATGAATGTATTAATATGAAAAACTGCTAATATATTTCGCAGATATTTTTCTTGAAATATATATATAGGTTTTAGAAATTTTTCAAAATATATTATCATTGAAAAAAGTAAATGAGTTGGAACAAACATTTTCTTCTCAAATGACATGTTACAATAAATAATATTCTTGAAAATGCATATTACTTTTTACTTTTTAGATCATATTTATTTTTACAGTATATGAAGGTATATAGAAGACAATATAATGAAAAATTCAACAATTATATGATAAAAAAATGACAATAGGTAAAATTGGCCCTTTTCTTATCAGCTTGTGTGATTTTCATAGCACGATTTTCTGGGGCATTTTAAACATACAGGTTAAGAACTAGTATAAAAATCAACCTATAAATTTTGTATATATATCTCTTGGTATATTAATATATTTTATAAATTTTTCGAAATACATTATCAATAGAAAAATTAATTATGTTTGAACATACATATCAAATCAGTTGAATGCGAACTTTCATCGAAAAACTTTTCTGTACAATTATCCTTATCACTAAAATCACTTTCATCTTCATTTAAAAGTGTCTGGAGCACTGCTTCATAATAGGATCAGTAAACTGGATGATATTTCGGGGCCCAAGTTTTAGCGCCATCTGCTAAGCCTTGTTTATCACTGGAGCACTAACAGGGAGATGCGGTCTTAGAGACCGCGCTCAAAGAAATAACTGAAATATTTTTAAAAACATCTGCTGAAATCGTTTGAAAAAGTGCACGTGTATTGAAGGTCATAACACAGGAAGCTACAGAGCCAATCCATTCAATTGAGCTAAAAATAGAATAGGGGTGGCAGAAAATCCATCGCTAGCGGTTTCACATACCACACGTCCCTAGTTAAGGGTTAATATTTAAGATAGAAAAATAAATCCTATTTGCCAAATTAGTGCTTAAATAAAACGAATAATTTTTGTACTTGAAGTGTTTTGATAGCTGTAAGTGCTTTGAAGTTGAGAGCGAAACAGTAATTTTTAACTTCTAATTTTGACTGTTTCTGAAATAATATTGGCAGTTTTGAAATAAAATTAAATAAAACTTCTACCTTTATTCAATTTCTTTACTTTAAAATTGCTTAAATGGACGTGGACCAAAGATTAAAAGCCTGACTAAATGTAACTAAATAAAAATAAATTAGGAAAGATTTAATGGCAACGTTATGTAAAACTGATCAACTTGAAAAATTCCTCTTGAATATATTTTATTGTAATCTTTTTCTTGGAATTGAGAAACTGAACCTGTTTGCTTTGTTTCTTCGGTAAAATAAAAGAATTGTGTATTAGATTTCTTTCTAAAGTAAAGAAAAAATCCTTCCAATTTGCCGAGAGGAATTTTTTAATATTTTATATTGGTAATCACTAATAAAGGGAAACAATAACATTTGATGGTCATTTTTTTTATTTATGTGTGTACATTTCAGATTCATAAAAGCAATAATTTAAATTTTTCTATTGCAAATTTATCTTTTTCTCACAGTAAAGCATATGTGGAGATGATTGTATATTTAATGACATTTTGAGATGAATTAGACACAATAGAAATTATTTACAAAAAATCATTTGTGCTATTAAAGATTCAAAAATAATTTATTAATAACATTAATTTCAAATTCCGAAGCATTCTAATTCAAATTATTCTAGTGAGTTATTTACTAATGCAAATTTAGATTCATTTTGTTATTTCTTATTATACAGAAATAATTATATTCACAACCGTGATCGTGTCGATGTTTTTTTGATATGGGAAATTTATAATTGCTGAAAAATGCAGATAGACTCTTAAGAAAGAAAATATTCTTATAACATCCTTATTATTTCTATTCCAATTCAAATTTCTAAAGAATTTATAAAGATTGAAATTCTTTTAATATAAGCTGTTGAAAATAATCATAAAGCAATGTATTGGAATCTTTCTCTGGATTTTTAAGATTATTCAAAAATTCAGAATAGGGTCATAGTTTTTAGGCTAATATTTTTTATTCTTTATAGAAATAGCAGACGATAATTGCAAAACATATATTTGCAAAATTAGAGAATGCAAATACTTTTTTCACGGAAGTTAATATTCATGGAAATATCAGACGATATTTAATAGAACAAAAATGCACAGATTATTATGAATTCTACTTCATTTTTTAGCACAAAAGATTGCTATACAGTTTTCATTTAGTGTAAGATGATGAACGAATATATCGGGTTTAAAAATGAATTGAAAAATAACTTTATTTTACCAAACAAACTAAGCAGCATATTTTATAGAATAAAATAGTTTATTTTTCGTAATGCAGCAGTTTTAGTATTTTTATCGATGGAATAAAATTGCTATTAATATGATTAATAATTGTTTGTGGCAGAAATCAAATCTAATGTTTCAGTAAAATATTACTGTCAATTAACAAATTAAAACAAAATTATTTTTTTTTAAATTTTCAAATATGAAAAATATATTTTTCTTGTATTGCTTCTGGATTTAAGCAAAAATGTGGTTTTAGATTTCATCTCTAGAATGACTTCTTTAAGATCAAATTAGGTGGTGGTTAAATGATGAACGAATGCATCGGGTTTAAAAATGGATTGAAAAATAACTTTATTTTATCAGACACATTAAACTGAGAACTTGGAGAATAAAATGCTTTCTTATTTGTAATGTACCAGTTTTAGTATTTATATCAAAGAAATAAAATTGTTATTAATATGATTAGTAATTGTTTGTGACCGAAATTTGATCAAATGTTTCTGTAAAATCGTAATGTCAATTAATAAATTAAAACGAAATTATTTTTTAAATTGTCAAATCCCAACGATGAAATTTTCTTGTACGGCTTTTGGATTTACGCAAAAATGTGGTTTTAGATGTCATCTCTATAATTGCTTCTTTATGATCAAATTAGATGCTGCCATTCTTTAAAAAAATTCAATATTCATCAGAGTATAAGAAAAAATAATTTTTATAGTACTTTTAAAATATTTTTTAGAAATTTATGTACTTATTATATGGTGAGGTAATTTCAGTCAGAGTTATTAACCCTTTGACTACAAATTTATTTCAAACGACTTTTGTATTTGAAGCACTCTAATTTTGTTGTTATTACTTATGCACTTATCACAGACAAGGCCGCTGACTAAGCCAGCGATTTATGCCGAGTTTTGTGCAGTAGCTTCTGAAGGTAAAAGCCGCTGAGCACCCGAGGGCAGAAGTCTGACTTCTAGTTCCCATGAAGATGACACTCACACAATCGCTTGCACAACCCCTTTTTAGAGGGGGGCTCTTTCACGCACTTCATAGATAGAACATGAGGGGGGGGGAGAGAAGAACAATCATGCTCGAACTGGGGTTCAACCCCCGGGACGCCCAATTAACGGAGAAGACGCGTTACCAGGTCATGACGCCGGCACATTTAATTTTTGAACATATGAAGGCAGTAGCTTTTACATAAGAATTCATTTATTTCTTATCATTCAGAATATATACTGCTACATGATATTGAGATGCCTTAAGCTAATTAGAATTTTTAAAAAAGTGAAAACTTAAATTCAAACAAACATTTACGGAACGTTCTGATACATCAAATTTACCCAAAGGGTTAAGAACATTATTAAAAATATTAATAATAATTATCATTTATATTGATGAAATCTTAAATTGTTTTTAAAAAATTGTATTGCTAATATTTTTCAATTTATAAATCTTTGAAATCGGAGAAGCAAATTACTTTTTTTTTCTTACTTAGACATTAAGGTACCATTTAAGAAACTCTCCAAAGAATATTTGTCTTAATTAGAAAAAAAAGAGAACACTTTATCGTTCCAAACATAAATTGAGTTCTGAAATAAGTTGCAAAAAGCATCGATTTTGCAGTAAAAATTCAAATTTCTTCTTAATCGAACCTTCAAAAAGACTTCATTATATGTTTTTCTCCCCATCAAGGTTCCTTAATAACTACGTCATTTCCCACCTCAGATGATACACTCGGAAGTACTTACAAAATCTAACGATTTTAAGGGGGGGAGGGATATCGTTTGCTTGCGTTTTTTATGAGTTTAGCTGTGAAATTGCGCATAAAAATCTTCCCCGGCTTTGGTTAAGCAAATGAAAGATTTTTGTCTGTGTGGAGTTCTTTCTCGCTAATTGCTTGTAACTCAATCAACTGCAAAAGTTGTTTGCTTTTATCGGTTAGTTTTTTTTTCTAGATTTTTTTTTCTTATTACCAAAGATTTTTTGGTTCTTGTTTCCTTTTGAATGCCAAGAAAATATAGTTAGAAAAAAATAATCGGTTTCGAAATCGTTTGTCGCATTATTCTTTATTTTTCTTAAAGTGGCATAAAGTTTTGGTTTTTCTTTAATCCTTGTGGCTTTAAATTTGTTCTGGACCATTTAAATTCATTAGCTCTTTGATGTTTTACGATACTTAATATTTTAGTTTGCTAATGATGGACACAAAAAACATTATCTATTTTTACTTTTTTAGAGTTTTGAAAAGGCTTCATTTTAGTTAAGATTTAAAAAAAAGCTGTATCATTGATTTAAAATACAAGGAGCAATTCGGTGGAAATACCTAGACACGCTGCATACATGTTATATACAGGGTGGTTATAATTAAAGTGACCCTATTTAGACCTACGCAGTGTCCGCTGTAGTGGAAGGATGTGGAAGAAACTTGATACTTAGGTTGTCTGGATCATGGGGAACATAAATCTGCAATAAAAAAAAATAGTTCCAATTTCAACCGCCAGGTGAAAAGGCGGAGCATGAAAAACCAAAAAACACAATTTGGAACTTAAAAACTTTATTTGATAGCAATATACGTTCAATGTGCATTCCATTTACGCCAAGCACATGTTCAAAGCGTGTTTTGACGTGTCCAACAGTGGCACGATGGGTTTCTCGATCCATTTCAGCAACATGACATGTTATGCTTGCTTTCAATTCACGAAGAGTCCATATGCTTCCTCCATAGACATGATCTTTCAGGAATCCCACAACCAGAAATCACAAGGATTCAAGTCCGGAGAACGTGGAGGCCAGGTAGTTGGAAAACTTCCTGAAATTGCCCGTTGATTCTTCAAAGTAGGCACGAAACAATTTCGTCTCTGGTCGAGCAATGTGAGGAGGTGCACCATCTTGCATGAAGACAGTAGTCCCTAAACATTCTCGTTCTTGTAACGCAGGAATGACTTGTTGCTGAAAAAGGTCGCGGTAACGGGCACCTGTAACCGCGCCATGAGGAGTGTTCTCCTTCAAAAGAAGGACCAAGAATGAAATCAGTAGTAAAATCACACCATACAATAATGTAATCAGGATGTAGATACTTTTCATATACATCGTTAGAACTTGCAGTACCCCATATTCGACAGTTCTGAATATTAACTGCTCCTTCTAGGGTAAAATGAGCCTCGTCCGAACAAAAAATGTTCCAAGGCCATGAATTGTCAACGGTTATTCTGGCTAAAAAAATTCTGGCAAATTGATCTCGCTTCTCCGGGTCTGCAGGATTCAGCGCTTGCTTCATTCAATTCGATTCACTTTACAATGGATCGAAGATCTTTTTGTACTGTAGACCAAGGGAGGGACAAATCACGTGCTACCTCGAGCATTTGATGAAGAATAGTGCGAATCGGACACTCTTCCGACCACGGCAAGAGCGACTTCTTTCGCAGTTTCATTTGAAATTCGTTTCCGTTCTCTTCTTTGTACCACACCCAACTCTTCAGTCTCTTCAAATTTAATAATCATCTTTTTCAAAGCCTGCCTGGACAGAGGCCCGACATTCTCGCAGTGCAGCTGACAAATTACTACTGCTCTGATAAAACAATTTTATCAGTAAAGCTCTTCCTTTCTTCTCTAATGGCATGGCGAAGAATGATTTTGCGGACGTGAGTACTAGCTTTCGAAACTACTCTAAATTTGCATAACGGCATTTGACGTATATGAAAACCGCCATCTATCGGCCGAAATTTAAACTATTTCTTTATTGCCAATTTCTTTTCCCCATGATCCATACAGCCTAAATATCAAGTTTCTTCGACATCCTTCCACTAGAGCGGACACTTCGTAGGTCTAAATAGGGTAACTTTAATTATAACCGCCCTGTACATCGAGTGGATTTAAATTTGGTATCCAAGGCCAGCTAGCAATTACTACTTTTATTACTAAAGACGAATATTTTCTGTTTAATATGCTTGCTTACCATACTCTTTTAATTTTGTTTTTCTATAATCATACTTCTTTAATTAGAACTCTAGTAATTAATTACAAAGTATGCAAAGATAGAATATTTTCTACAAAAAAAATCTAACTCGTCAAATGTCTAACTAACAAATGTCTCAAAATTTCAAACATGTTTAGTTTAAAAGCATGTTTTTTGAAAATATGTTTCTATGTGTGCCAAAATATTCAAAAACATTTTGAAACAGACGGAGGAAATTTGGTATATGGATTCTATACCACATTTACATTTTTTAAATAAATACGATCGGCAGTCTTGCATGTTTTAGAAGAAATAATAATTTCCCGAAGATGTATAGAGAAAGTATTATAATCGTAAAAAAAAATTCCAACTCGAGTTTTGCCAAATTTCTGTGTTTCAAACCTCCTAGAGTTCGAAAAACACAATTTTTGGAAAATGTCTGCATGTGATAACGATGACTCAAAAACGCTTTGAACTTTACGAATAAAATTTGGTATTTAATTTTTACACAGCATTTGTAGAAACCTATCAAAGTTTGAGCCAATTCCATTTAGAGGAAGTCTGTCTCTCCGGCTGTTTGTATATAAGTTAACATAACTAAAAAAACAATGGTTAGATGGATAAAATTCTATACATAGATTTAACATTTATAGTATAGATACAACTACCAAATTGTGAGCTAAATCCGTCAAGAGTTTTATTATTTTTTCGTCTGTACTCTCAGAAACTGACGCGATAACTAAAAATCGCAATGACTTAAACCTATCAAATTTGATATATGATTTTATGACTATGAGAGTAATTATGTGTTTTTTCAGTAAGTTCGGCAAAAAATACGTCTAAAACAATTTGATTCTTGGATATTATTAACGGCATGGTAGGGATTAGTCGCCAAATAATCCTCTAAGTATCATACAATAGATTCATTAAAAACGCTAAATTCCTGCCAAAGGTAAACCTGTAACTGGAAACATAAATTTCCTCACGCGGCCAGAGGCATGGAGCCAAAATAACACCATTGTTATATTTCTTTTTTGTCTTTTGTAAATAGCATTGGAGTTCAATTTGGAAAGTAAATTCTCGAAATCATGTAAGCAGCAAAAATATTGAAAATATTAATAATAAAAATGTTAAATGTTATAATATTAAATGTTGGAAAAGATGTTATAAGAAAAGTCAAAACAATTCTTTAATGAGTATTTACTTCGTTTAGATATTACGGAATTACAATAATAATGACTTAATAACTGTTAGAATTAACAAACTGTTAACTGTTAGAATTTAATTAATAACTGTTAGAATTTAATTAATAACTGTTAGAATTTAATTAATAACTGTTAGAATTAACAAACTGTTAACTGTTAGAATTAACAAACTGTTAACTGTTAGAATTTAATTAATAACTGTTAGAATTTAATTAATAACTGTTAGGATTTAATTAATAACTGTTAGAATTTAATTAATAACTGTTAGAATTTAATTAATAACTGTTAGGATTTAATTAATAACTGTTAGAATTTAATTAATAACTGTTAGAATTTAATTAATAACTGTTAACTGTTAGAATTAACAAACTGTTAACTGTTAGAATTTAATTAATAACTGTTAGAATTTAATTAATAACTGTTAGAATTAACAAACTGTTAACTGTTAGAATTAACAAACTGTTAACTGTTAGAATTTAATTAATAACTGTTAGAATTAACTAACTGTTAACTGTTAGAATTTAATTAATAGCTGTTAGAATTAACTAACTGTGAACTGTTAGAATTTAATTAATAACTGTTAGAATTAACAAACTGTTAACTGTTAGAATAAACAAACTGTTAACTGTTAGAATTAACAAACTGTTAACTGTTAGAATTAACAAACTGTTAACTGTTAGAATTTAACAAACAAACATAAAGAATTTAACATTTTAAGATATTATTTTAAGAATATTTATTCATTCTTTTTACATTATTCAAATTAAAAGCAGTTTCACAGACATGGAGTCAATGACTCCATAAATACCAACAAAAACTTTGAAAAAGAATAACTCGGTTATACGCACGTGTCCATATTTAGACTTTTGCAAACCTGCTGCTAAAAGAACAACTTGAAGATACCGAGGAAAGAATTGAATTATAGGACAAAATACCACGTGATAATCAAAGCTAATGAACAACGCGGAGTCACTTTGACTCCATCTTCAGTTTTGGGTTAATATTTCATCTTGTATGACAATGCCATGCAATTGACGCCGAAGCTTAATATTTCATAGCTATTTTGTTTCTTAACTTATATGTTCTGGGATGACAATTTTATTAGGGAGTGTGCGAGAAAGTTTGAGGGGGACCATTCACGCTATTTGTATTTGCTTTATTCGCTTAGCCTAACTATTCATGAGTCGGCGGTCTCTCATTCAAACCCCAAATAAATCCCCCAATCCCTTTTCCACCCCAATTTGGATTACCACTCACGGTCTATCCCCTCCTCTTTGTGCTTCCGAAGAAATGAGATACGAGTAAAAAAAAATATTTTCCGGAACATAAGAATGGCATTTGAGATGTAACATTCCCCTAAACGAGTGTTAGAGAGGAAAGAGAATATATTACTCCATTGAATTTCATTGCGGAATTTTTATTTAAGTAGGAGGAGGTGGGGGCGGAATTGCAGCATAAACGGGGGAAATAAAAGAAACCGGAGTGTAATTTTTTTTTTTTTTTTGGATGGAACAAAGTTGACATAGAAATAAAAGTTTCATAAGCGCGCCAAAACGGGAACTTTCGCGGCTTTTGAAAACTTCTTTTTCAACGGAAATCATTGTGGGCCTGGAAAAGTAGGGGAGGAGGAATGTTTCTGACATTTTCTATGAAATAAATTTTTATTTTTGTTATATTGGGCTTAAAATTTTCTGTATTTTCGATTTTTTTGATCGATAGTTTTCTATAGGACGCAATAGTTATGTTAGAGAAAAGATTGTATAAATCTGGAAGATTGTAGGTGTTAAATGGCATTCAAACGTAATGTTTCGAAAAAAAATTGCATTTTTATGTAAAGTCTTACTGCGATTACTAAATTAAAATATGCAATACTGAAGAATGAATTGAAATGGAACATTTTTTTGCGTATTTTTCATCATTTAATCTGTGTAACTATTTAGTTTAACATAATCCATAAAAACTATCGATTTGGTTTACAATTTTTCTGTTGTCAATTCCTCTACAATATATATATATATATATATATATATATATATATAATGATATTTTAAACTTAATTTAATCCAAATTAATTTCCAAGATTTTATCTTAATTTAGCCCATCGTAACTTCATTCTAAAATATCCTTATTTCTTGATCCAATTCCACTTTCGGTTTAATTAATCCCTTTGTAAAAATAATGCGCCATCAGTACTACGTATCAAATGAAAGTGATGTCTTCTGTGCCCTTGAAAAGGTGTCAAAGGTCACCACGTGTATTGAATTGACGCCTGGCTAGAAATCCAATGTTATTTAAGACTAGTGATCATTTGTTTCGTCCCCTTTTGCTTCTTTCTTACTTCTGCTTTTGCACCGCACTGCGTGTTCTTGTATATAATTATGCTTGCCACTCGGAAGAGAATAAAACGAAACTAAAAATACAACGTCTCGTCTATGTCTTCAAACATGTACTCTGCTTCAACCAAAAATATGTTACATATTATTTAGCCGACAGGATTCCAAAAACCTTATATAAAGTACAGAATATTTTTTTTTTGTAATAGTGTTGCTGAATTTCTCCAAAATCCATGCATAGGATGTATTAGAAAAATGCAACAGGAACAAAAAAAAAAAGTCGTTTTATTCTGCACAAAAAGGCGAACGCACAGACAACAGAATAAAACCGAAGAATAGTACTTGCAGTAAATAGCTGCAGACAAGCAGTAAATCGGTAATTCGAAATTGTAACAGCAAAAAGCGCCAAGAAGAAACTCGCAGGAGAGATACTTCGCGCGTCTACTTATACCTCTCGATTCGTCTGCAATTCTCACTGACTCAATACTAGCTTATTCAACCCTGTCTCTCAACGCTTTATATTGTTCGTGACAAACCAAAACAATTTTTAAAAGATTGACAAAACTCGCAAACAAATTCTTCTTAGCAACTCCTAATGGATTTGTCAATTTTTAGCGCTTTTAGTTTGTGGAATCTTCTATCTTGTCGCCAGATGCGTCACTGAGTCTTTGTTTGGTACCCAAGTTCTTCGCCAAGGTTGGGGGGGGCATTAATTCAGCATATATAGTTACTTAAAAAACCATCTTCCCTGTCATAGAACTAACTGCGCTGAAAAGCAATATTAATAATTCGCTGCAATATTTACTTTTTATATTTACTTCATTTTTAGAGTCTTAAAATTTACGTATGTTAAATTTATTATTTCTCTTTTTCCTAATTCACTTTTCCAAATTATCGTGACCCTTGTTTATGTTGCCAGATGGTAACTTAGATGTAAAGGAATTTATTTACCTTTGCCTTCGAACTTGTATATTTTTTTTTTTTTTTTTTTTGCATTAGTTTGCACAAATGGCAATAAAAAAATTCTGATATCAAATATTATTTACAAAGAGATAATATAGATGGTTATGTCGATAAGTTATGTTTGTATTTTATGTAAACATTTTATTGAATTTTTTATATAAACAACTACCAACATTTTAAATCCCCTTAACGGAAGTAAGATAGTTTAAAACGTGTGAAACCTTCGCAGAGGTTTTTTACTGATTTTATTTTCAACTTTTTTGGCGTTCAGTGTTTGCGTAAAAGTCTTAATCAGTATCTTTCACTGGTTCACCGTGAAAATAAATTTAAACGCCGTGACTTAACTTACTGTTTGAGAGTCATTGCATTTACGAGTTAAATTCAAAATGCTCCTTCGGGTCTCACATCCGATAAAAAGGCAACCACTTACTATTCCGGATTCGTGTTCCGGCGAATCCTAAATAAAATCGCAGCTTCCTTTTCGTCGAATTTCGAATAACACCAGGGAATTTTCGTTCCCTCTTTATTCTCCACACCATGGGGTATAAATCGAGCAAAAAGGGTAAGAAAATACCGAAACACAGATGCGACATTTGAATTGTAACATTACCCTGAACGAACGTTAAAGGAAGAGAATAACTTGCCCCATTGACTTTCACAGTAGGATACGTTTCTTTTATCTCTTTTTTTTATCTGTTAGAAATAATGGAATGGGAACATAAAGTATAAAAGAAGAGTTCCGCATTCGTCCCCCACCCTTTTCAGAAGTCTCCAGGTTTTTTTAAGGCAGAAAATGAACATTTTCATTAAAGTTTCAAAAGGACTTGGGAATGGAAAATTCTAAATATATTTTTTTAGATAAAGGAATAGTTCAGTGGGGGGGGGGGGAAGCCAGAAGTGTTTGGTAGAATTTTCGAATTGCGTTAAAAAAGTTTTCACAAGATTCGCCAGTTTGTATTTGTCGATTAGTACAACACACAGTTAAATATTTTTTTTTCTTGGTCAATCTTTATTTGTGTTTATTGATTGGTACAACACATAGCTCCAGTTTGTTTGTTTTTGGACAATCTTTTTGTTTTCTCCTATAAATAGCATAGAGAAAACATTGTAATCCCCAAAGAATTCGAACTCGAGATTTTGATGAATTTCCACGTTTCCCTGAGATCGAGAAACAAATTTTTTGAAAATGTCCGTCCGTTCGTCTGTCTGTGCCAATGCTAACTCAAAAACGCTTTGAACAAGATGTGTGAAATTTGGTATACGGTCTTTATATCAAATTTATAGGTTTCTGTCAATTTTCGAACAAAATCCATTCAGAGGCAATCTGTCTGCCCGGATGTTCGAATATTATTTAACACGATAACTACAAAACGAAGAGAGCTAGGTTGATAAGATTCATTATACAGAGATACAACGTTTATAGTCTAAACACTTATCAAATGTTGTACCAAATCCAATGAGGTATCGACTTACTGTAGGGTTGTACTTTTAAAAACATAAACGATAACTAAAGGTTGCAATGACTTAAGTATATAAAATTCGGTATTTGATTTTGTGACTACAAGTGCAGTTTGGGTTCAAATTTTTGATTCAATCTATCGAGAAAAACGTGTCTAAAGCACAAATTTGATTTTTGAATACTATTAACCGCATGCCAGGGATTAATAGCCAAATCATTCACCAAGGACGACACGATAGATTCAGTAAAAATGTTAAATTCACGCCAAAAGTTTATATTTAGTAATTATTATACGCCAATACCACGGATGGCGTTTCCTGGCATGACAAGTTTATTAGAGTGTATGCGAGAAAGTTTTGGGGAAACCACGCACTTTGGTTTTTGTATTTATCGATTAGTATAATAGACGGTTACATATTTAAAATAATCAGGAAAACTAAAGAACCACTGACTTTTCTCCTGAGATCCAAACGTGGTTTAACAAATCCAATAATTACTATGAAGAAAGGTGTTATTCATAAGAATTTGTATTCCAAGAATGTATTGTTACGAAATTTCCGGGGTTCGTTTGGATAGTGGGGGTTCTATGGTGTGAAGAACGCTCAATCACCAGGCGACAGTAGAAAATAAAACAACGACGTTTATTTACACGAGGACACACAGGACAGCAGAAAGACGACAACTATATACAGCAGAAAGACGACAACTATATACAGCAGAAAAGACGACTATCCTCAGCCGAGACGCGCAGCATACAACAGACTCTACTGCAGACAGTAGCGCACAGCTTAGTTCAGCACTAGCTTCACTCCTTCGATGCTCCGCTTATCTCTGGAAGCCCAGTTCTTTATCATCGATTCCGACTTTTCTTCTTTCTGTCGCTTTCGACTATTCTCGCACTCCACTGTTTCACGACTACCAGGCAGCTGCGGCTGCTTCCTTTTATAGGTCTTAGGAGGCGGGGCTCTAGAAGCCTCTCAACCAATCAGGAACGTTCGAGGCGTAACTCGGTTTCTAATGGACGTATCGGGAATATTCTCGATGTTTCGAGTATAATCTATTTTGGCGCCAAAGTCGCCAAATTCGTCGCCAAGTCGCCAAATGGTTGCCAAGTTTGTCGCCAAGCTCAGGGATCTCCCATGGAACCAACTATGCTAGGAAGCAGCATCACAGGTTCGTAACAGTTTTATATAGAGCAGGGAGAGAAGATTTGACTTTCACTTGACTTTGTCGTCGGATATCACTTCAAAGTCAAGTGAACATGTCTTTTCCTATTCGCCCAAACTTTCCGAAAGGCACCTCTGGTATGTGATGTGATGGGATGAGAATCTTTTAAAATGCTGGCTTGTTCTCGCCAACCTAGTGTTTATGGAAATGATGTGGGTCAGCTATCCCCTATCGATTATTAGACTTGCCTCCAACGGGATGGGTTGTACCGTGACGTTTGATGGCCTGTAAGATTCAACTATATTTCTCATCTACACTGTTGTAGATTTCCTATCGTGTTTTATTTAAGTGTGTCTTCGAACGAGTTTGAGTAGATTTTTATGGTCACTCCCCTCACTTCAAAATATTGTTACGAATCTGTGATGCGGCTTCCCAGCATAGTTGGTTCTATAGCAGGTCCCAGAGCTTGGCGACAAACTTGGCGACCATTTTTCGACTTGGCGACGAATTTGGCGCCAAAATAGATTATACCCGAAACATCGAGAATTTTCCCGATCCGCCCATTAGGAACCGAGATATGCCTCGAACGTTCCTGATTGGTTGAGAGGCTTCTAGCCTCGCCTCCTGAGACCTATAAAAGGAGATGCAGCTGCTGTGGAGTGTGGGGAAGAACGAGTCTTCCAGAGAGTGTAGTCGTCGTAGTCGGAACCGACGCTAAAGAACTGGCCTTCCAGAGATAAGCGGAGCAACGACGGAGTGAAGCTAGTGCTGAACTGAGCTGTGTGCTACTGCCTGCAGTAGAGTCTGTTGTATGCTGCGCGTCTCGGCTGAGGATAGTCGTCTTTTCTGCTGTATATAGTTGTCGTCTTTCTGCTGTCCTGTGTGTCCTCGTGTAAATAAACGTCGTTGTTTTATTATCTACTGTCGCCTGGTGATTGAGCGTTCTTCACACCATAGAACCCCCACTATCCAAACGAACCCCGGAAATTTCGTAACAATATATTAGATCAGTATGGTTCGTAATATAAGAAAGAAATTCAAATGCGGATTTAGGGAGATAAAATTGATTGTTTTGACCAATTAAAAGGAAAATTCGATGCAAACGATTCGAAAGATTTACTGTTTCTGTTGCAGTATCATATATAAGATTTTAACTGTGCATGAATGATTCGCATAGTCCTTCACGCTCCTTGATAATGCTCAATTCTACACTGACAGAGAGGCACTTTCTAAATGGATTGTGTTCTAAATGTGTAAAACGTCTTCAGATTTAGAGGAAAGACCATGCACCAAATTTCATCAATCTAGCTGCATCGTGTTCGCGGAAAACAATTCAAAAATTGTATTTTTCTGATTGAGAAAGATCTGAAACAAGAAGAATCATCAAAATATTGAGATTCAATATGTCAGTCATGATTAAAATACTTAAGTAAAAACACGTTTATCAAAAGAATCTCAAAATTTAATTTTCGTTTTTCTTTTAAGAATTTTTTTACTGCGTGTGAGAAGGTTTTGATTAAAAGAAGTAACCATTTATTGTTGATGAAAAGTATGCATGTCCTGAATTGTAAGGGAAAAAAAACTTTTCACCCTTTTTTCTCTTCTCTTTTCCACTTTTAAAATCGCATTTACGATAATGATGAAACTATTTAATCAGTTAACTGTTTCGACCTCTTTGAAAAATGCGTTTCTAAATGGTGTCACAAAAATTTAGCGATGACGAGTGTACTCGTCAAAGGCAGAGTATGTGTAATATGAAATTATGTTGTAATGAAATGACTTTTTTCCTTTCAATAATTACATTTATTTATTTACTTAAACTAACAAAAATTTTTTTTTTGCATATGAACGAAAAGAAACAAAAGAAAAATAATTTATCATTTTAATTTACTGTTCAAGAATGGTATTGAGCAAAGTATGCCACAATGCATAATAGTTTTTTATTTGTTCCTTTCATTTTGACTTGGTGTCAAAATATTTGAATCATCTTGGAAATTTACGAACATGTTTCAGTTTCTACTAAAATTGTAATTCAAATTGTAAATTGTCACTTATTATTACTCCTAACGAATAAACTCGTCAGAACGCAAAATCCTGTACTCTTTCCATGGCGATAATACTCGTCATAAACTGATTCAAGTGAGTTCAATCTACAGTGGTGGCCAAAAGTGTGGACATTTTTTGAAACATTCATGTTTTTCAACTTTGCGTGCTTGTAGAATATATTAATTTTCACTTAAATACAAATGTTTATATATCAAGTTGAAGGTAATTTAATGTAGAATTTAATAACAAAAACAGTATTACAATATCTGTATTACAAAAAAAGTTACGCTTATTTTAGTAGAACAAACAAACACAAATCGTTTTGAATAATGACATGTTTTGTAATAAAAGCGTACTAGGCAATCACAAAACTGTCCTGAGGACCAATCAAATGTCTGTAACTATAGTTTAGATTATTTGGATGGTAAAAGAGTTATTGTTGTGGAAATATTTTGCGGAATGATGCATACTAGTACAATTAAATAGAGTACTGCTGTTTTTTAATGTTTTAAGTCCTTTTTTTTAATTAAACTAATTTTAAACAATGTCACCAACAAGAAGAACTGATTGGAAATCTACAAAAAGAAGCCGAATTGTCATATTGAGAGAAAATGACCTCTCTTATGCTGAAATTGCAAGACAACTTGGTGGTTCAGTGACTTGTTCTGATGTACGAAAGTTCTGTTTACGTTACGAAAAAACGAAATCAGTGGAAAATAAGGTCAAATCAGGCCGAAAAAAATGCACAAGTGCTACTGCCGATAGAAAAATTAAACGGCTATGCCTTCAAGATAGAAAAATTTCATCAGATGCCATTAGATGTGAAATGAGTGCAGCGGGTAGTGCAGTAAGTTCAAGAACAATAAGAAGAAGGTTATCAGGATTTGGACTACAAGCTAGAATTCTAAGGAAAAAACCATATTTAAATCAAAAGCAACGCGAAAAACGAGTTAAATGGGCAAAAGAACACATTAAATGGTCAGAAAATCAATGGAAGCAAGTAATCTGGAGCGATGAGACTAAAATATCGCTCTTTGGTAGCGATGGTAGAAAATACGTGAGACGTAGAGTAGGTGAAGCGCTTCATCCTCATTGCATTGAAGCAACTATAAAAACAACAGCAAATGCCATGATTTGGTCATGTATGTCTGCAGATGGTGTGGGCCGAATTCAAGTGATTGATGGCATTCTGAATGCCAAAAAATACATCGAAACTGTCCTGGAACGAAAATTGATACCTTCCATCAGGGATTTCTTCCCCAACAAAGCACCATTTATTTTTGAGCAGGATTCAGCTCCATGCCACACAGCAAAAGTATGCAAAGCATGGTTTCAAAATAAAGGCATATATGTATTACCATGGCCAGGAAACAATCCTGATCTCAATCCAATTGAAAATTTGTGGCGACGTTTGAAAATTCTTGTACGACAAAAACGTCCATCCAATAAAAGACAACTTATTGAATCTATAATTGATTCTTGGCACCATGTTATTCCTAAAGATGAACTCCAAACACTCGTTCACTCGATGAAAATACGCTGTGAAGCTGTCTTAAAAAATAAGGGTTATCCTACTAAGTATTGATTGTGTAAGTATCACTTTAAAAAAATGCAAATCTAAGATACATCTTACTAAAATGAGCGCAACTTTGTTTGTAATACTTGTTTTGTTATTAAATCCTACATTAAATTACCTTCAATTTGATATATAAACATTTGTATTTAAGTGAAAATTAATATATTCTACAAGCACGCAAAGTTGAAAAACATGAAACTTTCAAAAAATGTCCACACTTTTGGCCACCACTGTATGCTTATTTTTCTAAGTCTACGTCAACTAATAAGAAAGAAAATTTCATGTATTTGTTTTAATGTTTAAAGGAATATTTTCAATATGAAGAAGTGATTACAATTTTTCATCTTCATATAAAAAGACGTGTTTCATGAAGATTTTCAAACTATATTGAAAATACCTTGTGTTTTTAAATTAAAACTATTTTATTGTAAATTCCATATAATTGAGCAGAATATGTTTGGAATTATATCTGACTGTTTTTCTCTTCGGCTGCTTTGTTGATTTTGATTTGATTTTGTTTTAATTGGCGCAAGGGAATGTTTTCGCAAGGTGTTTTTGAAATGTACATCATTTCGAAATGTTTTCGGATATATTGTCGCAACGCATATAAACATCGGTCAACACACGGTATTTGATTTTATATTATCGTCTGAAAATAATTCGATTTTTAGTAGTACAAGGATAACTTCCATTCCTATTTTTCAAAACCCACAATTTAATTGAACGAAGAATAGGTATTAAAAATTTGTTTCCACGTTACTATTTCAACTACAAAAATACTTGAAATTCCTTTAAATACAATTCTTCATAAACATAATTCAGCAATTCTTTTTTAAACACAATTATTGATAAGCATAATACTATAAATTCCTTTGATGCGTAACTGGCGACATGAATTTTCTCACGCTGCCAGAGATATGGAGTCAAAATGATTCCATTGTTTTTCATTTTCGTTTTTTTTTTTTTTTTTTTGCAAACAACACCGGAATTTATTTTGGAAACACAATTCATTCTAGAAATCCTGTAGTTACCAAAAAAATATTTAAACCATTAATATTAAAAGTGTCAAATGTTGAAAGGTTAGATGTTGGAAATATGTTATAAGAAAAATGGTTATTTACTTCGTTTAGATATTACGAAATGACACTAATGTTAATAAATGCTAGAATTGAACAAACAAACAAATAAAGAATACAATATTTTAAAATATTATTTTAAGAATATTTCTTTCAAATTAGTTTCAATATTCAAAGAAGTTTCATAGACATGGAGTCAATGACTCCATAAATATCAACAAAAACTTTGAAAAAGAATAACTCAGTTAAACGCAATTAAAAGAATAACTCAGTTAAACGCAGTTAAAAGAATAACTCAGTTAAACACACTTAGACTTTTGCCAACATACCGCAGAAAGGACAGCTTGAAGGTACTGAGGAGATTATTGTATTCAAATAAAATACCACGTGATAATCAGAGCTAATGAACAACGTGGAGTCATTTTGATTCCCGTCTCAAGTTATGGGTTAAACACTTCTAATTATGAACTTATTTCACTGGTATAAAAGGTTAAAAGAATGTAAAAATTTCGTCGTAGATGAATCAAAATTTAGTATACCAAGCTTCACGGATTCATGTTTGACCCTTTATTTACTGACAGTGCTTAAAAATCTGGCTTATATCTTCGTAATATGATAATTTTTGCTGATGGTATTCTAAAGAACACGGAGAATGTAACCCAAATAGCAAGAAGCTAATATAAGCTGAAAGTAGGAGTTAAAAATATTTAATTAATAATTAAATTAAGATATTTCTTAATTAGAATATTTTTCTTGGATTCCATGGGATTATTCTGCAAGAAAACTTAACTACTAGTGCCAAAATGAAGTTGAAAAATTGATGGCAACATAATTCGGTAAATAAAGGGTTAAGGTAAATTATGGTTTTTTTTTTCTATTTACCAAAATGAGTTTGAAACATTTAATTAAAACATCAGGTATAAATTAGATTTATTTCCAATTTAATAATACAAGAAGGCAAATTACATGGTGCATTACGTTGCCAGAATTTACTTTTTTTAATATAACTTTTTTTAATGATTACTAAAATTGTTAAACAATAATCACTAATCATTCAATTGTCTTATCTGATCAACACGTTGATTATTCGTCGAATTTTACCGTACCAATTTTATTCCTAAAGCCAATTTTGGAAAGTTACACCTATTTTTATATTTGCAATTATATTTTTACATTTGCCCATATTTTTATATTTGTATTGCATTAATTGCATACTTTTATATTTGAATTTAACGATATTTTACATTTTAAAAAGCTGTTTTCTCAAATCCTTATTTTTGGTAGAATTTTCTTATGGATGACTCCGTAAATTATAATCTAGTGCATAATTTTGTTTTCAAAATTGATATAATAATTCCTCAATAAGTCCTGCAGTTCTTGCATCACAATTAGAAAAAAAATCGATAATGTCATGTTATTTGCTATGTAAACTCCAATTCTTAAAGATTAGGTAAAAGTACAGTTTGCTTTTTTTTTGAGTTAAGTAATAAATTTCTTAATTTTTCTGGAAATTTTTAACCAAACCATTTCATGCTAAAAATGTGCTTTTCGAATTCAAGGAAGTCTAAAGCGTGTCTAAAGGAAGTCTAAAGCTTCATCAAAATCTCGAATTGAAATATTTTGACGATTGCTATCTTTTTTGTACTTTGTAGTAAAAGTAAAAATGATTATATTTTATGGTTAAAATAGTGCGTTTTTGGATTAAAAATATTATGCTTGATCCAAAAATGCAGCATTTTAAACATAAATTATAATTCTTTATTCAAAAATGCAGTATTTAACATAAATAATTATACTTTATGTTTAAAATACTGCATTTTTGAATAAAGAATTATACTTTCTGCTTAAAATACTGCATTTTTGAATAAGAATTATGCTTTACGTTTAAAATACTGCATTTTTGAATAAGAATTATGCTTTACGTTTAAAATACTGCATTTTTGAATAAGAATTATGCTTTACGTTTAAAATACTGCATTTTTGAATAAGAATTATACTTTATGCTTAAAATACTGCATTTTTTGATAAGAAAATAATCTTATTTTCTTATTTTTTATACTGCATATTTCTGCATTTTCTTTTTTTTATACTGTATGCTTGGCTAAGGAAAGAATTTTACTTTATAGTTAAGATACTGTTTCTTAGGATAAGAAAAAGAATCGTATTTTAGTTAAAATACCGCATTTTGGGATAGAAAAAAGGATTTTACTTTCTTGTTAAATACTGCATTTTTGGATAAAATAATAATTGCACTTTATTATTAAATTACTATATTTTGAATTAAAAAAAATAATTGGGCTTTATTGTTAAAATACTGCATTTTGGGATAAAAAATAATAGTAATTTATGTTTAAGATACCGCATTTTGGGATAGAAAAAGCTTGTGCTTGATTGTTAAAATATTGCTTTTTGGGATAAAAAAAGAATCGCGTTTTATGGTTAAAATACTACATCTGAAGATCAAAAAAGGCAACTTTGTGGATCAAAACACCAGAAAATCGTGTTAACCGAATCTTTAAAAAAAACTCCAGATCCTTTCACTTTCGTATTTCAAGCAGCAATCGGAGATTTTTCTATCCTTTATGCATTCTCGATAAAAAGAATGGAAAGAAATACCGAAAACAAGGACGACATTTGAATTGTAACTCCACTGAACGAATGCTGCAGAGAGATAATATCTTGCTCCATTGACTTTTACAGCAATTTTTTTTGTTTCATTTCATTCTCTTAAAAAAAAACTGAATAGCAACATACGTCCAGAAAGAAAATGTCTTCCTTTTTTTGCTGTGATTTCCCCAGTTTTTTCTCGCATAAGAGATACCGAAAGAAAAAGTTTAACACAAAGTATCAAAATGGGGTTCTTATCATATTTTGGAATTTTTTAAAGAAAAGCTAAGAGTCGAACGTGAAAAGGGGCAAAAGATTTGAGGACATTTTCTGCTAGCTGTATCCCTATTGTGTGTTGAATTCGGCTGTGCAGTCTTAATATTGTTCGATTTGGATTTTCTTTCAAAATACCAACGCATTACCATTAGAGGCAATGTTGTTAACCCTTAACTGGGGAGGTGAAATTTTAGGGCTTAACTGGGGAGGTGCGGTCTACGAGACCGCATTTCATTTTCACTCAAATTAAATTTTCTAGTAATTGTATTAGTATGAAAAACTGCCAATATATTTTACAGATATTTTTCTTGATATATAGATATGTTTTCGAAATTTTCCAAAATATATTATGATTGAAAAAAGTAAATGCGTTGGAACATACATTTTCTTTTCGAATTACATGTTACAATAAATAATATTCTTGAAAAAGCATATTACTTCTTACTTTTTCAATCATATTTATTTTCACAGTATATGAAGGTATATAGAAGACAATATAATGTAAAATTAAACAATTATATGAAAAAAAAATGACAATGGGTAAAATTGGCCCTTTTTTTATCGGTTTGCGTGACTTTCATAGCACGGTTTTCTAGAGCATTTTAAATATAAAGGTTAAGAATTAGTATAAAAATCAACCTATAAATTCTGTATATATATCTCTTGGTATATTAATATATTTTTCAAAATACATTATCACTAGAAAAATTAATTATGTTTGAACATACATATCAAAATCAGTTGAATGCAAACTTTCATCGAAAAACTCTTCTGTACAATTATTCTTATCATTAAAACCACTTTCTGCTTCATTTAAAAGTGTCTGGAGCACTGCTTCATAAAAGGATCAGTAAACTAGAAGATATTTCGGGGGCCAAATTTTAGCGCCATCTGCTAAGCCTTGTTTATCACTGGGACACTAACAGGGAGATGCGGTCTTAGAGACCGCACTCGAAAAAAAAACTGAATTATTTTAAAAAGCATCTGTTGAAATCGGTTGAAAAGGTGCACGTGTATTGAAGGTCACAAAATAGGAAGCTACAGGGTCAATCCATTCAATTGAGCTAAAAATAGAATAGGGGTGGCAGAACATCCATCGCTAGCGGTCTCACAGACCGCACGTCCCCAGTTAAGGATTAATTTTTGACTTTTTCGTATAGAAAGTATAGAATAATTATTGTAACTGTCAAGAAATTCGAACCTGAAATTTTGAAAAGTTTCAACATTGTAGACCTATTCGAGTTCTAAAAAAACATTTTTGCCACCATAGTTCTCTATGGCAAAGGTAACGCGAACGATTTTCAGCTAGATGGATGGAATATGGTTTATGGCCCATACAACAAATCTATAGATTTCTATCAAATTCGTTACAAAATCCGTTCGGAGGAAGTCTCTCTCTCCATTTGTTTTCGAATATAAGTTAACACAATAACATCAAAGCGAAAACCTTTAGATAAATAAAATACTGTACACAAATTTAATACCTATAGTTTAGACACCTAATGAAATTTTGAGCCAAATCCAACAAGGGGATAAACCATCTGCCTGTCTGTACTTTCAGAAGCATGCAAACGAGATAACTCAAAAACGAAATGACCTAAATGTGTCAAATTTTGTGTGCGATTTCGTGACTACAAGTGTGGTACTGTGTCAAATTATTGTTTCAATAGGTTGGAGAAAAATGGGTCTAAAACCCAAATACGATTTTCAGATGCTATAAACCACATCCCAGGATTAATCGCCAAAAAAATCGCCAAGGGTAGCACGACAGATTCAATAAAAATGCTAAATCCATGAAAAAGATTAATATCTCGTATTTATTGTTTGCCATAACCATGATAGGCCTTCTTTGAGGGAATACAGGGACCGCGGTGGCCTGGTGATAAGGTCTCGGCTTGTGAGCCGTAAGGTCTCAGGTTCGAGACCCGATTCCACCGAAGAACCGTCGTGTAAGGGGGCCTGTTGCACGTTAAATCCGTCATGCCAAACGTCCTCCCGCTGGTGTGGTGTGGCGTGGCGTGGAGAAGGGGTTCCAGCTCAGGTGTCGTCCTCGTCATCTGACCGTGGTTTAAAATGACGAGGTCCGTCCCAAAATAGCCCTAGTGTTGCTTTACAACGGGACGTTAATATAACTAAAATAAACCAAACTAAATTCTGAGGGAATACCTTCATTAGAGAGTATGCGAGGAAGTTATTGTGAAACTAGTCCTCCTGGTGTACTTTATGTACGAGAAATGAAATTTCGGACAACCGGATTACAATATGCTGTAACCTAAACAGGATCCAAAATTTAATTTCTAGCATCCATTAATAAATTCTGATACTTCCTGGACCCCCCCCCTAAAATTTCAGTACCTACGCAATGCTTTTCGTAAGAGAAATCGTGCCCTTCTTTTTACCTAAATGTGATCAATATTTTCTCTGTAGAGTCGAATTAACACAAATGCAACAGTTAATGGTTATATAAAATTTTATTGATCAAATTTTTATAAATGTTTTTTTATGATAAATATAATTAATCTTGTGATTATGTATCATTATCGGTGATTACAGATAATCACTCCTACTTATCATACATAATCGCCAGCGTATTACAGTTACAGCGACATACCTAATCAGGTGGAATGGATGTGGCAGTTGAGCACATTTATCGAATCTGTTCAACAAATTTTGATGCATATTTTCATAAAAGATACTGTCTAAAATCATACTGCGCACACAGAAGAAGAAATATGTAAATGATATTAATTTGCTGAGTGTCTAGCACTTAGGATTGCGTATGCCTCTTTTACTGGCAGCAAAATCTTGGTTAATACCATGGTGCCTAATTTTACTTCTGAATTGCCAATAGAATATTCAAACGTTATCTTTTGTTACATTAAATGAAGTTAGAAGAAGTGCATTAAATCTTTTTAATCCCTCTCAGGAGCATATCTTCTTTAGGTGTAATGGGCTTCACCAACCAGAGGTACAGATCTGGTCTGCCTTCCGGATTCCCCTCCTCTCAGTCTACTGTTGTCTGCTTTGTTTCTTCCTCTCCTCGATGCTTAGCAAGGGAGCATCCATGAGAAGCTGTCGCCGCTCTGTTTGCTTCTTGTTTCTCATGGACAGCTAAAACCTCACGTGTTGACCTTGCGTGGAGATTAAGCCCTTTTCGGACGTTCTGTGCCCATCTGGAGACAGGCACATTTTTCCTCTCTTTCGCCTCTCTTGTGGTTTTCCGAGGTTCTCTGATGTCTGTTCATTTTACCTACAATTTGTGGGAAGCTCCGTACCGACATCCATAGGCGGGAGTGGTTCAACAATTGGTCAGTTGGCTTATTTAGCACCATATCCGTGAAGACCATAGGCCGTCTGAACGCGGCTTTACACGGAGGATGATGCACTCTGGTCCCCAGTATATCAACTGGCTGGTAGCTAGCCACCTGAGTGGTTAGTCTTCTAGGAATCAAGCGAAAGAATCACTCCCTTGGGCTTGGTTTCAAGGGTGGTCACTATCAGAAGAGGAGTTAACGACCGTATAAATTCTAACTAGCACTAAGATAAAAGGGCCAAGGCTGTGATTGTCTGGAGTTTGTGAATGACTTGCCTTAGTGGGCACTTTGGCATTTTAAAAAAAATTACGAAATAAGTTTTGATGTAATGTATTTCTTGGAATGAAAAACAAATGCTAAATTAGAACTATCGTTTTCATTGATACCTGAGAGAAGCCATCCAAGTGCAGAGTCTTAAAAAATATTCGACATTCTGCAAACATCAAATTCATATTTGTCTGTAAAATTCCTTAAAACAAATATCATAGACTTGTTAGATATTATGTCACTTCACTTTAAATATTATGTCACTTTTGTGTTCATTTCTAAAGGGGGCTTCTCATGCGAATCGAAATTTAAATAAATTAATTTAATAAATTTTAATAAATTATTAAATTACAATTTAATGAATTATGAAAATTGCCATGATTTCTTTATTAACTTTTAAAAATATTCAAATAAAATATTGTTAAATAGCAGTCAGAGTTATGACGCAATTACAAATTGTAACCGGTTAATAAACGAGTTGAAAGTCGATTATAAGATTTTGTCTTTAAAAACATAAACAAGTGAACTAAAAGGTTTTAAAAAATGCAAAAATGCTACTCACAGAAAATGCCCCGAAATATTTCCGCCTTTTGCTCCTTTCAAGTATTAACTTCCTCAGAAATAAAAAGAGATTTCAACGACCGTAGAATTCTCATTTTTACACTTTTTTGAAACTTTTACATCAATGGTTATTTTGGGTAGTCATAGAAAAAAAAGTGGCGCATCTTTTTTTAAAGCATAGATTTCAGTGCGGGTGTTCTCGAAAAAATAAAGAAATCAATAAATAAAAGAAAGAAAAATCTGCTATAAAAGTCAATGCTGCAAGACATTTTCTCTCTTTTTAACGTTCATACAAGGGATACTTTTCGAATGTCGCCCTCATGTTTAGGGATTTTTTTTCGTTTTATACGCCATCTTATGAGAAATTTAAAATGGGGAGGGGTGGGGGTAAAATAATTCCGAATGGTTTCGGAAATCTGAAGGAAAGGAGATTTCGGATTTTGAGGTCCGATGGAAAGTGACTTTCGAATACCTTTTTTTGTAGAGTTGTGCACTTTTACATACTTTCATCTAACGTGATTTCATTCACACTTTTAAAGTTGCTATTTTGCTATCGAATTAAGACAAAATTTCTCATGAGAATATGCTTCCGATTTTTATAAATTAATGATTACTCAAGAAAATAGACTGTTTTCTGGTTTTAAGAAATCAGTTTATTCATTAAAGTATCCGACGGGGTTCGAGAAGAATATTTAAACCAGCGGGAATCGTCCCTCTAAAGCTTTCTCTCATACTCTTTAATAAAGATGCTATCCTAGAAAGCGCTTTGTGCATAGCATTGGCGTGCAATAGCATTTTTACTGAATCTATCGAGTGTTCCTTGGCGATTTTTTGGCGATTAATCCCTGGTATGCAAATAATACTATCCTAAATTCGAATTTGCATTATCGACTCACTTTTCACCAACCAATTGAAATAAAATGTTGGCACAGAACTACACTAGTAGCCAAAACATCGGTTACAGAAATTCGATATATGTGTATTTTTAAGTTGTCGCGAGTGCATATTTCTGAAAATACAGATGGACAGACGATAAACTTCTCGTTAGATTTGGCTATAGGTTTGATAAGTATTTATAGACGTTAAATCTATGCGACAAATGCAATCCGTATAGCAGAAGTAATCCCATTTTTGTAGTTGTAGTGTTAACTTATATTCGGAAGGGCAAACTTCCTCAGAACGGAGTTTGATCAAACTTTGATTTAAATCTGATGTAAAGACCGTATACCAAATTTCATTCGACTAGCTTAAATCGCTGTTGAGTTATCTTTGCCATAGACATATAAGCATAATGCCAAAAATGTGTTTTCAAACTTATGGGGTCTGAAATGTGACGACTCGTGACAATGTCGAGTTTCGAATGATGATGTTGTGTCCACGTTACCACGGAAAGGGGGTGCAGTAGCTTCTGAGGGTAAAGACCCCTGAGTACCCGAGGGCAGAAGTCTGACTTCTAGCTCATATGAAGATAAAACTCACACATTCGCTTACACAGCCCCTTTTTACAGGAGGGCACATTCACACACCTCACAGATAGAACACAGATGAAGAACAACCATGCCCGAAACGGGATTCGAACCCGGAACGCCCAGATCAAGGGGAAGATACGCTACCCCTATGCAAGGACTCCGGTTCGAGTTTCGAATGTCTTGACGATTATGAAACTTTATCCACATCTCCTACAAGAAAAATAAATAAATAAATAAAAAAATAATAGAAAACATTTTTGCTGCGTAATGAAGTAATAGTACACAATCTTTCTTTCAATATAAATCTCACCGTTGTTAAAACCTTTATTATATCGAGGTATGAGCCTTTGTATGCCGCCGTCGTAGAAAGATACCGCCTGTGTTGATGAAAAAGTGAAACATACATTAAAACTTCTTTAGACCCAAATAACTGAAAAGACCTAAAAAGTTCAAGATTAAAAGAAAAAATATATATTGCCATTAGTTTTTTGGAAAAAAAAATCTGGTCCGTTCATCAGAATTTAACAACATTTTCAATGTTAAAATAGACAGAACAAGTTAAAAAATATAATGGATGTATTTAATTTTGATTTTACCTGTATACTTTAACTGCATAAAATAATAATTTTTACACCGCAAGATCATCTGGACCTTATATCTAACTTTTTAGACTGTTAAATAAAAAAAAAATATCAGCTTCATATATATTTTAAACGTATTATCACTCGCATAAAATTCTCTGCATTTCGACTGCAAATTTCGGACTATTAAACGGCTCAAAAAAGTGGACAACACTTTCTCCAAAACTTATGACAGAAAGGTCTTGAGGAAAAGAACATATTCTTCCAATCGTTAAATGCTAAGAAAGCATTGTCCAAGCTATAGGGATGCAACTTGCAGAAAATGCCCCAAAACATTTCCGTCTCTTTCCTGGTCCCACTTTTACTTCCTTCGAAAAGAAATTTCCGGTGATAGAGAAGTTCTTATTTTAAAGCCTTTTTTGGAACTTTTTTGCGCACTTCTATTTTGTGTTGGAGAATGGAACAGAATTTAGGAAAAGAACGAATACACCAGTATTTTGCCCATTGTGTATGGTGCCAATATTTTGAGAAAAAAAATGAAAAAAGTTATGCCATGTGAGTCAATAGAGCAAATTATTTTCCTTCCTTAATGGTTATTCTGGAAATGTCGAGATTGAGAAAAGTGTTTCAGGAGTTATTTCATCACATTTTTTTCTCTGAATTGGACTAAGAAAATAACAGTGGTTGGCTCATAAGAGCTGCAGAATTGCGGGATCTTCTGATATTTCTTTTACATTTTTCTTCTTTTTTTAAACTTATTTGGTTATTTTTACACTTTGTGTCTTTGATGAACAACAAACGTGAAAGAATGTTAACAAATTAAATGGCAGATGTCAGACAACGAATCATTATATTGTTGCGGAAAATCAATCCAAAATCTTTACGTGGTCTGAGATAGCATGCGACTGCACTGCCATCTGTACATCGCCCTCGAGAAATTTTGCTCTGGCACGTACCTTTACAGACGCTATGAAATATTTCAGCGTACTAGCATCAAAGAAACCCGCCATATAAGACAGGAAGCAGCATGTAACAGTCGTCTGCATATTGCCGGGACTAGAGAAATTTTGCCCCAAAAAGAACCTTTTAAGATGCCGTTAGACTGATATCAGCGTACAGTTTCGGAAAATCTCTTTGTCTGAAAGCTGAGCCAGCGTTTGACTATTTTACCAACTGTACGTAGTCGTTACTAGATAAATTCTGGCCAACTAAAAGTCTTTTCTAGTGCCGTTAAACCGATTCAATGTACAAGTTGCAAAGGAATCTGTCAGAAATATGAGACAGCATGCGTCTTGCCATTTGTACATCGTCATCACTGGGAAAATTTTGCCTTATCCGGGACCTCTCAAGTGCCAATGTACCAATATCCTATAAATCCAACGGCTGAAAGCCGAGACAACTTGTAACATCCATTTACACATCGTCTTCGCTAGGGAAATTCTGCCTGATCGCGAACATTTTCAGGTGCTGCAACAGATGGTAGAATTTCGTGTTGCTTCACGTGTTGCTCATCTTCATAAGGCGATACAAACACAATTGCTACAGCATTTCTGTTGGAAGTTCTCTCTCCCGGTTATACTCATCATCGTGTTCCCATTTATTACCATTTGTTACGGCATCTGAAAAATTTCCTGGTCGGGCTGGATTTCCTCGGCGATGACGACGAGTAGAAGCCATCAAATGCTCGCTAAGTTGTCGGTATAACAGTTTTTCGAAAGCGGTATACCGATGTGATCACTAAGTAAACTACATAATTTTGAACACCTTAATAAAAAATACAATGAATAACGGTATAAAGCGGAAAGGAAAATATTACCAGTTTATTACTTTTCGATTAATTACTATTCATACTGATTCATTTGTCTCATCTCTGCTTCGGTGAGAAATTCCCAGTTTCCCAGAATGGTGTTTGCCCGTATAAAATCTTCGTCAGAGACATACTTTTGACGTCTGAAGAATCTCTTCATGATTCAAACAGATGAAAATTAGAGAGTGCTAACTCTGGGCTCTAGGATAGATACTCCAAAACTTTCCTACAAATCCCATGCAGTTTTTTTTTCTTTCATTTTCGTTTCATACTGTCATTCATTGAATTTTTTTATCGCTAATATGTACATAATTAAGCCTTACAAAATAATACCCTTTTGTACATAATTCAGTCTCGCAGCATGATTCGTGCTTCAGTTTCTGTAATTCTTACATTGAGAGATAAATGAGATCTATGTGTCTAATTCAATAGATATTGAAACGTTTCCCGTTTTCCCTCGCATGGTTATGATTATCCAGACAAGATGTAATGTCTCCAGCTTTCCCACACATAGTTAAGTGCATTTGGACCTCCAATTGTGGATCCTTATCACTAGGAGAGTCAGTATGTCTGGACAATTGTTACTTTATACTGGTGTGGGAAAACAAATGTGTGTCCCGTTGTATCAAATAGATTCATAATGTCTTCAATGGAGAGGAATGCCGAAACGTCCAAATGCTAAACTATTTTTTCCTTTATGAAGAGACTCCTGAAGTCATCAAGAACCGATCAATCACCATCAGTGATTCGGGTTTTTGTGTTAGGGTTCAACCAATAAAGATCGGTGGATTTCTGGAGTAGCGCTTTCGAGCCAACAGCTTGTTGGCGGTATTTTGGTGACTTATGTTCCGATTTGATGGAAGAACTATTTCACGATTGAACAGTCATTTGATTTTTGAAAATAATATTAACCTAGATGAGAACAAGTTGTTCTTTATAAATATATATTCTTTATAAATATATAGGGCTGTAAATAAAAGAATTATTTTTACGCTACTCTCTTATTTGGTTGGTCTTGGCCAAGATATTACAATATTTACCATGAATTATTTTCCATATTTCACTATGGTTATCTAAATGAGTTACATATTTATCATGTTATAGATTTCACAGTAAAGATCAGTCTCATTTCAACATAATACAAATTCGCTTTTCTCACTTACTTACCGGAAAATTTACTTTCTGTATGAACTGAATATTTCTAAGTAAATGGAGTGTATGCATTTGACCATATATTTCAGTTAGAAATAGAAAGAAATGATCTTCCGCTGCTGAATTCCCACCCCCGATGCCATTTTACCTACTGGTTCATAAAATGTTAGAACTTCCGAACATTTCCGATCGGCTTCATGTGCCTGTTAGACTCAGTTACCGCGGCGATGAGTTCTGAATAAAAAACACTTTTTACGAATAGTAGGTTTCGATCCATTTAATCCCAACGACCCCATCAAACAGAAATGAACAACACTTTTTATAGCACTTATGTCCGGAGCATCTTTGGAAAAAAAAAAGCATTTTCCACCAATCGATAAATGTTAAGAATGCATTCCCTAACATAAGAAACAATAAATATTCAGTTCACAGAAAATGTCCCGAAACATTTCCCTCGCTTGTCTCGTTCCACTATTACTTCTTTTCGAAAAAAGAAAATTTCGAAAGACCGTGAAGTTCCCATTTTGACGCTTTTTCGAAACTTTTATTTGCATGTCTATTTCGTGCTCTAAAAAACAGAATTCAAGGGAAAAAAAAAGAACAATGCTTCAGTATTTTTTCCCCAAACTTCTTGTGCTGCTGCCATTCAGTCATTTCTGAAAAAGTAAATAGAATTGAAAAGAAGTGTGCTGCAAAAGTCGATGGATCAGAATATCCTCTCTTTAATGTTCGTTTGGGGAACGTTACATTTCAAATGTCGTCCTTTTATTTCCAGAATTTTTTTATTCCGGCTCGTTTTCCGTCTTTTTCGATCAAACTCCTGTTTAATCGGGGGTATGAAAAGAAGATCCAAAGATCCCTAAAAGTCATGAAGATCAAAAGCTATATTTCTGATTCCGGTTTTGATTTCTGACTTGATGTTTGAGGTCTTGTCTAGCTCAATACATATAATATAAACTGATGTTTAAAGGATTCACAACTGGACTACAGTACACTCCCTAGTATCCCATTCACGACTATCCGGCCTAGTTTTCTTTTATCGTAAATGAGGAAGGTTTGTTGCAGAAGCAGTAACTTATTATGTACTTTTTCAAAACTAAGTTATGATTCTTATCTCAGAATTACCTTTTCACATCTCTGTAATCATTTATCTGTAAGGCCGGGGCGTTAGATTCGCATCCCTTGGGTTGTGAGTTCGAACCCCGCCGGCCGAAGACTCTCCGTGTATACATGGTGTACACGTAAAAATCTGTCGTAGCCACAAAGTCATCTCAAGTCGAGGCTATACCTCCGGGGATACTGATTCAGAGGTGATCGTTCTCTGATTCAGGTCTAAATTACGATGAGTGAATGAAATGTATGAATGAAGTTCACTCCGTGAGAGAAGGGCTGTGGCGCATGGGTGACAAAGACTTACTCCTCCTGGCTGTAGATGGCACTACTGAAACAAGAGACGCTAAAACTCGGCTTAAATATGATGACTTCTTCAGCGGGCTTGTCTATGACAAGTTCCATAAGCAACAACATTTATTAGTGAAAAATCAACTCAGTTTGAATTAATTTTCTTAAGAATTAGACCTACGATTTACTTTAATGTTGTGTTTATGATTCCTGTATTTAAGTTCAGCATTACAGAATTTATGTTAAAATGTGAGCAATTTATATTTTTTAACTTACATTTTCTCTAATAAATCCTTGAAACATGCAGTGCAGTATATAAACATATATAAATTACCAGTACAGAGCCCGGAGGGTTTCAGGTTCGAGACCCGATTCCACCGAAGAACCGTCGTGTAAGGGGGTCTGTTGCACATTAAATCCGTCTTGACCAAAAGTCCTCCCGCTGGTGTGGTGTAGTGTGGAGAGGGGGGTGCCAGATCAGGTGTCGTCCTCGTCATCTGACTGCGGTTCAAAATGACGAGGTCCGTCCCAAAATAGCCCTAGTGGTGCTTCAAACGGGATGTTAATATAACTAAACTAAACTAAACTAAACTAAACATTACAGAGCCTTTTACTATTTTAACTTGACACATTACCGACAACTGCTATTATGCAACAGGCCGAGGCCACATTCCCCTTCTACATGGCATGAGATAAATGGAGGACTTTGTAGTCAATAAAAATTGAGAAAATTAGTATTATAACAGTGAGTTTTTGGCATAACAACTTTGTCTTCTGGTATTGATGGACAAAGAAAGAGTTCATAAAACTCCAGCGTATCCGGGTTTTTTTTATGTGGCCAGCTCAGGTGTTGTCTTCGTCATCTGACCGCGACTCAAAATGAAGAGGTCCGTCCCAAAATAGTCCTAGTGTTGCTTTACAACGGGATGTTAATATAACTAAACTAAACTAAACTAATCGTTTTGTAGTTATATTATTAACATATATCCGAATAGCCGGGCAGACGGGCGTCCTCTGAACAGATTTTACTCAAAATCTGATAGAAATTTGCGAATTTGATATAAACACTGCATACCAAATTTCATCCACCTAGTTCAAAGCGATTTTGAATTATCTTTGTCGCATACAGATTTACATTTTCCAAAAATGTTTTTTTTTTCAAACTTAAAGATCTGTGAAACGTGGAAGTTCGTCAAAATCTCTAGTTGGAATTTTCTGACGATTACTATACTTCACATACGAGAAAGTAAAAATGTGTTCCTTCATTTTTTAATATAATCTTTAACTCATTCCAACTTTCCTTAATTTTTTAAGATAATTGGTGTTCAGGTATCTCAGAATACTGGAATGTTCGAATATTCTTTCATAAATAAGAAATTCCTACTCCTTGAAAGCCGAATGATAAGTAGGACAAAGAATGACCCTACTTAGTGAATGGCTACTCAGCAAAAGCATGTTCGGGCATGTTTTGAGAGTTCTCCAAAAACCTTTTTGTCCTCAAACCCATCTAGACAAGCATATCTAACAAAAGGGTTCACATGAGATGTATGAACGGAGGTGTGGTGTTAAGGTGATGTTATGCTATTTAACGAGCAAAGGAAACGCTTCAGTTATTTTATGGGTCACTCGTAAAGAGAAAAGGATTCCAGGCGTCTCGGGCACCCGCTGTAGTTTCGCTGAAGGGGCATTTGTGGCATTTTATCATTCATAGAATTAAGCTCGCTATGGACTTTTCTCCTGGTGTATTTGGTATATAAATTTTTCATTTGAAGCAATCGTAGAATTTAATGTAAATTGACGCTCTGATTCTTTTTCTGAAGATAAATTCTTTAGATCCCAGCTCTGATTTTCCGATTCAGTGTTTGAAATAACATTTTAGTATGTTTTTTGAAATAATTCTCTCTCTCTCTCTGTCTCACAAGCACGTGCTTCAAGTTTCATCTTCCTCTTTACATTATTTTACAAATAAAACGTATAATTTCCAGCCTTCATTTACTGGTTATTCATCCTCACTATATTGATGAGCTCAAATTAGTTTTGCTTCCCGACTTTCGCAAATTATATCTTATAACACCAAATAAAAAGAGGATTTGAAATTAAACTTGGAAAGTAAACATTGAGCTTTCTAGTTAGTTAGCTCTGCTAGAAAAGTGACGAATGAAATTGACAAAATCCGTTAATTTGTTTAGAAAATATCTGAGATAGGATTTCATTTTGCGAATCACTCAAAAACTGAAAGCTTAAAGAAGAAAACAAACAATGATTAGAATTTTATGTGCTGTGATCTTTCACAAGAAATATATGATATTGGTATATAAGTTTTTAAACTCAGCTAAGAGTTTTGAGAATTTTAAAGATTTCTTTTAAAAATAGGATTTAGTGAATTGAACTTGGTTATAGATAAATTATCTAAGAAACAGATGATCACATATGGAAGGAAAAAAAAACCCCTTGAGTTTGATGCAGCGGTTATGGCTGAGAGATTCGATCAAAGGTTTTCTCCATTAAGAATGCACAATAAATACATCTGGATGGATTTTTTTCCCAAGCCCTGAATAGTAAAGGACAGGAAAACCATTGGCCGAATATCTTCGGATCATGAGTCTTCATATAACACCAGCGGTAGTTGTCTCCCTAAATCTTTCTCGCTTACTCTCAAATGAAAGTGTTATCCCAGCGAAAGCCTTGCATTGGCATACAGTAGTTACCAAATATTAACATTTCGCGTTAATCTAGCATTTGTACTGTATCTTTCGTGGGACCTTTGGCGAGTAATTTGGCGATTAATTCCTTACATGTGCTGAGTAGTAAATACTTAATATCAAATTAGACACATTTTTCCCGAACCAATTACATCAAAAAGATGAAACGAAACAGCAACAAACTCACTTACAAAAATTTGATATATTTAATTCATTGCGTTTTTGTTATATAAAGACTGACGGACGATTAACATCTTGTTGGATTTGTCGCAAAATTTGACAAGTATTAACGCAATAGTTGCGAAGTATTTTATTGAATTATATATATATGGTTTCGAGATTTTTTATCTGTTTTTCTTTGTTTTGTAATTAATATGATAGCTTATATCCAAACAACCGGACAGTCAGACTACCTTTGGAGGCCGCGGTGGCCTGGTGGTAAAGTCTCGGCTTGTGAGCCGTAGGGTTTCAGGTTCGAGACCCGACTCCACCGAAGAACCGCCGTGTAAGGCCGTCTGTTGCACGTTAAATCCGTCATGCCAAACGTCCTCCCTTTGGTGTGGTGTGGTGTGGAGAGGGGGGTGCGAGCTCAGGTGTCGTCCTCGTCATCTGACCGCTGTTCAAAATAACGAGGTTCGTTCCAAAATAGCCCTAGTGTTGCTTTACAACGGAACGTTAATATAATTAAACAAACAATTGAACGGAATTGCTCAAAATTTGATCAAAATGTATATATTTGGAATAAATGCCAAATTTCGGTCATCTAGATCAAGTCTTTTTTCAAAGTTCTTTGTCACAGACAAACGGACGCACAAATTGACATATATTATGCTAAAAATCTGTGTTCCGAATCTCTATACTTCGTATATGAAAAAGTAATAAAATTTAGGGGAATGGAAAAAAAAAAGTGTTTGTGACCTGAGAGTGGGTTGGTTCTTTGGTTTTAATTTTATTTAACCCTTAGTTATTTAAAATTTATTTAACCCTTTGACTACTGATGCGACCCAACCGGCCGTGTATATTCGATCCTGGCAGACCAATTTCTGTTTCAAACGATGTGAGCAAGATGTAAAACGAGTTATTAATAGGGATATTATCGCTTTAAATCTTGCACTTTTCTATTGAAACAGAAATCGGCAATCCAAGGTAAAATTTATGCGATCGCTTGGGCCGGATCGGTAATGCAAGGGTTAAATAATAATAAAAAAATCAAGTTCAATAAATGCAAAAGGAATTTCAGTCTAGCATTTTTTATATTTTTTTTTACATTTTAAGAATTGTAAAAATTCTGTCGTATTATTCAAAGACAGCTATGTGAAGTTGAGACCTATGGAATAAATAATAATTGTTGGTAAATTTTATTGAAAAATTTAAGCACTCAATAATGATTTTTGAAATATATTATTGAAAAAGAAATTGCTTATTTAAATCTACAAATGTATCATCAATAAAAAACGTTTAGCTTATCCCCGTAACTTGCAGAAAATTGCTCTCAAACTCGCGTATTCTATTTGCGTATCAAAAGTCTTCGACAATATCACTCCATCCGGTCATTTTATTTCATGCAAACAAAAACTGTTTGAACATGGGAAAAAAATATATTGCTTTTCGATGTATTCATATTTTATACATCTTCGATGTTCCCTGACAAATTCTCCTTGGTATATATTTGAACTTATCGTCGTCTTATTTATGCATTTCGAAATACGCAAGACCGAAACATTTTTTAGACATATCTGGAAAAATAAACAGATCTACGGCATTTGCAATTTTACGAAATATAATGTAAACATAGAAAATACGCTGCGTTTCTGAATTTCACCATATTTGAAAATATATTCGTTCCCACAAGACATCTGTAAACATTGTTTGTTTTTTTTCCTCTATAGGGTGAAGTATTTGCAGCTGCACACCCCCTAACAAGTAATGCAGATATATTGAACATTGAAACTGAGTGCAACAATGGCGAATGACAATCTTTCAACACACGCACGCCCACACATACATTTACGTGCACAAGCACGCGCACACGCACACGCACGCACGCACACACGCACGCACGCGCACACACGCACACGCCCACACACAAATGCTTTAATTTTTTTTTTATTAACTTTAAAATTTTGCTACTGGAATTGAGCATCTATTTCGGATCAATCAATATTCTTTTTCATCTGCATATGCTTGTTTAATTTATTCCAAATATGCGTGTAAATTTGCCGCCATCAGCGTCAATTTTAGAGGGTTTCTTTCTTTACTTTCTCGTAAAGAAAGAAACCGAATGTATAGGATAGAGAAAATATAGTATTCGTCAAAAAATTAGAATTGGGGATTTTTACAAATCTTCACATTTTAGAACTCCCCGAGTTCGATAAACACATTTTTGGACAATGTTCGTCAGTTTGTCTGTGACAAAAATAACTAAAAAAAACTATAAGCTAGAAGGTTGAAATTCTGTATGCAGTCTTTACACCAAATTTGAAGATTTCTGTCAGCATTTGTGTAAAATCCTTTTAGAGGAAGCCTGTTTGTCCGGCTGTTCGAATATAAGTTAACACAATAACTACAAAAAGATGATAGTTAGATATATAAATTTAAATACACAGATTTATTATTTATAGTGTAGACATCTGTCAAATTTTCAGCAAATCCATCTGCGTGTTTACTGTCTGTCGGTCAAAACATATAAACGCGATAATTCAAAGACACTTCGATTTAAATACATAAAAATGGGTATGTGGTTTTGCGACTATATGCGCGAATTTGTGTCATATTTTTGTTTCAATTGGCTGAGAAACACATGTTTAAAACACGAATTTGATTTTTGGATACTATTAACGCATGCCAGGATCAATAAAAAAACTCATCAAGGATGACACAAAAGATTCAGTAAAAATGCCACATTCTCGACAAAAGTTAATTCTTTGTAACTATTTTACGTTAATGCCAAGTAAGGGGTTAATGGCATAGTATGACATCTTTGTAGTATGCGAGAAAGTTTTAGGAAGACCACTCTTAGTGGCTTTTAAAATTTTCTTGAATACGAAGATCAAAGAAAGTATTGTATATCTATCTATGGCATGTGACAAAGACAATTCAGAAACGCTTTGAGCTGGACGGATGAAATTTGGTATACTGTCTTTAAACTAAATTCAGAGATTTCCATAAATTTTGTACAAAATCCTTCCAGAAAATGTCTGCTTGCCCGGCTGTTCGAAAATAATCTAACACAATATTTACAAAACAAAGAAAGCTAAATGAATAAATTTTGTGTACTGCTTTAATATCTATATTGTAGACGCCTATTAAGAGCCAAATTCAACAAGAGGCGTTTTTTTGTCAGTATTTACTTTCAGAATAAAAAATATTAAACACAATAAATTCAGAATAAATATTAAATACAATAACTCAGAAATGCAATGGATTAAATATATTTTAGTAACTACAAATTTAGTTATTATTATTAGTTGTATTATTTTAATTTTATCCGGTTGAGAAAAAAATGAGTTTAAAACACAGATTCGATTTCTATATGTTATTAACCGCGTGCCAGGAATTAATCGCCAAAAAAACTCGCCAATGTTCACACGATAGATTTAGTAAATGCTTGGTGAATTCACGTCAAAGATTAATATTTCGTAACCATTGAACGCCTACGACGTGCAAGCCGTTATCAAGGATAAGTTGTTATTAATGGTGTATGCGAGAAAGTTTGGTGGTGAGCACTTCAGCAGATTTACATCTGAATACTTTATTTTACCAGACTAAAATTGCTTTTAAAGTTAACCTCCAATTCAGCACTGCATTTATTTTACGGACAAATTTATGATTAATAATAAAAAAAAAATTATCTGCCTTGCAGTTCCAGTATTTGGTATATATTTCTCTTTGGCTCCAGTAACTTGATAGAAATGAATAAGCTTAATATTGGCAAGCAGAATTCAAGACCGAATTTGCAAATTTAATGTAGAATTTTTTTCATGTGCGATGTACTTACGGAAAAAAAAATTGACCGTAAAAAAAAAATCTTCATTGGATTTTTGTGAAATCAAATCAGGTATTGAATACTATAAGCGCAAATTTGAAAGGCAGTTTTAAAATCTTAAGGTGAGAGACTAGTTTGAAAAGTAAACTTTTTCCAAAAATATGAAATTTTTATATTTGATACAAATTAAAGTTTAAATAGTTTTCTTTATAAAACTGCTTGAAATTTATTTCTAAGTTCGCTTGGTGAGAAGTAACGCTGATTTCTGTATTTACATAATGCATGTTTAAATTGCTATTTTACATATTAAATGCCATTTTCTATAAATCTAATCTTTGGTAGAATTTTTTTAAAGAAAAATATCGTAAATTTAAATCTAATACATATTTTTTTTCATTTTTATAATCATTAAAACTCATTAACTTTAATAAACTCGTTTGTATTTTCACCAATAAAAATATTTTTATCTTGAATAGTCTGCCATTCGATTTTGTAAATTAATCATAAATCTGAAAAATCAGCAATTTCCATTAAAAATATCAACAATTTTACAAGTCGTTGCCCAATTTAAAAGGGAATTTCAAAGAGAAAAAAAAGCGATATGGTTAGAAACACCTTGAATTTTTGTCTCTTGTTCTTTTCTAGAGCGCGAAGGGGGGGGGGGACTAAAAAGTAACAAAATAAAAAAAATTTATAAATTCTCCTTAGTAAATAAAAGATAATTAAGCTTTCAATGCATATTTTATCACATTTAATGCAGTTTTTTTTCGTGTTAATAATGAATAGGATTTTTTTTAGATATTTTAAAATAAAAGAGTTTTTAGAATATAATTTTTTTTTCCAAAATTGATTCTTTCTTTTTTTCTTTAGGTATATAAAATTCCTATGCCGGAACCATTTTTTTATTTGAAAACTTAAAAAAAACGAGTACTTAAGAGTTAAAGCAATATATATGGCAATTAAAATACTTATTAAAGTTTTCACTGTATTGTTATACTAATAATTCCCCGTTAAATATTTAATTTTAAGGTAAAAACAACGGCCAGATATTTTAAATAATCTAATTACAAATTTAAACATAAAATTAAATTATTTGATTATTAATTGTTTAATAACTAAAATTTTTAGATAAATGCCTTTTTTTTACTAAAACGTAGAGTTCCTGATTTATCAAATCATATAAAATCATTTATTCTTGATAATATAAAGTTTTATTAATTCATTACAAACTTATAACTCATAATTATTAATGGGTTAATAATAAATATTTTAAGGTCTAAACATTAGGAATATTACGAATACTTGAATCTATATTATTTTCGTAAAATCAGAAAATGCTTAAACGAATAAAAATTTTTAATAATTTAATGTATGTATTTATATAAAATGTATTATATCATTAAATAAGTTTAATTGTTCATTGCAATGGAACAAAATTAGAAATCAAAATTATTAATAGGAAGAAAAAAAGAAATTTTTGGATTGATGTTACGAATGAATTAATTATCCCTAGGAAATCATGATTTAATAAATGGCTAAAACAGATTATTTAATAAATTATTAATATAAAACATTAAAAAATGTCTGTAATATACATATCATTAATTATATTATATTATATTCTAATTCATGTATGTTATTTTAAAGTTCTATGATTGCAGTTAATTACAAAACATTTATTCAATCAAATAATATTTAGAAGCCATTAATGCATTGAATAAACGACATTTTATATTTATCTACAATTCCACGTTTGTTATCTTTAACTGTACAAACAGGCGGACCTTTAATTTGCTATTAATTTAATACAAATAGTAATTTTAGCGAGCAAATAACAATTCAGACCCAAACTCAAACACATGTTTACAATCTTGAACAAACTCCTTGACACTGTTTCTGAGTCAAACCGTTAAATTACCAAATTCATTGACTTCCGAAAAATCGTTTGCATTTTCACTACTTCCCATGCCTATCTTTTTCTTTAATCGTCTGCCATTCGATTCAGCAAACAAATTCCAAAAGTCAGATAGGATCGATCACACAAATCGGCATTGCCCCCCTCCTACTCAAATATTGACATTGGACCAATCACTGCCAGGTATAATCGAGAATTTTACGAAGAACAAGAACTGTTGGGGTCTAGGGCGGTACGATCTTTGATCTGCAATTCCGTCTTCAAAGAAACTAAAGAAAGAAAAGAAAGAAAAAAATATCGTCTGCATTCTTTAATGAACCATTGTATTAGGGAATGTGGGCGTGCTGTAGCTGTGGTACGGAGGGATCTGCTTTGCAATTAGTTCGACGGAAATGGAGAAAGATAAAGACTTCGGGGTGGAAAGGATGCAATTAAAGTGGTTGAATGGGAAGAAGACTGGGAAATCGTTTGGTTTTAATTGCTTTAGAGTACTGAATGCTCCCCGTGTGCTCAGGTTCTGCGTTTGATATTCGAATGCGGAGTTTAATTTTGATAGTATTGTTTCTTGGGATTGAGTCACGCTTGGATTACGTTTTCGAATGTAAATTTTATGCATTCGAATTTAAATAAACTAAAAGCTTGCTTTGGAAACTCATTTTATCTATAAATACATCTCACTGTGCTATTTGCGATGAGGCAAGTTGAGATAAAATGTTATATTTTCTGTAATTGTTTATATTAATTTTTACTTTTCCGCATAGGAAATATAAAAAGAGAAAATACTGTAATCGTTCAAACTCTGTAAAGAAATCTCGGAAATTCAGCAAAATTCGATTTGGAGATTTTTACGAATTTTCATGTTTTTGACAGCCCACAGTTTGAGTATACTTTTTTCGAATTTATGTGAGTTTCACTTTGAACACGGTAAGGCTTTGAATTAGGCAAGTAAAATTGTATATGAGCTTTTCATACTAAATTTGTACATTTCTGTCAAATTTTTAAAGAAATCTGTACATAGAAAGATCTGTACATAGATTTTTGTGTTTACGAATTCAAATAAACTCGATTTTACGAAATGTAAAATCTAGATGAATAAAATTTGGTATCGCAGATTCTTCATATATAGTGTTTACTAGAGAAAATATCTAATAAGATATTAGGTGTGAATCACAGGCGATTCACATTGTGAACAATGTATTAAAATAAGGTGATATAAACTAAACACAGGCTTGGACTATTTGCTTCAAATTCCACAGTAAAGGTGAATTAAGCTGCAATTCAATTATGCTTACACAGCAATCAACGTGTTAAGGGAGATACCATCTATCTGTCTGTAGACTTTCTAACATATAAATACGGTAACTGAAAAACATGATGCCTTTTTAATGAGAAAAGGTCTTTAAGTTCATCGTTTCACAAAAATCACAGTAATCGTTTATCAGAAAACAAAAGTATTTGCTTGGTATAAAGTGCTTGAAGAAAGCAGAGAATTCTTCAAGGCTAAGTCGAGCTTTGTTTGACATTATAATCATCAATACAATGCTTAATGCAGAGAATATTGCATAACAATTGCCACTTAATGATTAAAAGAATTAATGTGTAAATTCCTATATCGAAAATGCCATGAATTGTGACAAGACAGTGCATGGACGTTTCACTACTATGATAAAAATTATCCATTATTATTCATCAACTTTTGAAAGAAAAAAACTAAAATTCAACAAATATAGCTCCACAAACTAAGTATTTACCAGACATGGTACCATTTGACTTTTTTCTTACTTCGACGGTTGAAAACGATTCTTCATAATCGCCATTTAGAGTTTATTGATGCAATAAATATTAAAGTTAGCTTGAATTCTATATAGGGGATTCTCAAAAATGACTTCGAAGTTTGTTTTGGAATAATACAAACTTCCGAAGACTCATTGGAATAAGTTGGAAAAAATGCGTTGCAATCGCTGAACATAATTTGATGGAGATTTAATAAATATTGATTAATAAATTGACGTCAATTCGTTTTATGACACTTGTTGTATTCTGAAAATATGATTACTTTCTAGTAAATATATCTTCGGATGGCAAATAGACAATAAAAGAAATATTATCGATTCTGTTCCAAGTTACATAATCGAAATGTTTTTCTAAATTTTAGAAATGGTGTTATATCGATCACTGGTATGTGTTCAGTTTAATAAATCACAAACTGATTACTCCAAGTCACTCAAAGGCAAACAGAAGAAAAACTGAATGACCAGATCACCAACAGCAGCACTGGTGGGAACTGTAGTTGAGTCCTAAGGCCATCACCGGCTACAGTGCAGCCCTTCTCGAAGGAAGGCCCCGTCATCATCGATGGGAAGTAGCCAAATTATATCACTGACACTCCGACCTGCCCGAAGGCACACGGATAAAGAATACTGAATTACCGGACCGCCGTAACAGCAACATTGGCGGGAACTTTGGTTGAGTCCTAAGGGCCATCACCGGCCACGGTACAATCTTTCCCAAAGGAAGTACGTCGCGTCATCGATGGGAGAAGCCAGATCCCCCACCTATTTATGTACCCACCAGGGTTCTGTGATCCAACCACCATACCGGAAGCATCTCATCCTCATTTCGAGGTGCCCCCCACGGGGGTTAGGAGGTAGTCAATCCCAGACTTTTTCTGTACCTACAAAAGTAGCGAAAACTAACCATCATACCAGAAGCATCACATCCTCATTTTTTGAGATGCCCCGCAATGGGAGCAGTGTCAGTTTAATAAAAAGAAACTTTTTTATTGATGCTTGACATTTTCTATAAATATTGAACTTTTATGAGGTATGTCGGTTGGTTGATTACCAATTCCGATGTATTCTTATGATATTGATTCAAAATAATGATGCAAGTCTAAAAATATTCCTAATTGCAATTCCACTAGATGTGACGTTAATCTAACCACGCCATTAATCTTAATTTAGTTAATTTCTAATGCTTATTATTAACAATATTTTTATTTTAATTATCTTCACCAAAATATGTAGCATTATTTCTCTCTGCTTAGATGATTTATCAATCTTTTTATGATGTATCGAACATTTGTTTCTGCCCATTAATGAATGATGCATTTAAATGCCTTTTTGTTCTTTAATGATGTATTGAAAATTTGTTCCTGCCCATTAATGAATGATGCATTTAAATGCCTTTTTGTTCTTTAATGATGTATTGAAAATTTGTTCCTGCCCATTAATGAATGATACATTTAAATGTCTTTTTGTTCTTTAAAGATGTATTGAAAATTTGTTCCTGCCCATTAATGAATAATACATTTAAATGTTTTTTTGTTCTTTAAAGATGTATTGAAAATTTGTTCCTGCCCATTAATGAATGATACATTTAAATGCCTTTTTGTTCTTTAATGATGTATTGAAAATTTGTTCCTGTCCATTAATGAATGATACATTTAAATGCCTTTTTGTTCTTTAATGAAGTATTGAAAATTTGTTCCTGCCCATTAATGAATGATGCATTTAAATGCCTTTTTGTTCTTTAATGAAGTATTGAAAATTTGTTCCTGCCCATTAAGGAATGATACATTTAAATGCCTTTTTGTTCTTTAATGATGTATTGAAAATTTGTTCCTGCCCATTAAGGAATGATACATTTAAATGCTTTTCTTGTTCTTTAATGATGCATTCAAATATTTTTTTTGTTCGTTAATGATGGATGTGTTAAGAATTCTTTACCGTTAATGACATTAATGACATATAAATTCCTTTAATGACATACCAAGAATTTCTCATAACCTGTCAAAGATACATTTTTTTGTTTATTAATCCAACATTTGCGTTTTTTAATAATGCAAACGGTCAAACATTTCTTTTTTAGACCATTAATGATGCATCATCATTCTTTTTTGTCCATTAGTAATGGATGTGTTCATTTTCTGCCCATTAATGACCTATCAAGAATTTCTATTTACTTATTAATGATGCATTAAAATTTTTTCTCTCTCCCTCAATGATGCATTAACATTGTTTCCTGGAATAATAACACATAAGTAAAATCTATCTTATCATTAATAAGACAATAAGATTTTCTTTCTCTCCATTAATGATGTATTAAGAATTTCTCCATATCCACTATTGATGTTTTTCTGATTCTTTCTCGGCATATTTTCTTCTATGTAAGCTTATTTAAGACGAAATCAATTCTTAGATTCCTTATTTTAGAATATTATAATTTTATTAAAAAACATACCAATAACTATAAAGTAGATTAAAGTAGACTCAGATTCTTGTATGAATTAGAATTTTACATATATATATATAATATAAAACTCTTAAATATCACAAGAGAAACAGAAAAATATTTCCATTTAATATTCTTGCACAAATGTTAAATTAATCTTTTCGATGCAAGAACAGAAAAATATATCTTGAATTCGTGCTTCAGGCATTTTCTTTTGGATTTTGAAATCTAATATGTGATTTGTTTATATGATTAAAATATGAATTTGAATAAATTATTCATTAGTTTTCACAAAATTTTCAACTAAATTTAAAAAGAATATTATTGCGCTTGTGAAAAATTACTTAACTGATACATATTTGTGATAAATTTTATCATAAAAAAAGTTAATTTGTTGAAATTCCCTTTAATAGACATTATAAATTATATTTAGAAATAAAGAAATACTTTAGAGAATTTTGACGAAATCCTTCTGGAAATTGAAGCAAATGTTTTCTTGCAATGTCTGTTTTATTATAATCGATTCAATATTATGGCGATTAAAGTGAAAATCGATTAAAATAGATTTATGCAATGTAATATTGCAGCAGTTGGAATACGAAACTATATTTTGTATTTAATATTTTATATTTAATATTTTTATTTTTTGTGTTATATTTTGTGTATAATATTTTCTTATTCTCTTTGCGAAGAAATGCAATTTTATGGTTTTAAAAAGGATAAATATTGTAAATCTTTTATTTCCTAATTTTTAAAAATACTTTAGCATTATAGAAAACAATTAAAATTTTTAAAAGTATTGTTACGAGCGCCTTTGGCTAAAAACTAATTTTAACTTTAATCATACTAGAGCTATAACTTGCTTTTACAACTCTAAAATCAGAATTAACTGCGCGCGAAACCAATGTATGTTTTTGTATATGGCAACTAAATATAAATATAGCATGTAAATAGAATTGTAATTTAGATAGATAATAAAATGGAGTCAGATTAATAACGAGTGGATTATTTCACATTACGATCCCACATCTTTGAATCTTATTAGCGGAGAAACGACTGAATGAAATGAAATTCAGGTAGAGTCTCAACATTGTGGTGAACCCGGACGTGATTGCTAAAAATACGGTACGTCTGTTTTTATTTGCAATAAGAATTAAGTAGTGAAATAAAAATGGAGATGTCCGTTAAGAAGCGAATACCTATTAGATCTAACTTTACGAAAACGTATAATGTTTTAATTGAAAGATTAAAGGTCGATGAACCTCAGGAAAAAGAGATTAAATCACTTTTCGGCAATTTGGAACGAATTTATTCGGATTTGGCCAAATTAGATAATGAAATATGTAGTTTTCTTCTGGAAAATTCTGATACCGAAAAGTATGAAGATGAGTATATGAAAATCGAAGAATACAGCACAAAAATGATTGAAGCGAAAGTAAATGTGGACATATATTTGACTAAACTTTCTTACGCTGAAAAGGAAAGCGTTGGTTCTGTTTCTCCTAGAATTAAACGAAAACTTAAGTTACCTAAAATAGAACTCGTTAAATTTAACGGTGAAATTAAGAATTGGCTGGCTTTCTGGAGTCAATTTAAGCGTATTCATGATGATGATAAATTAGAAAATGAAGACAAATTTCAATATTTGATCCAATGTGTAAGTGAAGGAACTAGAGCTCGGGAAATTATAGACAGTTATCCTCCAACAAATACGAATTATTGCAAGGCAATAGAAAGTTTAAAATCGCGTTTCGGAAAGGATGAGTTGCTTATTGAATACTACGTTCGTGAGCTACTAAAATTAGTTATAATAAATGCTTCAGAAGCTAAAAGGAAATTAAGCACGTCGCAAATTTATGATAAATTAGAAACTTACTTAAGAGCTCTAGAATCAATTGGTTTAACATCAGACAAGTATTCAGCAATGCTTTTCCCCCTGGTGGAATCCTGCATACCTGAAGATATATTCAGGGTATGGCTGCGTAATCCAATTATAATAGCAAATCATGACCCGGAAAGCAATGCTTATTCAGAAAAACTGAAAAACTTATTACTCTTTCTGAAAACAGAAATAGAAGGTGAGGAAAGAATTCGCTTAGCGAGATCAGGATTTGCGCCTAAGGTGTGTAAGGAGAGGAATTCTGATTCTGTGGCTACTGCTACAGATTTGTTTTCAGGAGGTACAGAAAAAAGAAAACATAATACCATCTGCGTTTTTTGTGAAAACCCTCACGAAAGCAAAGAATGTTACAATGCCAAAAAATTTGATTTTGAAAAGAAACAAAAGATTTTGAAAAATAAAAAATGCTGCTTCACTTGTTTAAAGCCTGGCCATAGGTCAAGAATTTGCAAGTCAAATGTACAGTGCCTGCTTTGTAATAAGAGGCATTGGACTTTGATGTGTCCAGATCTGCCAACAAACAAACCAAAAGTCAAAACACCTGAGGTGGAAGAGAATCTAAATGTCAATTTATCCAATCAGTGTGCTGCTGAAGAAGTTCTCCTTCAAACATTGCAAGTTAATATTAAAGCAGAAGGAAAAACACGCAGAGTACGAGCTCTTATTGACAGTGGTTCGCAGCGATCATACTTATTAGAGAAAACAATTAAAGAAATGAATCTGAGGCCCATTGAAGTTAAAAATATCATACATTCGGTATTTGGTGGATCTACGTTAGAAAAACAAGATCATGGACTATATGAAATAACCCTTCAGAATTTGAATACGGGATTCACTTACGATATGCAAGTCCTCGATCAACCAATTATATGCGGAAAAATACCTCGGATCCACAAAGGAAATTGGCAAAAGGAGTTGAAGAAAAAGAATATAATACTCTCTGATCAAGGCAAAGATTGTCCGGACATTGAATTGCTGATAGGAGCTGACTTTTGCGGACAGTTATTCTCAGGAAATATATATGCTCTGAAATGTGGATTAGTAGCATATGAAACAAAATTAGGCTGGCTGATCATGGGTAAAGTTTTTGGAGGAAAAGAGGAAAATACTTCCGCTCAACTGGTGACTTCAATGCTAATACAAAATAGCTCTATCTCTGATCTTTGGAAATTAGAAACTTTAGGTATTATGGATCCAGTTGAAACTAAATCTAAAGAAGAAATGAAAAGAAACGCAATGGATCATTTTATGAAAGCAGTGGATAGAGATGAAAATGGCAGATACATAGTTAAGCTACCTTGGATAGAAGCAAAAGAAATTCTACAAGACAATAGATCCACAGCTGAACAACGTTGTATCCGTACTTCACAAAAGTTAAAAGATGAAAAGAAATATGCAGAATATGAGGCTGTTTTTGAAGAATGGCTTGAGGAAAATATAATAGAGAAAGTGCCCAAAATGGAGGAGGGAAATCCAAGTTATTATTTGCCGCACCGAGGTGTTTTTAAGGAAAACTCATCAACCAAAGTACGTCCAGTGTTTGACGCTTCTTGTCGAGTTAAGAAAGTTCCGTCCTTAAATGACTGTCTGGAAAAGGGACCAAATTTAATAGAGCAAATTCCACCCATTTTAAGAAAATTCAGACAAAATAACATTGGGGTAATTTCTGATATTAAAAAAGCCTTTCGTCAAATCTCAATTGCAAAAGAGGATCAAGATGTTTTGCGATTTCTTTGGTGGAAAGATTACGAAACAAGAAAATTTGAGATACTTCGTCACCGCCGTCTTGTTTTTGGCCTCACTTGAAGTCCTTTCCTCTTGGCAGCGGTTTTGATAAATCATCTAGAGGAAAGTAAAGAGTGCTTTCCTAAAACCTCCGAAATATTGAAGAATTCCTTTTATGTAGATAACTGTGTGACATCCGTGCGCAATGAAGATGATCTTACCCGATTCATTCAAGAAGCAAAGCTGTTGCTTTCCAAGGCTTGTTTTGATCTTCGAGGTTGGGAATATACAAGGGACCTAAGTCGGGACGAGCCAACTGTTCCAACCTCAGTACTTGGACTGTTATGGAATACAAATGAAGATTTCCTTTTCTGTGATTTACAAAATACAGAATTTAATTTTGATGTTTGCAGTAAAAGAAATATTCTGTCAACGTCTCAAAAGATATTTGATCCACTTGGATTTTTATGTCCTGTGACAATATGTTTAAAACTCTTAGTGCAAAATATTTGGAAAAGAAACTTAGGGTGGGATGAAATTCTACCAGATGACATTCAGAAAAAATTCAAAACTTTGATTGTTGATTTGAAATTGCTGTCTGAAGTTAAGATCCCTAGATGTGTAAAGATCAATGGCTGCACAGAAGGACTAAGTCTTCATAACTTTTGTGATGCCAGCAAAGTTGCATACAGTTCTGTCGTATTTTTGAGAAATACCTTGGGAGAGGAAGTCAAAATATATTTTATAGAAACAAAAACTAGAAGTGGAAGAAGAGTGGTTAAACCTTCACGTTTTAACTAACTTTTGAACTTTATTATGTACTTTTCAAATATGTGCATTTCATGTTTTGATTTCTAAATATTTTGAATGGAATATTTTGTTAATTTTGATTTTGTAACCTCCTAATTTAAAAATCAAAAGGTGGGAGGATGTTACGAGCGCCTTTGGCTAAAAACTAATTTTAACTTTAATCATACTAGAGCTATAACTTGCTTTTACAACTCTAAAATCAGAATTAACTGCGCGCGAAACCAATGTATGTTTTTGTATATGGCAACTAAATATAAATATAGCATGTAAATAGAATTGTAATTTAGATAGATAATAAAATGGAGTCAGATTAATAACGAGTGGATTATTTCACATTACGATCCCACATCTTTGAATCTTATTAGCGGAGAAACGACTGAATGAAATGAAATTCAGGTAGAGTCTCAACAAGTATGTTGCCATAAAATGTTAACATTTTTTGCAGAATAAATTGTTAAAATCTTTTTTTACACTAGATACATTTCAAAAATGTATCTAATGTAAAAAAAGTTTCATTTTAGTTTTTATTCTAATAAATACTTCCCCTTATCATATCAGATTCAAAAACACTTGGCAATTTAATTGTAAAAACTGTAAATTTTTGAATTTATTTTGGCTTTATTGACATTAATGCATTTTATTTAATCTAAGATATTGGTTAATATAGAATTCTGTTACAAATGTTGAAAATCAAAAAAAAAAAAAAAAAAAACTTTACTTTTGCATAATATATAAATAATTTAATTTCCTGAATGAATTTAAATAAATAAAGTGTGGCATTATGTTTCACCTTTATAAATATGAACCTTCTGTGCGTGAATCATTATATGACGACATATATATTAGAGAAACATACATATCACAGATGTATTTTAAGTGTTAATTATTGCTTTACTTTAATCCATTTTCATTAGTTTCAAAAAGCTATATTTCAAATTCTTGAATAAATAGAACTTTTATTTTCAGGGGGAAAACTCAATGCAACTTGATGCAAAATATCTTCATCAAAGTCTTCAAATAGTAAGTTACATTTATTTTGTACTTTTTAGAAGATCAAGCAACTTTATAAACTTCTTTAACTTACCCAAGACCAAAGGGAAAAAATTTTCATTTACAGATTTTTTAATTAAAATTTTTCAGAAAAATTGGAGTAGTTTGAATATGATGTAAAAGAATATAAAGAATTAAAATGAATTTTTCTTGTTATTATGTTATTGACACGATTAAGTAAACAAAAACTTGTAACACAAATAAAAGAAGAAAAAATTAACTAATAGTTATCGTTTGTATATCGATTAACGTAGAAAATAATCTTTTGCTCGAATTAAAATTACTTCAGGTGGAAAAAGTTAAAATATGACTGAAAAGAATACAAGATTTCTTTTAACTCGTAGAATTTTTCTCTCTCTGATTAGAATAAATCCTTCAATCATTAAACAAATAGGAATTTCAGTCTTCCTTTTTTCATTTTGGAGAATACATTTCTGAAATTAAATTCAATCATTTTAGATATTTGAGATATAAAAGTCGAGTAATAAAATAATCGAGTCTAAATCTAGCAAATCTGTATTCTAATAAAATGAAAAATATTGTTGCCACAACTAAAACCATTAAACTATCCTAAAAGAGATCTCAGAATTTTGTCATACCTACCTTTCAGCTGATTAAAATAACTATATTTAACCCTTTCCAATGTAACAATTTCAATAAGTGGTTTTTGTAGGTAAGTGTCCACATGGATCAACTAAGCATTGCAAATTATCTTTTTCGTTACTATTGAGTTCGTTTTCTTCAGTTACTGTTACCATTTAGATACGGTTGAATGAATAATAATTACGCTTCTGCGTGTTAAACGAATACTAACTGTACCCGCAGGCGATTGAACGAGGAATAAAATGTGCTGATGAATCGATAGGATAATCGATATCGAGTTGTTGATGCTGAGAATCGATATCGAGAATTGGATATGATATTGAGATATTTATATCAAATTTGTTAAAAATATTTTCATTTTAATGATTTTTACAGTTACATCTTGACTAGGAGTATTAGTTTTAAAATGAATACGCTGTTTCCTAAGAATTATTAAACGTAATCAGTGATAAGATGTCAGAAAGCTTAAAATTTCAGATTTTTTTTTAACTGTAAAGATATTTAAGTTAAAACATTTGCAAGTTTACTTAAGTAAAAGATGTCAAAAATATCTAGTTATTTTATGATATGGTCATATGTCGAATGTTATTTTTTCAGTAATTTATAGTTATATAATTGTAAAACAAAAATCAAATGATTTCATTAGACGATTGATAAAAATACTTACTTCCTTTTTTTTTTTACTGAATAAAAAAAGTGTTTGCTGTCAAAAGTAATTTTAATGTATAATTAAAAAAAAACTTTTGATTTCTAATTAAACATGTTTACATGAAGCTTTTCTTATGTTTGTAAAAATTTAGATCAAAATTAATCTTTCAATTACTTTTTCTAAATTTCTGAAATTAACCTTATTTAAACATTTACCAAGCATTTTTTTCAAAACGATATCGTACATTATATGATTAATAATGTTTGGCATTTGATTTTTTACAACAAAATCTGGCAATACAATTTATAAAGGTTATTTTTTCGATAGATAAAAGCATTGGTCCTTGATTTTCGATTAATATTGTACTATTGTATGGTGTTTTTTAGATATCTCATTGATTCTTAATGGCTAGATATGCAATATATTAGTCGATATTAAAAATTTTTGAAAATACTAATTGTGTTATAACTTTATTTCCCCATTAGAGTTGATGAAAAATTCAACATATCATATTTTCCAAACTCTGTAATATTTAAATGTATGAAAATCACAATACGTTAATATTAAAATATCTTTGCATCTAAAATATGTATTTGAAATGCACAAAGTTTCGAGTTTTCCTATAACTTTTGCATTGAATTATATATTACTCCTCTATGGATTTAACAAACAGCCCAGACGTTGAGACAAACAATTCGTAAAATGTTACGAATGGGTGTCAACGGCTGAAACAGAAATGAATTTGAATATCTTCTGCTTAATGCGGGCGCCGGCATCATTAACACTTTTTGACAGTGATTGGAAAGTATTAATATTTATATTCCGTCTGGGCATCTGGGATTATTTCCCTTGAGTTACAGAGTTTTAGGACTGCACGTCTTTGAAAGAGTTGAAAAGTTATGTGATCGTTTTCATCACTTAAAGTGATTGACTCATTTTCCGATTTCGAGCCAGCTGGATTTGTTTTGTCTTTAAAAACAGACGATGTTGTTTATCTTCAGTCTGTTCAGTTGTTTTGAATCAATTGAATGATCATTCAATTGAAGATTTTGAAACGTGTCTTTACTTTTAGGAATATTATGATTTGAATTATTCGACATTTTGTACTTCTGTTGTGCAAAACATACAAGGAACATCATGATCATCAAACAATTTAATCTCTCTAGATTTCGATAATTTCCCAGCTTAAGCTTTATTCGTTTCTAATTGCCTTTAGCGTCTAGATTAAAAAATTAGTTTTTTTGGAAAATTAGAGTCTTCGAAAATTAGTTTTTATCATGTGAGAATATGATGCTGTTTTGGCTAGAGGGTTTTGAAGCTCGAAATCGTGTAGGCAATGAATATTGAAGCTCGGAATCGCGTAGGCAATGAATAAAGCATAAATGGCAATTTTTTATCATCATATTTTAATCGCATATATTTTTTTGCCTGCTTTTACCAGTATTGCATTATTATTATGTATACTTCTTTGAAAGCAGATGCGTTTATAAAAGGTTGACCTGCTTTTACCAGTATTGCTTTATTATTACGTATGCTTCTTTAACAGCAGATGCGTTTTTAAAAGGTTGACTTAAAACAATGACAAAATAGCTGTTATTTCTTCTCAAAATCAGTTGAACTCCAAAACTTTGTTAGCCAGCTAGAAAAATTGAAAATGAAAGTTTAAAAAAATTATATAATATAATAAAGAAAGAGAGGGATAGAGACCGATAGAGAAGTCTCGTGATTGTTTCAAACCGGTTTAAACTGGTTAATGACTTAAATGAATCAAGACAAATAATGACTTAAAAAACAATAATATTCTCACATGATAACTTGAAATTTGTGATCGTAGATCTCATTATTTATTTTATATTTATTGTTTTTCTTGCATTTTTTTTCTTTCAAACTTTTAATATGGAATGCATTTATTTCTTTTTCCACTTTGCAGTTTGATAAGCTGAACAATATGAAGGCAAATCAGAAGTATATATATTACGATTAATGTGATTTATCGTTTGTAATTAGAAATAATAGCTCAAGATGGTTAATTTATCAGATTTATTGGTTATTATTTTAATTGCCGATTATTATAAGTATTAACTGCGGTTGCTATTAATGCTTATTGCAGCTATTATTAATATTCATCCGTTAGTCACACTGAGAGTTACATCTAACACAATGGAAAAAATGCGGAATTCAAACTTTTGCTTTGGAGTTGATCTCCAGAGAAAATAATTTTTTAAATATGTATTTTAATATTGATAAAAGAACAGTTTGAAATGTCTCATAAAAAAGGAAATTAATTTCAATTTTATCAGGGTAGTTTTAGTTTAAAGGTAGAACTCGTCAGATAACATTTTCAGATAAGCTGAAAAACATAAACTTTCTTAGTTTTTAATTAATTCATATTTTAATTAACTTTTAAAAAATTGAATACAATTTTCTTCTAATCATTATTTTATCAAGGCTGGAAAAAACAGACAGTTTACATAAAAGAATATTTTTAATGTAAAATTTAATTAATTTTATCAAAACTCATCTTTTTCTCTCTTCCGAGTATATAATGTAATATATAAATATAATATAATATAATGTGTTTGTGTCGACTCTCTGTAAGTCAGACTGTCTGACTTACAACTACGAAATTTATGACTTGTATGTCTTGGACAGCTGAAATGGACACCTCTGAACAATTTCAAAAGATTTTAATTAAAATTTTGATTATAAACTTAGCTGTATTTTGCCATTTTTTTACGATAATTTCAGCACATAAATGAATTTTACACCTTTTCAGAATTTGAAAGCTTTATTTTTAATGATACTAATTCTTTAGCCAGGCAAATTTAAATCTTTTTTGCCGAATTTTCTACAATAGATAACACCCTTAACTTGAAATTCAAATTGTTTCCTTTGTTTTACCGAATATATTTAGTGTTAATTTTTTATCATGGGTGTAAAATTTTGATTAATGTCTGTATAGCTTACATGAGAAACAATTGAAATTACATTACTGTGAAAGTTAATTGATAGTTTTGTCTGAAAGTTACTTTTTTATTTGCTATGTAATGTCATAAGATTTGACTCTATAGCGATGGTTCATATCCATAATTAAAAGGAACATATAAAAAGCTAATAAAATAACACAGTCATGACGTCAATCACAATATTCAGGCTTAACCTTTAACTGGAGACGTGCGGTCTGTGAGACCGCTAGCGATGGATTTTCTGTCACCCCTTTTATATTTTTAGCTCAATTGAATGGATTGACTCTGTAGCTTCCTGTTTTATGACCTTGAATACACGTGCACTTTTTCAACCGATTTCAGCAGATGTTTTTAAAAATAATTCAGTTATTTCTTCGAGCACGGTCTCTAAGACCGCATCTCTCTGTTAGTATCACAGTGATAAACAAGGCTTAGCAGAGGGCTCTAAAACTTGGGAACCTAAATATCATCCAGTTTACTGATCCTATTATGAAGCAATGCTCCAGACACTTTTAAATGAAGAATAAAGTGGTTTTAGTGATAAGGATAATTGTACAGAAGAGTTTTTCGATGAAAGTTCGCATTCAACTGATTTTGATATGTATGTTCAAACATAATTAATTTTTCTAGTGATAATGCATTTTGAAAAATTCATAAAATATATTGATATACCAAGAAATATATATATATGCAGCATTTATAGGTTGATTTTTATACTAGTTCTTAACCTGTATATTTAAAATGCCCTAGAAAACCGTACTATGAAAGTCACACAAGCCGATAAAAAAAGGGCCAATTTTACCCATTGTCATTTTTTTTTATTTTTTGAATAATTGTTGAATTTTACATCATATTGTCTTCTATATACCTTTATATACAGTAAAAATAAATATGATTGAAAAAGTAAAAAGTAATAAGCTTTTTCAAGAACATTATTTATTGTAACATGGAATTTGAGAATAAAATGCATGTTCCAACGCATTTACTTTTTTCAATGATAATATATTTTAGAAAATTTCTAAAACATATCTATATATCAAGAAAAATATCTGCAAAATATATTGGCAGTTTTTCATGCTAATGCATTCATTAGAAATTTTAATTTGAAAGTAAATAAAATGCGGTCTCGTAGACCGCACCTCCCCAGTTAAGGCTTAAAAATATTTTCTTTGGGGAATTCTTCAACATTGTTATGCATGAGTTTTGATTGAAAATAATTCAATCGATGCTATTGGCAATCCAGCTGATCACCAAAGGCGGCTAGGGTATAGATGATAAATGAGGGAGAGAGGAAGAGAGAAGAAATAAAATCGATTCAAGGGTCTTCATTAACATAAGACAAATGTTACTCTGTCTATGTCCTACTTATACATGTGTACAGCTTATGTGTGTACACTTATACATACTTCCGCTTACCAGTAGTAAGAAGTGCAATGGCTTTTTTTAAAAATCGAATTGGCATTCATGTCACAAATCGCCAAACATTAGATTCTCTCTACTCAATCCTAAATTTTATGCCCAGAATTAGCAGTATATAGTTCAAGAAGAAAACGGAAGTGACGTAACTACAGGGCGGAAGAGAACATGACTTATACAATGTAATTCTGGCGTCACATAAGTTGAAACTGCACATTCGAAATATGTTACGGGCTCACGCAACCTACACTTGTGTAATGATTCAGCTTCTTCCCTGCTTGACTATGGTGACGTTTCTTTTCCCACGCTCCATAGTTAGCCTCCAGGCAGCAGTGTCAGCAATGGCGACACCCTACCGCAGTGTAAGTGCTTCTAGAAGTGCCAGGTGGTCAGCCCCTTTAAAGTAAGGACATGTGGGCAATTAGTGCGAGTCCAGATAAGGGACCCCACCTGCATTGTATTTGAAACAGATGTAAACCTGCATTCTTTACATTGTGGAGGGTGGCTCCACAACGCATTCCCACGGTCGACGGTAGACCAGTGAAGTAGTTGCTGAACGATTATTGGATAACCGGGAAAATGGTCCGATGTGAATGAGGGAGGGAACAGGATAAAAGAGCGACGAGATTGGAAGAGAAGAAGAATTGTGGACACTGAGGCAGAAGCGGAGTGTCCGACGAGAATTCCACCCGAGAAGATTCCGTGGATCCCTGGAGGCCTGTTTGCGAGAACGCTAAAGAGTCGGCTAGCTGTTCCTAGGGAGGTTTCTCCGAAAGAATTCGAGGAACTATCCTTGTTGTGTCGGATAAGAATCATTTAACCTAGAACTCATTTAACCTAGATGATGAACTGTAAATTTATGTAATAAAGCTGTAAATAAAGATTTTGATCATAACGCTACTTTTTATTGGATCGAGACTTTACACTTGTAATCCTAGTGCTACAGCATGGAATTATCTATTCTGAAGCTATTAAACAGGAGTTGAATTATTCAAATGTGCTATATTTCAATACACAAATTACGCAATTTCAAAAATTTCTTAAGTATTTTATGAATTCTTAACTGAATTACAACACAACTCATTCAGTTTCGAGAATGTTCTATGTAATTCTTTCATCTAATGAAATAACAGAAAAGAAAGTCAGTTAAGGGGTTAAAATTGCAAACCATGTATGGTCCAAAAAATTCAAGCATCACTTTTTATGTTAAAATATAAGATGAGCAATGCTTTATAATATGGTAAATGTAAAAATTGTTTGGTTGTTTTCTAAATAGATCAAGGGAGAACATTACGAGGTCGTAGTCTCTACGAATTAATCGAACAATTTTTACGATTTTCCAACCTTTACTAAGTTTAAACTTTTATCCATTCAATATAATTTCGAGATAAATTTTAGCTCATGATTAAAAGAAATTAATATTAATATTAAAATTATATATCTAAAATAGTCAACACCGACTACGCATTAGATAACATTAACCATCAAGAAATTTTTCATTTAAAATTAATTGGAAGCAAATTTATATAAAATTATATTACTAGGTAATGTAATCTTAACCTTGTAAATCTTTTGAGAAATAAATATAAATTCTATTATTCCATGACTAAAATTCTAAAACTGCGTATTATTCAAAATAAAATCATTTCTCTCAGTAATGGAAATTGTATCAAAATTTATTATTAAAGCTCTAAAAGATAAAAGTTAAACTTCCGAAAACCAAACGAGAATTACAACCAAAATATTCGAAAGTAAGGATAAGTCTCCTTCGAAAATTATTCATAGAATTCCGATCACGGTATCGAGACATCGAATTCGGAATCCGAGTTTTCTGAAAAACGGCCGTTCCGAATTCAGAACGAATTTCTAAACAAATGCATTCAAATCGGTTTGAATCTATGTAAAATATCTCGTTTCAACTTTTTGAAACTTTTTACTCGCCTTTTCAAAATATCGGAGACGCTCTTTTCAAGTTTTGAATACAAAGTCGTGTATTAAACTTTTTAGAAGGACGCATCTGCTTTTAAAAGCCCGGTGTAAGCTAGAAATGATTTAACGGTTTCAAAACTTTCGTGTCTTAGTTAGACATGAATGGAACAAATCTTATTATTTTATATTTAAAATTATAGATATAAAAAAATGCGTATTTAAATATATGAAAAAAAACTCTTTTTTAACATTTTCTACATCTTCTTAACTAAAATCAATATAAAAAAATCATTAAATACAAATAATATGTTTATTGTTGATTAGTTCTTATTGCTGTTTGTTTTTGTAAATTGGTTTCTCGGTTATGTAATTTAGTTATTTGGTTATTTTGTAAATTATTTTCTCAAATTCATTCTGAAGATAATTATTTATACTCAAATTAATTATATATTTTCAGGCAAAATATATTCAGGACAACTTAAAATACATATATTTTCAATTGACTTTAGTCTTGTGTTATTTATTTCACAATTTCAAGGATTTATTTATTATACATGTTTCATTGCAAGTATATATATTAATTTGATTGAAAGTATATATATATACAACATATATAAAAAAAATATGACGAATAAAAAACTATGAAAGCTATGAACTGTATATCTAAGATGCACGCAAACAACATAACCTGAAAACATTTTTAATATAAGCAAAGAACAAATCACGAATTAAATAACTGTATCAACTCTCTCTAGGGCTTACAAAAGTGCACAGTCAAAAAGAGTCTAAAGAGAGATTAATTCTTGCGCCCGCCTCGAATTTATATAGCTTTCCAACGGAATCTAACATCATAGTAATTTATACTGAAGTCTTTCCTTTTAATAGCGATAAATCAGTGATTCATGTGTTTTCCAAAAACTTTAATGTAGCAAAATTTGTAGCCAATGCACCAAACGATCACCTGATCTATCGACATGAGCGTAGATCTTTAGCTTAGCATACATTACAGACATTTAGCTTAGCTTATTACAGACATTTAGCTTAGCTTATTACAGACATTTAGCTTAGCTTATTACAGACATTTAGCTAAGCTTATTACAGACATTTAGCTTAGCTTATTACAGATATTTAGCTTAGCATATTACAGATATTTAACTTAGCATACATTCATTACGTGTACTTAGCATACAACACAGATTTTTTCTACTAAAATTATTTTATCTTTATTATTGAAGGTATCCTATTTATGCTAATATCATCATATTGTAGTAGTTTTTATATGCGTAAATAAAAAAATAGTTCTTTTTAATGCTTTCTATAGAAATAATTTTCTTATTTGTGTAAGAAATATAAGAAAATATTGCAAGTTGAATTAATTCTTATTAAGTTTTTTTTTATATTACGTAACTGAATTAACAATTGAAAGATTAAAATCAGCCAAAACTAAAACGTTTGTTTTTATTTTTAAAGTATTTCGAAAATTAATTCCAGGGTTTTTTTATCGCCTGAATGAAAGATTCATTCATTTTTAAAGATTAGAAGCTTTTTCAGATGAAATTTATTTTTTAAATTATTATGAAATAAGAACATTTATTTCTTTCAAGTTGAAATATTGAATTGAATACAACAATTATTAATGTCAATACCTCATTTAATTAGCACCTTCTTCACAAAACATTTCCATTAAAAAAATAAAAATTATTTTGTCGATGAAGCGGTGTTTCTTGCTCGAATTTATTTTCCAGTTAATTAATTTACCGTCTTTATTTTTCCTTTTAAAATATGAACAGAAATTGTACAGAAAAGAATAAAAATACTATCGAGAAAATGAAAGTGATGTGGTTAGAATCCATTTTTAAAACTCCGTCTGAAATTTCATATTTTAAAAATTCCCTTAAGAATTCAATTCTTTAAGAATAAAATACGATTTTTACTTTACGTGCGGCAAAACTTAAATCAGATTCTAGAAAAAAAAAGAATCAAAGAATAAAGAAAGGAAACTTCATGACTACGACTTTCACTTTTACCTCTGATTTAAGACAAAAAGTTTCTTCTTCAATCTTTTTGGATTTCATGCGTTTTGTATTTTTTTTTATTCGCTCTCAAAAAGACAGATTATGATAGATAGCTTCAAAGCGAAACTACGAAAAGTTAACCCGAGAAAAAGGGAGTTTTTTTTTCTTGTTGTTGTTATCTAACCTTTAAGAAAAATGAGAACAGGATTTCTTTTACTTGATAAACAAAGCTCTCGGAATTTTGTTGTTTAAAAAAAAGAATTAAAAAAATTCTTTTGTTTTGTTAAATGAGTATTAACCAAAGCGAGGTGCAACATTATATTTCATTTTTTAGTTCAAGTTTTGTATTCTTTTCAATTATTTCAGTTCCATTTTTCTTTGCGATCCTTTGGGATTTAATACCAAATATTTCACTTTTTGTCTTTTTTATTTTTTTGGTTAAGAGTTTTTAAATGTTTTTAGAAAGTATTTCGTGGCAACCTCATAGAAATAGAATTTCAAATATTTAATTGTAAAAGTTTCTCTGTATGCTTCACTTTTATGTGTATATTTTTTTCTATATTTTTTGAAGCTGTTGGATTAATACTTGCATATTTTTTATTTAACGTGTTAAGAATTTCAAACAAAAATTTATAACTTCCTTAAAAATATTTTTATGTAGTTAATCTTTGTATATATTTCCAAACTATTAAAGTCGTGTTAACATGTATAAAAATTTGCTCCTATATTTAAAAAAAAATTTATATTTAAAAGCTAAATTCTGTTTAAATCTTCATAATTTTTATCGTTTGACAAACGATACTAGATTTTACTGGTAGTTAAAATTTTTTATATAAATGAAATGGAAATTTGTTTCATTGTTTCAATAGAAAATAAAAATTATTTCAGAAACTTTTTAATTTATTTTTCTTTTGTTACTTCGCAAGATATTTTTTATTAAAATAAATATAATTTTTTATGGTATCAACAACAACAAGAAAAAATGTAGAATAAAAACATTTTTTTTTATTGTGTTTTGAAAAAAATTTAGGATTATTTATGTAATCGGTTCTTTTCAATTATATCAAATATTATAATATTTTGAGATATAATAAAAGTTTGCATATTGAGATTATTTCAAAATGATTTTTTATGAGTTTAACCATAAACTGAATTCATCTGTTTGAGCATGTGTTAATGGAATTTATTCTGTAGATTATTTTTCAAGCTATTATTGCATTTCGAAAATTCTGGAAATTCCGAAAATCCTTCTTGTTTTATTAATAAAGGTGAAAAAAAAACATTCTTTATCCTTATTATTTATTTATTCATTATTATTAACTAAGGATTAAAACATTATTTATTCCTTAGAATTTCCAATACATGCTTTATTTTTCCAGTTCTAATAAAGAAATAAATATATAAGAAGTTCGTTTCCTCAATTTAGATATTAATTTTTTTTTCTTTCATATTTTTACTTTCTCGTTTACCTAGTATAGAGAAAGTATAATAAACTTCAAAAAAAAAAAATTCAAACTCGGGGATTTGACGAATTTTTATGTTTCAGATATTCATTAGTTCAAAAAAAAAAAAAAAAAAAAAAAACTTTGTTGCAAAATGTCCGTCTGTCTGTAAAAAAATTAAAATAAAAACGATTCGAGTTGGTATACGATTTGGTTTGCAGTTTCTGTAAAATTTTGAGTAAAATCTGTTCAGAGAAAGTCCTTCTGTTCAAAAATAATTTAATACGATAACTACAAAACGAAGAGAGCAAGATAGGTAAAATTGGGTACATAGATATAACATCTATAGTGAAGACGCCTGTGAAATTTTGAGCCAAATCCTATAAGGTGTTGACTATGTGACGGTCTATAATTTCAGAAATAAGTAAACGGAATGATCAAAAAATGCAATGAATTAAATATATCAAATTTAGTATAAGAATTTGTGATTGCAGGTGCAGTTTTGTGTCAAATGTTTATTTTAATGGGTTGAGTAAAACTTGTCTAAAACACAAATTCTATTTTTGGATGCTATCAACGACATGTCAAGGATTAATAGCCAAATAACTAGCTGCTTAAAATACGATAGATTCAATAAAAATGCTAACTGCACGCCAAAAGTTAATATTCTTTAAAGTATCGTGCACCACTTCCATGTAAAATGTCGTCTAGCATGACAAATTTATTAGATGGTGTACTAAAAAGTCTTGAGGAGATTAGTATCCCTGGTTTGTATCAATGTATTAAAATTTGAAAAAACTAGCTTTGAATTATTGCGATTTAATTTAAACCAGACACAAAAAAAGACATTTTTTTTCATGTCGAGTTTTCTTTAGACTTAAAAAAATCAATATAAATTTATCCCATTTACATCAATAATTTAAATTTACGAAGTTATTTAAACTAAAGATTTTTATTTTACAAATATCTCAAAAAAGATTGCGTCTTAATAATATTGTGAATTATGTTGTCCTCTTTTATTTAAAAAAAACATCCTGATATTAATTTTAAAAATAGATTTTAAAATTATAAGGATGTTGCAGTGACTTTTGATATTTATTAAGGAAATAAGGGAATTGTTTAGTTCATTCTCATTATTCATGATAAAATGTACCTTTTGAATAATAAATCGTTTGCGTATTTATATATAGTTTTACTGAATAATTCAAATGATTATTATTTAGTGAAATGCTATTCTTTGATTAATAATCCTTTGAATAATATTCCTTTATATATTGAAAAAAATTAAAGTTTGTATTACTTGAAATTTTTTTATTATAATGGCTTGCGTGAAAACAATTGTCTGCAGGAATTTACAATTAAGGTTCTAGTTTAAAATTTTGATGAAAACGAATTTGGTATAATCTTCAAAAATAAAATACTTTTTCTATAAATTAATAACTTATTGCATTTCTTTAGTAAATGAATATTTCTTTAAGTCTAGCATTTTAAGTCTTCAGTTAACCAATGATTACATAAAATAAAATGAAGTGCATGCTTTTTGTGAAAGAGCAATATGATTGGTTTCTATGTAGATAGATTAGTTTAATATTGTAAAAATCAAGATTTTAACTTCCATGGAAGATGTTTGGTGAAATGTTTCTTAATTTTAGACTCTCTCCAGAAGACGCGGAGGATTTGAAACGGCAATCTCTATTGAAACTGCCATGCCGTAGTAATATCTAAGCCCTTATTATATTTATGCCCTCGCATTGTTTTTGGTAAAATCGGATTCCAAAATTTGAATCCTGTGTACGATAACAAAATTCTGAATTTAGGCAGAAGAAATAATGAAAATATATTTACATAACTAAAAGGAAATTCAAAAATAATCTGATTTAACATGCATCATGGCTATCGGTTTTAAATATGCCGGCTTACTTGGAAAAAATAATTTAAAGATTTTTTGTCCTGTATTCGGAGCTTTTACAAAAACAGGATTGTCTTTTAGAATTTGTTATTTTTAGTGAGAGTAGTATTTATTTCCCATTAAATTAATTGAAACAAAACCTTGGTTGTATTAACTGTTCATTTGCATATATCAGCTGATATAATTACTTTTATTAATAATTTGTTAGAAATGACGAAAAAGCAAAGTGATAATTCGTAGAATTCCTGTTGTAATAGAAATTCGGAACTTTATTTTAGGTTTTTAGGTTTGAAAACGATAAAAAGCATTAAGAAAACTAACTAATTTTAATGGTTTTTATTTCTAATCTAAATATTATTTTATATTGTGTTTCTTTTTCTGAATTTTTTTCTAAAAGTAGTTTCAATTCTATTTCCGGAAGAATTTATGGATAATATTTTTTTTTTATCTGGCTCTCGCCTTTTTATTGAAGACTATGAAAAAAAATTATTGGCATGAATTTTCTAAATACATCTTGTGGATGAATATCATCTTAAACATCTAAGCCATCAATATGTTCTTAAATTTTATTATCATATCAAAAATAAAATATCAGCTCATTGAAAGTAATATGAGTGTGATATGACACTAGTTAACAAAATGTGATCTTTATATTTTATTTTAAAGCAATTAAAATTCATTGAAAATATTCAGTTAATTTTTTATTCAGATACAGAATTTTGAAGTTCCAAGATATAAACTCAGATGAAACAAAGTTTTATTTTAAGAAAAAAATACTGAAATTGTTTGATTTAAATACAATGAATTTTGTATTAAAGAAATTTCATATCGTTCTACTTATTTTTTGTATTTTATTACAATAATGCATAATTAAAAAAATTAAGTTGATAGTTTTATCAATTTTGAAAAAAAAATGATTTTCCTGATATCCAATTACATTTTGCGGAATTGAAATAATTGTTGAAAAATAGAATAAGTGTTTCGAAACTATACTGATTTCATAAACTATAAAAAATAATATAAAAAAAGCATTTAAAAAAATTAAATTGTGACTCTAAATAAAAGAATATGCTTGTATTATTTCAAATTAACTATTTTTTTTTAAAATTTGAAAGCAAGTTTATTTTTTATGAAGCATCGACTTAAAATATTTTTTCCAGGAGAGTTATTTTAGTCCTAAATTCATATCCCAAAATATGGCACTATTTTATTTCTTTAATAACATGAAATATTTGTCCAAGTTTTGAATAGATAAAATAGATTGTTCAAAAATATTTTATTGTAATTGTTCTCTTTAATTAATACCTTTTGGTTTCGACAAATAAAACATGAATAAGACATCTGATGTTTTTTGATAGATTATGAATGTTTTGACATATGTAACATTAGAGCCAGTGTTTGTTAGGACTAAATCGAAATTATTCAAAATTTAGAGATAATATATCGAAATATGAAAGGAATAATTGGCACTCAAAATATTTTGTATAATTTGCATGAAGTATTATATTCATTTAAAACTACTAGAATGTTTTAAGAAGAAAAAAAAAAACATAACGTTTTTATGAGTTCTTGGTTTACAAATATTTTTAGATGCTGATTTCGTGCAATCAAATTTGACTGAACTAATTTGGCATTTATTATTTTAATTTCTTGATTATTCCTCACATTGTTATTTTAAAAAACGAAATAATGAAAAAATGAATGTATGTATAATTAGGTCGCAGGTTTTATCGACTTTGGTAAAAGGAGAATTTTTACCACATTTCTATTTCTGTTTGGTGAAATATATTCTTATAAAATCATCGAAAATAAAATTCGATTATTTTTTAAAACTAAGCTGATTTAAGAAGATAAAAACTAAACATCATTTTTATTGAGAAATCTAAACTGATTTTAAATTTTTTTAACTTGGGCATAAATTTGTGGAAATATCTTTCTTTCGTTGGGAAATATTTCATTTGAAGATTTAATATATAAATGATGAAATGCACCAACGATTTTATCGCATAAAATGTAATGTTACGAACTCTGTAAACTGAAGGAATTTACTTCTTTGCGTGTTTTTGGCGACATGAGGCTATCTATCTGGCGACTTGGCGTTGCGAAATATATACGAAATCGTTAAATATTGTTTTCAAATCATCAAAATTAGTATTTAAATGTCGAAAAGAATTTAAGGCTTTCAACCTAAAATTTTTAACAGTGCTAATAGCATAGCATAATCTCTTTTGCTAATATATTTCAGATTGTTTTTCTGTTATTATTTATTTCAATTATTCTTTCTTATAAATTTTAATTCTTTTAAAATTTAAATTTTTATTCTTTTAAATTTGCTAATTGAAAATTATTTATACTTCATTTACTTAAAAATAAAAGATTCTGGACAGAAAGTTAATGGATTTCATTACAGAAAAATAAAATTATATTTATGAAATGCAGAATTTGCTCTATAACTGAATAAGAATATTTTTGACGTTCCAAAGGGTGCTATAATTTTTATCAATATGTTCTCAACTATTTGTTTCTGATGATATTATTATGTTAAACTTCTAAATTAGTCCAGATTAGAACTTTAATTTTGATTAAAATAAGTTAAGTAATTAGCATTTTAAGTATTTGTTAGAAATTTTGAGTAATTATAAGTTTAAAGTAATTGACAAAACAAAACAAAAAATATGTCCTGTAACTCCCAAAATTCTAAGGATTTAGGCTAATTTTATTTCAATCAGTTTCCTCCTGCCATAAAAGAAAAAAAAATTGGTAGTCCCCACTACTGGAACTGAGTAGGTTTCGCTTCTTTGTTAACAAAATTAACGAAACAAAATGATCTGTGGTTGTTAAAATTGCTTATACAAAGTTCGACAGATAAAAAATATTAAAACGGAATAAGACGTATTAACACGTTGATTGCCGTTCTGAATTCTTTACAGTGAATTTCATATGTAACAGTGTAATTCATATGGCACCACTGGTTACTTGTAGTCAACGTGTTAATATAGTTTCACCTATGGTATCAAACAGCGAAAAACTAAATAAAACAGAAGCACTTGTTTATCCAGTTGTTTTAGTCTATCTTAAAGCAAACGATTTATATAGAAGCTTAATATTCGATTCAGGAAATTTTTTATGATATAGATTAATATTTATTACATAATTTTTTTTTGTAAAATTAAAATTCAATATAGAAAATCATTTTTTAATCGCATAATTATTTGTTGACAAAAATTTTATAAATTGTATCCTTTAATTATAAATATGCGAAACAAAACATATATAAATAATTTATTTCGGTTTTATAATCGATTTTAGCATATTTCGCGAATTATCTGGACAATATGGTTTTAATTTTAACATATATTTCTCATATTGTAGAATTAATTTTACATACATTAGTAATACATTTTACAATAATATTTTTATATTCGTTGTAAGCTATAATTTGAAAATATTTTTATATACTTCACACAATGCATGAAGTAAAATACTTGTTGGCTTCAGATTTTTTAAAAAAAATTTAAGTAAATAGATGTAACTTTTATAATTTGTTAGAAATTCTAAAAGTAAAAAGTTTTCAAAGAAATCTATTCTCTGAGATTTCCAAAAGAAAAACTTTAAGCACTTAATGTCATGAGAATTTTTCAGAACGAGGCATTTTCAATCAATACCGTGTTAGCAAATGGACGATGGGAAAAGAAAAATCTTTCAAAAATGGCAGTTTCGAAGGAAAAAATAAATAAACTGTGCTGAAAATATGATGGAAAAAGCTTTATTATGACCTCACCGTCAAAACAGCAAACATACATTTTCCCTGGATCTTGCCAAACTTTTTGTAACTTTTCATCTCGGAATGCAACAAAAGAAAATGAACAGATTTCTTTCTTTTTGATTTTCACAAACTATTTTTTTTCTTTCAAAAAATTGTAGAACTAACAATGAAGAATTGTAAGAAAACGTTTTAGACAGATTCATAGATATATAAAATGCAATTTGCTCACCCAAATAATCCCCAGACGTGTCAAAGGAACATTTACTCGCGAATGCACTTGCTGAATATTTGTCTTTCAAAGAATGTATTTCTTTTGTACATCTATATCGAGCCACGATATGGAATATGAATAGATTATTTTTACTTCATCTTATATGATGAGTTTAGTTTTTATTAACGTCCTATTTTAAAACAATGCTAGGACTATTTTAGGACGGGCCTCGTAATTTTGAGCCGCGGTCAGATGACGAGAACGACACCTGAGCTAGTATATTTTTTTTTTCAAAATAAATTAAAAAGTTCTTTACTAATAAGAAAAATCACAAATTTCAAGTGTTCAAGCAATGTCACATACAGACTTCATTTTAATATTTAAAATGCAAATGTAGACACACAATGTATCCAACAATTGTAATTATTTTGCAAATAATTTTCTAGAAGATCACAAAACAATTTCTGAGGTTTATGATAATTATGTTATTATTATTATTTCATCATTACTATTACATCAGTTTATTACTATTGATATCTAGAAGAGAATTGCGCCTCAACACTTTCAATTTAAAGCTATATTTCAGCTGTAACGTATCGTATAACAAATATTTTTTTAATATATACTACTTAATGAAAGTTTAAAATATCGGTCACTGTGTAATTACGCACACTCAATGCATTATATACATTATGCTTAAAATCACACGTTTAAAATAGATAAACATAATTAAAATAAGATAATGAAATAATTTCCTACATTTGAGAACTAATATAATAATTGAAATAAAACTAATAATATTAATTATTATGGGTTGAATGAAAAAGAATTTGAAATAAGTATTAAAGATAAATTAAAATTTAAAAAAATACAATCGTCAGTTACCTAACGTTGTTTGAACATCAGAAATTCAGTTTTAATTAAATCGATCTAACTATGCTAGCTAAGCACCAGAACTCTATAAAGAATTATGCAATTCTTAATTATCAACGATTTTTTGTATTTTTGTGATTAATCAATTTTTTAATGAAATAATCAAAACAAAAAACGATCAAATTATGGAATCTGAAAATTCTAGATATTCAAAATATTCTTTCATCATAAAAATTGAATCTGATTAAATCATTTTAAATTATAAAAACAGAACGCTTTAAATTTAAATATCATTCATTTCAATTTGAAAAAATAAATTTGTTTAAAAATATTTATTTCTTTCATTGCAAGACAATAATATCTTTAAAGAAATTTGAATAAAATGATTTGAAATTTAATTTTGTCGCCCGCTTGACGAATTTCAAATTTTGTTTTATTTCGTGCCTCAGATATTTAATTACTTTTTGCCAAAAAAATAATAATTTTCCGAAAAAACGATTAATATTTTAAAGATGAAAAGAAATTAAATTAAAATGGTAGACATTAATTACAAAAGAAAAATTATTATGTCTCGAAACATGCACCAAACGAAAGAAATGAAAAGAAGAAAAATCGTTTGGCATTGTTTAATTAGAATTTCAGATTTATGTACTAAAATTTTCTCACTTAAATTGGCAACAATGATGTTTATAAAAACAATGTTTTCATAAATGTAGTTGAACTTAATTCTGAGTAAAAACAGATTTCTTATCCACTTTTCATATAAAATGCGATATCGTTTACACCACATAATTTATTGGGCTCATAATGTAATATTTAATTATGTATTATTTTAACATAATATTTGCATAATAACACGCGGCATGAATGTTCAAATAATCAGACGAAATAAATTTGACACATGAATTTTCCTTATTAGTAAATGCTTAGTAAAAAAGACTTTTCAAACTTTTAGTCAAACATTAATCCAATATATAATTTTTTCAAATAAATTTCGAACGTATTATTGTTGATTTACACTCAGGTGGGACGAGAAGAGTTTTAACGCATTTTATTTTTGTCTTCGCATTATAAATTCTGTGTAAGTAAGTAAAGGGTGCCCCAAAATTACGCAAGATTTGAATTTGCAAACATTTGGTCAGTAAAGTGTTAGAAATACTTTTAAAGAAAGCGCTTGAAACTGATAATTTAGGGTTAGTAAAAATGAAAGGTTTTATTTTGTGTTTGTGTAATGATTTCTAATTAGATATTTGAAGAACGACCACTGAATACTCAAAGAAATCAACAAAAAACTGTCAATGTCAAAGAACTTCAATATTTTAATCATGTGGTTAGAAATGCAACAGTTGTCAGCGACTTAATGACACTAAAAATACCAACCCTCCTATCAAAAGTTAATTAAAATTATTCGTTGTTTAATATTTAATTATAAAAATATTAAAATAGCGTTTTGCAATTCAGTTTGCATTTTAAAGGTATAACATTTTAATGTTCTGGAAAATCCAAAAATTAATGAAATTTGTTAAAACAGTTTTTTGTAGAAATGAATCATCCAGTGTAATGAAAGTACATGAAAATAACATTAAGAAATTAAGATTGCATATTGTATTGAACCTTTTTAAAGGCAGATTACAATAAATAATAAATGAAATATCATTTCTAAATTTTATACTACTTTATAATGATTATCTAATTGAAAAGAATAACGATTTTCTGCACAGAGGTGTGCTCTTTCAAACTATAAATTTATGTTTTATTTTATATCAGTCTAATCTAATATAATTATTCAAAACAATTCTTGATTAAAATATGGAGTTTTAATTTTTAAGATAGAAAGGGATTATCGTCATAGAATGAAATGAAATAAAACGAGTCGTGTTAGAAAATAAATTAGAATATCAGTAATTTTGCGTTTTAAAAATTAAATTGATATTATGAAACATATCACTTTATTTTCTTCTCTGGATTTCCAAAATTTTAATTATTTTGGATAAAACGAATTAAATTTAATTAGTTATGCATTTGAATGAATTTATTTAGAATGGAATATGCTGTACTGTATTTACATCTAAATTATTTGAAAACACGAAGAAAAATATCATTTAAATTTAAAAGAAAATAGGTTTGAAATGATATGAAGTAAAAGACAAAAATCATTAGGATCTGAAATATTTGAAATTTAATCAAAATAAAATAATTTTTTAGAAATATAATTAGTTTTATATTTTTGAGATTATACGCCGAAATTTTAAAACTATTTTTTTTCGATAGATATAACATTTCCATTGTTAAATTTAAGCTGTAAAATGTTGAATTGTTTTTCAATTCTAGTTGAATTTACGATATTGCCTTTAAAAGAGCTTTCAGTATTTTATTTTATAGTGAAATTTTAAAATTAATATTTCACACTGTATAACTTGGATTGCCTTTTATTTTTGTATTTATTTTTCATATTGCATAATTTAGATTGCTTTTTCTTTTTGTAATTTTTAGATTTATCTTTTTTATAAATCAAAAAATAAATCTCTATTTCTACTAACAGGTAAAATCACTTCAACAAAAAATGTCCCATAAAAAGCTATTTTAAGTTGCGGCTTGTTACTTTATAAAAATGTATATATACTAAAATCACATATTTTTAAAAATTTTCTCTTCATCCCTTTTTTTGCAAGGCCGCGGTGGCCTAATGGTAAGGTCTCAGCTTGTGAGCCGTAGGGTTTCAGGTTCGAGACCCGCTTCCACCGAAGACCCGTCGTGTAAGGGGGTCTGTTGCACGTTAAATCCGTCATGCCAAACGTCCTCCAGCTGGTGTGGTGTGGCGTGGAGAGGGGGGTGCCAGCTCAGGTGTCGTCCTCGTCATCTCACCGCGGTGAAAATTACGAGGTCCATCCCAAAATAGCCCTAGTGTTGCTTTACAATGGGACATTAATATAACTAAACTAAACTAAACCCTTTTTTGTATGATTCTTTTATTTTTTTTTTTTTTTTTTTTTTTTTGTAAAATAAATCAGGCTGATATAATTCAGGCTCTAAAGTAAAAGAAAAATGCTTAAAATCCTAGCATAAATAAATAATATAAAATAATTAAAAAACAGTATGATGGAAATATCCATCATCAGACAAATTTACATGTTAAGCTCAGTAGAAAACCTTTAATACCGTCTGTTCTAAATTTCACCACTCATTATAGCTTTTATTAGCAAAAAAAATATCTCAGATTAGTCATAAAAATATTCAAGAAGTCGCAAGTTTCTTCCAAGCACAACAAACAGCGGAATGACAAGTTCAAACCCGCTATAATGATCGCGACATTTGATTTTTTTTATAGATACTTAACTTATTACGCAATAATTGTGAAAAAAATTGCCAGCAATAACCAATTAACATCACATCTGTTTTCAGTACGATTTTTTTTTTCACTAAATATTATGATGGAAATTTCCATCATCAAGCAAAGAAGAGTTAAATTGCCGATTATTAAATATGTTAAATAGTTATATATTAATATATTTGTTGCAACTGTTTATAATTATTATCATATATTTCTGAAAGTGCAAAATGATTAGATTCAATCCACATAATAAATACTTTATTAAAAAAAATATTTAATTCATTTTATTTTGCCGAATTATTTTAATCATTTGAAATAAGATACATTTTTTAAAACATCAAATGTTCTATCAGTGTTTATTTAAAAGTAAATGCAACGGGAAAGAATGAAAAAAATATTTTTAAAAAGGCAGAGTGAAAAAAGAAATTTTATTCAAAGGAACCGTCGGTTTATGACGGAAAAAGAACCGTCATCATAAGAAAAACTGCTCGATTTCTTTTCCAAACTGTCAAATTTTGTTCCGCAACAGATCGTATAACTGAACTTTTGAAAAAGAACTTTTTTCTCTCGTTTTCTTTTTATTAACTGCTTTTGATAGAATTGCAGATATAACAATAAAAAAATTGGAAACAAATGTTTGCAGTCAGGGTGGGGTGGGGGTATAGAGATAAATAAAAAAAATGTGTACTTAAAAAAGCAGCTAAAGTTATTAGAAAAAAGATTTTATTTGTAAAATACAAAAAAATATATCTTTAATAAAAAATATTTTTCAAAACATCCTGTTTCTTTGTAAATTTTCCGACATAAACGTATGTTTTTTGATTATAATTTTTTTTCCTTTTTTTAAATGTTTTCGATAGAATTGCAGATATAGCAATAAAAAATTGGAAGTAAATGTTGTAGTGTATGTGTGGTGGGGATAAACAGATAAATAAAATGTAATCTGAGAGCATGAAAAAAGAAAACGTATTAGAAAAACATTTATTTGTAAAATAGAAAAAAAAATTCAAAAGATCAAGTTCCTTTTCTAACGAAAAGATATCTTTGTTGAAGTAAGAGAATAGGCTCAGAATTTTCGCTGTTTTTTCTGTGGCCGAAATTTGGATTATCAAAATTTTTTTGATGTTAGAAATAATTTTAATCTATTTTATTTTCTAAATTGGAGTATCACATAATGGTTTTCAAAAATTGTGGAGAAATCGGAAAAAGTAATAAAACACCACCTGTGTGTGCATGTGCAAAATGTTTAGAAACATTAGAATTTGAAATGCAGATTAGCAGAATTATTAATTCTTTTGTACGAAAAATATAAGATGTTCATTATATATATATATATATATATATATATATATATATATATATATATATATATATATATATATATATATATATATATATATATATTATTTTGACAGCTTAAAATTATTTAAATTGTTGAAAACAAAATAAATTAAAAAAAAAATTCCTTTCGGAAAGTTGGAAGGCAAAAGTAGATTCTTTTATATTTAAGTTGCCATCTGGCAACATAAATTGTTGATGTCAGAAACACCCATAATTAGGGCTTGAAAATCACTTTTCAACCCCTGAATTCTATTGTAGTAATCGAAAAATGTAAATGCAAAAGTTGGTTCGTATTAAAGAGGTGCTCATTTGGCTAATTAGATTAATTTTTTTACCTTCAATAGTAAGAAAGTTATAGCGAAATAAAAATTTCAACCCTCCACCCCTTTTTGTTCTAAATGGGGCATTTACGAACTCGTCCGAAATTTTTACATTTCTAATAACATATTCTAAGTCAATTAAAATCCAAACAAAATTTTTGTAGTTATCCTGTTACAAGATAATAAGAGAAAAGCGTTGTACTCATATAATTTAAACGTTTGAACGAAGGGTGGTTTGGGGTTCAAGGGACCATCATCGATGAAGAATTGAAGATATTTTCTCAAACTCTTGCCTTGAGAACATTTGCAATATGTAGTCTTCCAATAAGAATCTAGGAATCTAAAAGAAAGACGTAACATTAAATGAATATGCAATTCCTGCTATGTACCAAGTGTACGAATCAAAACTGAAATAGACAACTGCTATGTTAATAGATATTATGATATTAGAAAATGCAGGTATAAATTAATGAATTGTGAAAATAAAAATGGATTCCTTTTATAATTTTATACAAATTTGAAGTTTAAAAGTGTTTATTCTTTTCGTTCAGAAATATTATAGAATTTTGTATCTCAATGAATCAGAAGTTAGGATTCAATAGCCACGATAAGGGGCCGCGGTGGCCTGGTGCTAAGGTCTCGGTTCGTGAGCCGTAGAGTTTTAGGTTCGAGACCTGATTCCACAGAAGAACCGTCGTGTAAGGGGGTCTGTTGCAAGTTAAATCCGCCAGGGCCAAAGGTACTGCCACTGGTGGAGAGGGGCTGCCAACTCAGGTGTCGTCCTCGTCATCTGACTGCGACTCAAAATTACGAGGTCCGTCCCAAAATAGCCGTAGTGTTGCTTTAAAACGGGACGTTAATATAACTAAACTGAACTGCCACGGTTGGCTTAACCCAACAGTGCATCTTGTAGTTTATTTGGTTACACGTCTTTATTTCCATTTATAAGCCTCACATGACTGTTCTAAAGAACAATAATGAGAGATTGGAAATCCATTTTTAAATGCTTTTTGTTAAACATTTGTAGAAAAGATCGATATACAGTAATAGTGGTACTAGAGTTAAATTTAAATTGGAAGCTTGGAAAAATACCAAGATGGCTGTTGTATGAATAATTCTATCATTAAAAATACTTTAAAATATTTTTTGCATTCTAAAATATACTGGTGAAAATTGACTTTTATTTTTACTAAGTATTGTTATAATGTGATTTGTATCACAGAGATAATGATTAAGTCATAATTTAGGCATTGGCCCACTTCAATTTTTTTTTTTTTAATTTTACGAAAAATGTATTTACATTTTTTTTATTAAATTTCCTATATTATATTTTTTGTAAAAGAAATAAGAAGTCATGCATTCTAAGGTTAAAACAACAGCTTATAAAAAAATTGTGCAAGATGTGCCAATAAAAATAATAATTAAATATGTAATCATCTAAGTAGAATATTCTTTAAACGATGTACAGCTCTGCATTTTTAAATAAGGCAATAATTTAAAAGAAATATTTTTCTGATATTACCTTCATCATATAGTTAAGTTAATCCTTCAAATCGACAATAATTTATTGATATTATCAAAAAATAATCATGATTTTTCTTAAATAGATTAAAATAAAAGAAACTAAAATTCAATATCGCGATTTCAAATCTCTATATTAACCCTCAAATGGGGAGGTAAATTTTAGGACTTAAATGGGGAGGTGCAGTCTACGAGACCACATTTCATTTACACTCAAATTAAATTTTCTAATGAATGTGTTAGTATGAAAAACTGCCAATATATTTTGCAGATATTTTTCTTGATATATAAATATGTTGTAGAAATTTTTCAAAATATATTATTATTGAAAAAAGTAAATGCGTTGGAACATCCATTTTCTTCTCAAATTACTTGTTATTATAAATAATATTCTTGAAAAAGCATATTACTTTTTACTTTTTAAATCATATTTATTTTTACAGTATATGAAGGTATATAGAAGACAATATAATGTAAAATTCAACAATTATATGAAAAATAAAAATGACAATAGGTAAAATTGGTCCTTTTTTTATCGGCTTGTGTGACTTTCATAGCACGGTTTCCTAGGGCATTTTAAACATATAAGTTAAGAACTAGTATAAAAATCAACCTATAAATTCTGTATATATATCTCTTGGTATATTAATATATTTGATAAATTTTTCAAAATACATAATCACTAGAAAAATTAATTATGTTTGAACATACATATCAAAATCAGTTCAATGCTAACTTTCATCGAAAAACACTTCTGTACAAGTTTCCTTATCATTAAAATCCCTTTCTGCTTCATTTAAAAGTGTCCGGAGCACTGCTTCATAATAGGATCAGTAAACTGGATGATATTTCGGGGCCCAAGTTTTAGCGCCATTTGCTAAGCCTTGCTCATCACTGGGACACTAACAGGGAGATGCGGTCTTAGAGACCGCGCTCGAAGAAATAACTGAATTATTTTAAAAAAGCATCTGCTGAAATCGGCTGAAAAAGTGTACGTGTATTCAAAGTCACAAAACAGGAAGCTACAGGGTCAATCCATTCCATTGAGCTAAAAATAGAATAGGGGTGACAGAGAATCCATCGCTAGCGGTCTCATAGACCGCACGTCCCCAGTTAAGGGTTAAAAAGTTCTTAAAGTAAAAGATTCCTAAATTTCTGGTCAAGCTCAAATTGTGTAATTTTTAATTTTCTATAGAATCACTTACTTTGGAACAGTTTTATTCCTATTATATTCAATTTTAGAAATTCCAATGAATTTAATTAAACACTCAAAATAATTCTCAATTTTTCACAGCGGAATTTTGTAATTTTGAGATGTGAATGAATTGGTTTTATAAAATAAAAGCATACTGAATGATTCATTTCACTTCATTTATTTGAATTCCGTTACTTTTACATTGTAAAAGTTGAAATTGATGATACAGTATTTATTATTTTGTTTTTTTTATTGCAAAAAGGGCATTGTATTTTAAAGGATGCCAAATGGAAAGATGAAATCTTTTATCCTCGAATGGATCCATTTCGTATAGACTAATTTTACATAACCAATCTTGACGTTTATTAATTTCTACAATTACAAGAAAGATCATTATTAGGAAATATATAGAGAATTGATTTTAATTTAAAAGCTAACAGTTTTAAAACTATAAGAAAATTAATTAGAATGATGAATTTTATTAGATTTTAAAGGCTTTGCAAAACGTTTATGTTAGATTTAAAAAAATCGTTTGGGACAGATCATTTTTATTAGATAATTATAAAGTAAGAAGTTATTCTAGTAATTACTAATTACAGAAATTGTGATGGAAATAGAATCATTCTTTTTTGTAATGATTCTTTTTTTTTCAATGAAATTTAATACCTGAAAGGTATGTGTTTGATCGTTTGTTATATATATGTATGATATTTTGTAAACTTAGATCGGATATTTCGTTTAAAATATTCAATTTTCGATTTTATTTTTGATTTCGAGTTTGAATATATATTCAGATAAATATAAATTCGTTAAAAGTAAAATCATAGGAATTTGCTTTTGATGACATAATTTTACTTTTGACATTTTTGTGTCCTTCCCAATGTAGAGTGCATTTAAGTATATATATAATTTATATTATTTATGGAATACTAATTTATAAGTCTAAATCATAAGCTTCAGGATACACTTTTATTCTTTCTATTATATAAATTGTACCAGAATGCTCTTTTAAATTATATTATTTTTATTATATAAATTGTTATTTCCATAAAAACTTTCAAAACAACTGGATTTGAGCATTAAAAATATTAGATATCGAAAGAAAAAGGAAAAATGTTTAATCAAATATATTCTTCAAAATATATAAATCATTTCTTGCTAGATCAGAATTTTTCATAAGTAATCTCAATCATTCCATCGTTTTTATTTTCTGAAGTGCATCATTTTAAAAATGGAAAAATATTCCGAAATGACAATATTTTTACAAAAAATAAATATTTAACATCTCCACCTATGATTTTGTATTTATATTTTTGTTTATACTGTATGGCAACCTCAAGAGCAAATTCAAATGTTGTTCGTCACATATGCTTCTGAAGTTAGACATCTAGTTTCTAATTTTTTATGTCACAATGCAAACAATTATTAAAAATGTATGTAAAATAATTCTTTTGAATAAGTAGTTAAATTTTTTAAAAATAAAAAAAAATGGTATACAAAATTTAAAATGTTTTCTTAAAAAATAAAAAGTTATTATTTTTTTATATATTTTTTGTTTGATATCTATTTGAAAATTTCTGTGATTATTTGGGTTGATTGGAATCTAATGACATCCATGAATTTTTTTTTTTTTTTTTTTGATGTTACTGACAATAATATGCTTGAGTTTTACTAAATTTCTTTCAAAAACCTTTGCACTCAACAAAACGAAAGAAAATTCGAATTCCCTTTTTCATTTTTTAAATTATGAATACTTTTCTGAAGTAACTGCAGAATCATGAATTGAAAATTAGATGTTAAAGTGATGAAAATGATCTTGTAAATATATAAAATGTATCTGATCATTAAAAAAATAAATAAACACGTTAAATAAACAATATATAACAAAATTTAATTAAATTACTTTGTAAATATTACAGTTCAGAACTTTTTTTTACGTATGCAGTGATGGTTTAGGAATGTTCCATATTTTCATTTTGGGAATGTCTTTTACGTATTAGAATGTGAATTCTCGAATTTTTGTTTTTTAGAAGCTTTTTATCGAATTCGTTTCCTAGGTGAAAATAATGCACCATAAATAATATATTTTTTCATAACAAATAGGAAAGAAAATCTTTTTTTTTTTCACAAGAAAGCGTAAGAAAAAAGAATATATTAAAGCTATCATTAGCATGATATTCTAATATATTTGGAGCTTATCGCATAACGTTTGTCGTATTCTAACGAAGCAACACTTTTAAAATATCTGCAAGTTACTCTTAGACTATCGTTCTCACCAAAGCCTAGTGCCTCTTGCCCGTTTTTAAATTCAAGTTTCCGAGTTGAATTTGACAAGTATCACGTAGCCATGGGTTGAAATGGAAGAATAAAAGAACCAATTTTATGTATTCCTGTGGCAGAATATAATCAGAATCAATATTCTAATAAATATTAGAAGCAACAAAAATCATACAATTTGCCGGCGTTAAACATGATTTAACATATTCTAAAAGTAAATTAAATTCATTTAAAGTGATATGTAACAGGAAAAGATTAAAAAGACACTTCAGTATTAGGAGCTATAATTTATAAATTGATGTAATTATCAGAAATTGAATGACATTTTGTAAACAGCTGTCAACTTTGAAACAAATATTAACGAGATTCGTTTTGGTTTCTTTTGATAAATTCTAAATTTAATAAAGATTTTAAAAAATAATTCTTGTTCCAATTAAAGATATTTGTAATTTCCAGATGCACAGTAATTGATGATATAAAAGGAATTGAAACAGAACAAATAAGGTTAAAAAATAAAGAATCAAGCCTTTAATTAGAGTACCATTAATTTTGTTTCTTTTAAACTGACTTTATGTCCCGATCTTTATTATTTTTATTTCTTAACTGCAAGATACAATGTTATTTTTAAAGTCTTTCAATTAAAGGAATTAAAATTGAATTATACTATCGGTTTGATCAATTTTGGAATGAATTGGAAGAAAGCAATTATTTGATTCTTGAAATGTTTGAAATCTGAATGAAATTATTAAATGTATTAAAGCCAAAAGATTTTTAAATTTCTGAGTCAAATTAAATTTAGCAAAATTGGCAAATGATTTTTTTAACAGAAATGTTTTTATATTTTTACTTAAAAATAAACCATATTATATAGAAGTAATGGTTGTGTTTCTGTTGAGTAAAAGTTATAATATTTATATATTTCAAATTACATTGTTAAGATGCTATATTTAGAATTTCAAAATATTATATTGAATTATTTTTCCTTCGTTATAAAATATATACAATAATTTTTCATATTTCTTAAAACAAAGTGTTATTTCTCTTCATAAAAATTATATTCAAAATTATGCTTCTTTAACGGAGAATAATTTATATACATTTCCAAAACAATATAATAATATAAAATCGGAAATAAAGCTTCAGATTAAGGGATGAGTTAAATTAATAAAGCAGGAAAATGGAATGTTTACTGCAAACTATTTTACTAGTTCTGGCTTTTTTTAAACATAAATTAACTTTTAAATTATATAATAAGCATTTATTTTGCGAATTTCTGAAAATATAAATTTAAATATAATTATTAAAAAATAAGAATTAAATAATTTATGCATTGAAATCATGAAATTTCTTATTGCACATTGTTCTAGCCGTATTTTTTTCCTAAAAAGATTTAAAATATAAAAAATCTTCAAAATGACAATTTTCGTTTTAAGAAAACACTTCAAGATGATTTGAAAAAACTTTATTATAACCTCACTGTCCCAGACAAAACAACATAAACTTCTCCTCTCGCCTTTTTATTTTGTCTAAAGTTTGTTCCACAACTTTGATCGTACAACACAACAAATGGAATAAAGAATTCTCCATTCTTTTTTGTTTCTTTCACAAACTCTTTCAGATAAAGAACTGCCGAACTAAGAATGAAAAATTGTGAGCGAAAGCTTCTATTGGATTTACAGATGTATAAAATGCAATCTGTTGGCTCAAAAAGTGGCCTAACGTGCTAAGAAATGTCTTCATCCAAAATGTATGTATGAAACATCTATTTTTCAAAAAAGGCATCTCTATCGTGAATTTTTAGACACACACGTATATTTTTAAGCCTATAGTATGAAACATAAAAATATATAATTTTTTTTCTTAAAAATTTTATTTTTGATAAACATATGTATTATTAGAATCCTTTATCTAATCTCTGAAAGAGCCGCCAAATTAAGAATGAAAAATTGTGAGCAAAAGTTTGTATTGGACTTACAGATGTAAAATCTGCTAGCTCAAGAAGTAGCCAAACTTGCTTATTAACATCATTTAATAATCGAAATGTCTCCTCATGAACTGCCATATTAAGAATGAAAAATTGCCAGCAAAAGGTTCTGTTAGATTAATATATTATATATATTAAATTTAGTCTAGCTTAAGAAATTGTAAAAATCGTTCATCGGAAATGTACGTTTATATTATTTAATCTTCAAAAACTGCAACTCAAATATTTTTCTCTGGCATTCGGGCTTGTCTATGCCAAGCCTTGATCCTAAATAAGAAAAATAAAGATTTTTTTGCCTTGGCAATTTTATTTGTGTAAACACTTGAATCCACCAAATAGTTCAGATGTCAAAAACAAAAGGTTTGAATCCCGTTTTTAGAAGAAGTTAAATTTTATTCATTCCAGATCTTAATTACGAATTTAATTGATGTTAAGTGATTTCTAACACTTAGCATCAATTACATTTACAATTTAAAATATACATAAATTAAATATACGTTTTAAATTAACTGTTTCGAATCCTAATGATTTTGAAGATATCAAAATCAAAACAGATTTATTAATTATTTTTATTCATTATTTATTAATATTTATCATCTTTATCTGTTATTCTTTTTTGGTGAATGAAACACCTGGTGGATAAATATTCGAATCATTGACATTTAATAAGAATACTACAGCAAACGCAGAACAGGGGGGGGGATCCCAAATTGTATTTTTTGCAATATTTCATAAAAAGTAGAAAAGAGCATCTTTAAAATTGCTTTTGTAATAAATAAAATGTAATTTTTATCTACTGTAATAATTTTTAAAAACATTTGGTGCAAACAATTGCATCAACCATGCTGAGCTATAAAAATGCCATGGCAAGAAATTAAACTAAAAATATGTGTTCCTTCTAATTTAAGAAGTGCAAATATTTCTACCCCACTTCTACTTTCGTGCCTAAGACACTGTTTGCAGCATATGATGCAATTTTTCTCCCCAGCTCTGTATATCAAAAGATTCGTTTCATTACATTTTATTTGTATTTTAGATCATGCAGACGATTTCATTTTTCCTTATTTATTACAGCTGTTTATAATGATTGTATGTTTCGTATTTCTATTTTTTGAACCAAAAAAATAAATGTGATATTATATATATTTTTTTATTTACCTGCTCCTGTGTAGTTTTTTTTAGGAAAGATTGTTGCAACATAATTGTACTTTGTTCAGTTACTTAAAAATAGAAAAATATCCAAAATTATACTCTCTGATATTATAAGCAAAATATGCCAAAATGATAAAAGAATTTTATTTTAACTTTTGTTGTACCACTAAATTCGGTTGGTTTTTCAAATTTTGATTCAAATTCGATATAAAATTTTCATGTTACACCATCTTTTCATAATAATCCTTTCAATGACACCGAGAGAAATTTCACTGCATTTTTTAATATAATATACTATAACTTGAAGAAATTGTGTTAAAAATTTAAATATTATTTGCACTTTTCATGTTATTTGATATATTAATATACTTTTCATGCATTAATGTATAAACTTGTCAAACATATGAATAAAATTTTAATATTTGTCGCAAATTTATATTTTGATAGAAATATATGAACATTTTTTAAACTATTCAAATGACTTGTAATGAAATAAAATACTTTTTATAGTACATAATAAAAATATTGAAATAGAGGTTGTTATAGAAATAAACTTGGATATATTTGCCTTTTTTTCTTTCATTAAATTCTAAGACTTGTATAACCATTTTTTCTACTACATTTTCTGTATTTTCAAAACTCTTTCAACTCTAATTTCACAAAGTTTAGAAAAATTCTTTAAATGCATTATTTAAAACCATTTTTCAAAATGTGTTTATTAGATTTCTCGCTTTATTTATTCATTTTCAATACATTTATCTGTAGCTGTTTGATTTTTAATGTGAAATATTCTGTATCGAAAGATCGTGATATCAATTCCGATATTATTTAATTTAGATGCAGACAATAAATTTTTCTGCTATGCATTTAAATTCGTTTCTTATTTTATGATATTTTAATGAAATTTTGCTATAAACCAAATTTATTGGATTTAGAATTTTATGTCAAAATGAAGAAAAATAAGCCTCTTAAGGCTAATAATAAAATCGTGTGCAGATATTAAAAACAAGTTTTTCTGTCATAAAAGGATTACTTTTATTTAATTTATAAAAAAAACATATATATATTCTTCAATTTAATCAACTGAAGAATATCCCGGTAATGAAATTTATCTTTAAAAACAGTGTTGGAATTACTCTTATTTCTTATCAAATTAATGTTGTGTTTTTAATAAAAACGTTTGCTTTAAGAATTAATTCACTGCAGTTCCATTTTCAAAGATTCATTTTTTTTTTATAAATTTCTTTAACAACATCATATTCCTTTTTCATAAATTATTTCTTTAATAAGAGAAAATGAATGAAACTTTTTAATCTTTTTCCGACATGTTAAGATTTTTTTTAGAAAATTAAGTTAAAATGAATTTTTCCGGACTACAAATATTTTAATTTAATTCTGTCGCCAGCATTTCGAATCGAAAAGAATTGACTAACTTTATTTAATTTATCGTTTATTTATACAACTGTAATAATAAGTGTAATATTTTTATTCTTTTGCAATAAATTTAATGATTGTAATTAAATATATCTTCTAGTTATAAATGTACTATAGCATTTTGCTTTAATGTAATTTTGGGGACAAAAAATATTTTAATACTAAAAATCATACGTTGGGAAAAACTTAATATCAAAAAATGGAAATTTTTCATTTATTTTTTCTTGCCTAAAACTCTTTAGATCGTGGATCCATATGGAAGATAAATTTAGTTTAATAATCTATGATAGTATTCGAATTTTACAGAGATTTGGAAATAATGAGTTTTTTGCTTTGCTTTTAGAAATTTTAATGAACTCCTTTGATTATTACGAATGAAATCGTAGTAAGCAAATTTATTTAAAATCAAGGATTTTAAAGAATTTTTAGAGAGTACTGTAAAATACAAACATAGTTTCAAAGAAATTAGTTACATTTTAAAATTTTACATCTTTTTTATAGAAATGAGAATAATTATACCTCTATTAGATTTCATTAGTATTAATTTAATTCATTGCTCGTTTTATATACTTTTTGTTTCTGCCGATAGGAATTTAATTAAAAAAAGCTCATGAACTGTCAGTATTAACAACAATATTATGAATAGAATTAAAATAATAGATCATGAATTGAATTAAATTATGGAATATTAAAATGGATTTTTGGAACTATTTTATCTATTTGTCTGTGAATTTCAGATTTTCACAAGTCTGAAAAATGGATTTTTGGAACTATTTTATCTATTAGTCTGTGAATTTCAGATTTTCATAAGTCTGAAAAATGGATTTTTGGAACTATTTTATCTATTAGTCTGTGAATTTCAGATTTTCACAAGTCTGAAAAATGGATTTTTGGAACTATTTTATCTATTAGTCTGTGAATTTCAGATTTTCACAAGTCTGAAAAATGGATTTTTGGAACTATTTTATCTATTTGTCTGTGAATTTCAGATTTTCATAAGTCTGAAAAATGGATTTTTGGAACTATTTTATCTATTTGTCTGTGAATTTCAGATTTTCATAAGTCTGAAAAATGGATTTTTTTAACTATTTTATCTATTAGTCTGTGAATTTCAGATTTTCACAAGTCTGAAAAATGGATTTTTGGAACTATTTGTCTGTGAATTTCAGATTTTGACAAGTCTGAAAAACGGATTTTTGAAACTATCTATTTGTCTATGAATACGATAGCTAAAAATTGCTTTGATTTTCGAAGGATAAAATTTGATATACTGATATTTCACTAAATTCGTAAATTGTTATTAAAATTTGAATAAAATCTTGAAATGAAGGTCTGTCTTGCTGTCCGACTACAAGTGAGCATTATAAGTGAGTTGGATAGATAATTGGTACAAGTATTTAAAATCTAAGAAGTATATACTTATTAAATTTGGAACGAAATCCCTCAATGGATTGAACGCCTGTAGGTACATTATACTATCGCATGCATATAATTGCTAGGATTGAAAAACGCAGCATTTTAAGCAAATGTAATCTAAAATATGATCTTGTTACTAAAATTATAGTTTTTCGTGTAAAAATTCTTTACTATAGTACAAAACGTACAACTTACATATGATATTTCGAAGACAAATATGTGAGCTATATATAACACAGTGGTACATTTATAAAACCACTGTTGAAGATTTCATTAAAATATTTCCACTATTGTAACTGCTAGATCTTAAAATATCTTCACTATTGTAAATTTAGTTAGTTGAATTGACACGCACCATATTTATGATTAAAGAAATAGATTGCTATCTGGGTTTTCAATGTGAATATCATTCCTAAACCTGGTATTTATCTCCCCTCCAAGTTTGCATCATGAATTTTGAATCACCTTCAAAAGTTTAACCCTTAACTGAGGACGTGCGGTCTGGGAGACCGCTAGCGATGGATTTTCTATCACCCCTATTCTATTTTTAGCTCCATTGAATGGATTGACCCTGTAGCTTCCTGTTTTGTGACCTTCAATACACGTGCACTTTTTCAACCGATTTCAGCGAATGCTTTTTAAAATAATTCAGTTATTTCTTCGAGCGCGGTCTCTAAGACCGCATCTCCCTGTTAGTGTCCCAGTGATAAACAAGGCTTAGCAGATGGCGCTAAAACTTGGGGCCCGAAATATCATCCAGTTTACTGATCCAATTATGAAGCAGTGCTCCAGACACTTTTAAGTGAAGCAGAAAGTGATTCTAGTGATAAGGATAATTGTACAGAAGAGCTTTTCGATGAAAGTTCGCATTCAACTGATTTTGATATGTATGTTCAAACATAATCAATTTTTCTAGTGATAATGTATTTTGAAAAATTTATAAAATGTATTAATATACCAAGAGATATGTATACAGAATTTATAGATTGATTTTTATACTAGTTCTTAACCTGTATGTTTAAAATGCCATAGAAAATCATGCTATGAAAGTCACACAAGCCGATAAAAACAGGGCCCATTTTACCCATTGTCATTTTTTTTATTTTTCATATAATTGTTGAATTTTACATTATATTGTCTTCTATATACTTTCATATACTGTAAAAATAAATATGATTTAAAAGGTAAAAAGTAATATGCTTTTTCAAGAATATTATTTATTGTAACATATAATTTGAGAAGAAAATGTATGCTCCAACGCATTTACTTTTTTCAATGACAATATATTTCGAAAAAGTTCTAAAACATATCTATATATCGAGAAAAATATGTGCAAAATATATTGGCAGTTTTTCATACTAATACATTCATTAGAAAATTTAATTTGAGTCTAAATGAAATGCGGTCTCGTAGACCGCACCTCCCCAGTTAAGTCCTAAAATTTCACCTCCCAGTTAAGGGTTAAAAGCGTTTCGGTTAATTGAATTGAGGGTGGTTTTTATCTTAACCAAGTATACACTGGCCATGGTGTATATTCAATCAAAGTCGTTTCTTTGACCGAAGTTCGTCTTGTCAGTGTGGCATCGAAAAATAATCTATAAATCGCATGATCAAACCTGTGCACTATGGCAAGAACGCAGACTGATATGGCTAAGAAGAGGGATGAAGTCGAAGAACTCATAAAAATTCCAGTCATTAAATCTTCTATTAGGAGCATTTTGTCAAAGCTTTTATATTTACATTTCTTCTAATGTAAAAAGTTAACGCTCATTTCATGTATTTTATCCATTTTTAATGTTTCACAATCTTAATGTAAAATGTAATGTTTTTTTTCTGTACCAATATGCGTTTTCTCTAGATGGTTATTTATTGTTTGCAAGGGTCCAATGTCATCAAGTTTAGCTTGCTTCTTCATGCTAGGTGGGGTTCTCTTCGGTGGCCCAATGAAGTTTTTCGTATGGCCTCTGGGTAGGCCGGGGTATCGCACAGTATTATAAACATTTCTTTTAAATGATTTATCAAAGACAATTTTTAATAGTTTTCAAGATAAACCGCGCGCAAATAATTTATTTGGATGAAATTCTGAAGCAATACCGGATATTAAAACTGCTATAAAAATAAAGTCAAACACATAAACAATTGGATTTTAGAAACATTTTGTTTCATTTTCCAAAGTTTTCGAATTTTTCTTTCAGGAAAACCATCTAGATAATAAAACAAACCATCCTCCGCACACTTTTCAGTTTCATAACACAATTTAATTTTTTTGTTCGTTTTAATGCTTTTGTATTCTCAAATAATTCGAATAGTTCAAAAGTTCGAAAACTCTAGAATCCGAAAGTTCGCTACTGCCTAGTCGAGTAGTAGTTCTTTCGAAGTTACTGAACCGAACTGTTTATTCTTTCTGCTAGCTACTCTATCTCGGAGGGAGGGAAAAAAAGTTCGAAAGTTTCTTGTTTTGAAAACGATAGTATCTTTTTTATTACCGGGGTTTGTTTTTTGTTCTATTTTTGCTTTTTTATACTTCTCGAAATTCTTTTTATTCTTTCGACAGCAAAACAAGGAAAAAAAGTGCAGAGTTGGAAATAAATTTTTTTTCCATCTCTTTATTTTTGCAACTTTTGTGGGTGTTGTTTTATGATTTTTGTGGATAGTCATTTGACGAAAAATCCTAATGCAGTTCTCTGGTTTTTTTTCTTGTTTCACATCTTTGATAACGAAAATATCTTTGTTACAATTCAGTCTACTCGACTAGAAATTTAGAAAGGATTTCGAGGTATCAAAAATAGGGAACTTTCCGTAAATATGTGTAAAATTTGATAAGGGTATTTTATATAAATAAATGGCAAATATTGAAAATTTGATGTAAAACTAAGCAATATTAGTTCTACTTTTTAGTTTATCGTATAATTACTATAGAAAAAAAATATTTTAACTGTAAAAAAAATCGAACCCGAGATTTTGACGCTTTCGACATTTTAGTTCGAGTTGGTTCATTCGACCCTGAGTTCGAAAAACACATTTTTGGAATTATGTAGTCTGTAATTAAAATGATTAAAAATACTTTGAGCTAGACGGTTAAAATTTGATATACGATCCGTTCAAAAGAAGTCAGTCTGTCCGGCTTTTCGAATATAACACGAAGAGTGAAAAAAGGATTAAATTTGTAACATAGATTTAGCATCTATGGTGTAGATATGTCACATCCTGTGCCAAATCCAATCAAGGTTGACCATCTGTTGACATGTGTCTTCAAAAGCAGATAAATGCGATTACTCAAAAATGTGATGACTTGAAAATATCAAATTTCGTATGCGATTTTATGACTCTAAGGGGGTCTGTGTCAAATTGTCGTTTCAATCAATTGGGAAAACGCATCTAAAGCAGAAATATTTCGGGTACTATTAAACGAATACCTGGGATTAATCGCCAAAAAGTTTACCAAGGATGGCACTATAGATTCAGTAAAAATGCTAAATTATGCCAAAGGTTAATATTTCGTGATTAATGTACGTTTAATGCACTTCCTTAACACCTTTATTAGGGAGTATGTGAGAAAGATATAAGGAGACCACTCCCGCTGGTTTTAATGATTTCTGTCAATTACATGCTTTATTTAATTTTATGTAATAAATTTAATTATTTAAACTGGATTTCGATGCTTTCTGAGAGAAATCTGCATATATATATATATATATATATATATATATATATATATATATATATATATATATAAATATAAATAGCTCAAGAATATCATACAAAAGAATCTTTCATTTTGGAACAAAATAACTTTTGAATTTGATGATTGTATTCATTCCGAATTCTTCATTAATCCTTGGAAGACGTACAGTGTTTATTTCTTTATTTAATTAAAATATTTTATAAAATTTATGAAGGAAAAGGTTTTTCATCCAACGTGCATAGCATAAGCTTAATTTAACCTTGTAGTGTATCGTGTAGGCATTTGACCACACGCTTTTATTTTCATTTCTAAGCGTCACATAACTGTTCTAAAGGGATGCATTGGGTTTTAAGAATCCTTTTTTAAATGCTTTTTAGGAATAATTTGTAGAAAATATCGAGACGTGGTAATAGCGGTCTAGAATTAGATTTAAACTGGAAGCTTGGAAAAATACCAAGATGGATGGCTGTTGTATGAATATTTCTTTTATTAAAAATACTATCAAAGTATTAATTGTATTGAAAAATATATATTATTGAAGTAGGACTTCTATTTTTATTCGAAAATTATTATAATGTAATTTATAATAATATAATATTATAATGTAATTAGTGTCACTGAGATAATAATATAGTCATGTGGTAAATTAATTTTTTTAATTTCACGGAAAAAAAGTCATACGTTTTAGAGTTAACTCTTTGAACGTTATAAGAACTTTATATATTTAAATAGAAGAATTCTTTTTTTAAAAATCATGCGTTCTAGAGTTAACCCTTTGAACTTTTTAAGAACTTTATATATTTAAGTAGAAGAATTCCTTTTAATGCTTAGAAATCTCAGGATTAGCCGTAGTATTATTATAATTTCTGAAAATTGATGTGAATATTTTTGCTTTTATACGGCTTTTGTACTAATCATTATCAAATAAAATGTAAAAAAATGCATCAAGCGCAATGTTCCGTTGGAGTGAACATAAAAGTGCAAATTGTTAACATGATGACACTAATTACACTACTGCCATGCCTTGCAAATACCAGATTGGCCAAAATTAAACTCCTATTCCATTTTAGCACTTAATATGGGCATAAAGTCAATCGAAAAAAATCATTAGTATCAATAGATATATTTCCCTGTTTATTATTTGGTTTTATATATCATTTACAATAAAAATGTTTCTAACACAAATAAATAAATAATAAAATATTCTTAATTATCAGTTTTTCCAATGAAAAAAAGTATCCTTTTTTAATAGAACAAGCAATCTATATTTCTTTTGTTTACTTTAATCAAAGGAATAAAATGAAGTAAATTTTGGTGACGAAAAAAACATTGCAGTACTGTTCTGAATATCTGATATGTCAAAGAATCTAAAAATAATAAGCTTAAAAAAAAAGAATATTCGTTTTCACAACTTATTATAGACAGAAAATTAACTTAAAAAATTCATCAGCAACAATATATATGTTGTCCTGTGTAATAGTTTTTAGGCCTGAAATCTCGCTTCCAATAAAATTGCTTTTAACGCAAATAAGTATCATATTTTAAAAAAAATTTAATTATTAGTTTTTAAAGGTCAAAAGAAGTATCGTTTTTTAATGGAACAAACTATCTATATTTTTTTGTTTACTTTAGTGAAAGAAATAAAAGAAAAGAAAGTAAAATTTAGTCCCCCCTCCCCCCCCCAAAAAAGCAGTATGCTTCAAAACATCTGATATGTAATGGAATCTAAAAATAATAAGCCTAAAAAATATTCATTTTCAGAACTTATATAGACAGAAAATCAACTAAAAAATTCATCAAAATCAATACATATGTTATACTATGTAATAATTCTTAGGTCTGAAATCTCACTTCCAATAAAATTGCTTTTAACGCAAATAAACATATTTGAAAAATAAAATCTTATTTATTAGTTTTGCAAAAACATAAAAATTATCTTTTTTTAATGGAACAAACAATCTATATTTCTTTTGTTTACTTTAACCATAGGAATAAAAGGAAAGAAAGTAAAATTTGGTCCCTAAAAAAAACCGCAGTACACTTCAGAACATCTGATATATCAAAGAATCTAAAAATAATAACTTAAGCTTTAAAAAAAGGAACAAACAAAATAAAGTTGGTTTCAGCACAAGTCTCAAGCTTACTTTTTTTGTTTGCTTTTGTTTCGGGAAGGCGGAAAAAGATAAAGAAAAAAAAAATCCTTAAGCTTCTGTGGTCAACCGAAGAAATCTTTTTTGTGGAACAACAGCACTTTGTGAAAGTCCAAGACATATTGCCCGAATCAGCCGCCAAGAAATAAATAAAGCCAAAAAAAATTGCCCTTCTTCGCCAAAGAATGAAAAAGGCTACATGCACAATAAGAGAATTCTATCAGATTTAAGTGCATTGCGGATATTAGATTTATTTTTTATCTTTTGGAATTTTATAAAGAATTTTCAAAGAATGAAGCCTAAATTCTCCTTTGAAATCACACTTTTAAAGTAAAGGGAAATGGGGGAAAAACAAGAATAAAAACAAATTTTCAATTTGTTACCCTTTATATCTTGATTTATATCCAGCAAACCTTTGTTACAATGTCTTTGCATGTCGAATTATGTTTGGTTTTATCAGGCATTATGTATTCGGCATAAATGGGATTTAAAAAATATCTTCTTACTTTTCCTTATGGCTTTTAGCTATGTAATCTATCAGCTACTTTTCGATTTAGCTATTTAATTAAATTATTCATAAGATATTTCTTTTATAAAAGGAAAAAATTAAATATTTATTAGGTATTAAAAAATGTACTCGTAACTTTACGTACACGTCGTAACGTGCAATCTACAGCGATAATCCTTTGTAGTTTCAAAATATCTGTGTGTTGCCATTTCAATGTATATATTCTCTTTCTAGTAAAAAAAGTAAATATAAAACTGGCCTACTTTTGTAAAATCTATTATATGAAATGGAATTTTTGTTTGTTCGTATTTTATTCGCTGCTGTACCGTTCGTTCGATTGTGATAAAATTTTGCCAATTTATTTCTTGCACTTGTATGAATTATTATAGGCATAGTACAATTGTTCGCATTTATTTTGAATACAATAAAATTAAGAAATAAATTATTTCATATGTTTCTATTATTCAACATTATTTTCAAAGTGACAACTAACAATCGACAAAAGAAATAAGTAAATTTGAGCTTCTCAGACAAATGAAGAACAAGCGAGCAATGAAGCAGATCGTTTACGAATTACAAATCCAGGTGTTTCAGAATATCAAGATAAACATGTGGCAAGAATCGAAAGACACCATTTTTGTGCTTTCCGATCCCGCGCATCAGAATCAGGAGACCAACATGCGACAAGAAGCGAGGCAACTATTCTTAACAGATCAAGCATCAAAACGGTGCAAGGTCAATCACGTCAAATGTGCGGATTGAACTTAGAAAATCCATGTTTTTCGCATGGCCAGTTGTATGTTGGATATTCACGAGTCGGATAGCCAAGAAAATTATGTTTTTGTTGAAGACAGACAAACCAAAAATGTTGCCTACCTAACGCACTTGAGTAATAAAGTAAAAAAAAAACGATTAAATATTATTTATACTTTTCCTTTATGTATATCATTCAATTTTAATTAATGCATTCATTGCCGACAAGAAAATAAATATCGTTCTTTCTATCATTCCTAATTAAACAAGATGACTATTTCAAATTTGAAATGATATTTCGAAAATTATTTTTTCTGCGGCAGCAACGCCCCGTTACCAGCTAGTACAAAATCAAATATAATCACAAATTTGTTCGTACTATTTCTTTCCAACTAGGCCCTAACAATTATAAGACAAATAGGGATGGGACCAATCTTTAATTAATTCCTAATGACGCGTCACAGTCCCAAGAGAAATACAAATGGCCTTGTCATCTATAGTTTCACAGTTATCTTCATTCATATGGTTAGATTCTAATCGGAACAATATATTCAAAGAACAAATGTTAATATCCTGCCACTTATTATCTTAATCTTTAATCAAACAATGTGTGTTTCGTATTATATTCTAACACTATAATTATATTCATTAATTGGCGTTTAATTTATCTCTATTCACGCGTTTCCAATCAAGATGTCAGCCGTTGAACAGATTTAACGTAGAACCTTAAAGATTTTCGTTCGCAAGATGCGTACTTCAGAACGTCATAGAATAAATATAACTAAGCTTTAAATCTCGCATCTTGTTGATACTTTTGGATATAGTTTGTTCCGCTATAGTAGAACTATCCGCTATCATAAGACAAATGGAAATAGGACTATCATGTGGCCTCTTATTGATTCTTTATTCATAGGATTTGTTTTTCATTGGGATATCATAATCATTGCATTGGCATACAATAGTTACGGAATATTAATATTAGACGCGAATTTCGTGTGCTCCTTGGTGATTAAATCCTGACACATGGTTAATAGTATTCAAAAATTCGATTTGTGTTTTAGAAACTTTTTTCTGAAGATGAGAAAAAAATTGACAAAGAACTATACTTGTATTAAAAAAATCACATATCAAATTTAATATGTTTAAGTGCTTGTGCTATTGAATTATCGCATTATGAAAATACAACTAGACGAAAAAGAAGATTAGAAAACATGATAGACGATCAAACTCTTTGTTTGATACGTATCAAAACTTAAATTCTTCGATTTGTAGTCAACGTGTTAACTTAGGTTCAAATTGTCACACAGACAGTGTCCCTCTAAACGGATTTGGTTCGAAATTTGATAAAAATCTGAATATTTGATGTAAATATCGTGTAACAAATTAAATCTGCCTAGCTCAAATTTTTTTTGTGTTATTCTTGTCACAGATAGACAGAGAGACATAATAAGTGTTTTTCAAATCCGGGGAAGTCTAGGGTTTCCACTCCAAGGTATTCCAGAAAAGGTACTTAAAAAAACTTACTCCTGAATTTTGGAGGGTCGTCAAAATCTGGAGTACCTTTTTTTGACAATTATATTACTTTTCCCATATTTAGTTTATGAGGAAGTAAAGGATGAAATTGTTTCTTAACGTCTTACCATTTATTTATATGTTTTTTTTCAATCGGGACGTCACAATTATAAGATAGATTTGACTAGATATATCAATTAACGTGGAAATACAGATTGTTTTGTGGAGTTACGCCTTTTCTCTTCATAAAACTGTGGATTCCGAAATTAATTGATGAAAATCAAAGACATGCATTGCTTATATTCTGTCATACATTCAGAAATGGAGATTAATGTTGTGAAAAAAAATTTTAGCAGCTGAATTTCGAAATGTATAGTCGCAGCTGAAATTTTTTTATCTGTTTATCTCCTTAATGTTTCTTTCTATGTGAAAATTTAGAACCATCTGGCTGTTAAATTACAAACTATGCCCTAAATAACATTTGAATCTTTAAAAAAAAAAAAAACTGGTTTCACTTCTTTCTAGCCAAACGATATTTTTAAATTTTTATTCATTTTTGAGTTATTTAATTTTACAGATGTTTCACAATGAAATTCGTCTTGTGTAATGAAGACAGTTGAAAATAAGATACAAAAAATTTGACATCATATTTATAAAGAAAGTGTTTAGATTTCTGAAGAAAGAAATTAAACATCAGATGACAAACCAGTTATCACAGAATCTTATCTTCCATATTTGATTCGATATAAGCTGTCTCAACTTTTGTCGTTTTTACAACTGCTGGTGTTTAACTTATTGTTTAATTAAATCAACTTGCAATGTCAAATTCTGTTTTGCCTTCAGAGATTGAATTAAACATCGCACTGCAGTGCATTCGCGAGTCACAAACGTTACTTTAAAAGAAAAGTTAATTACTGTCTTTTAGTCCGGGAGTTTGTTTGTTTTGCAAAATAAGATTAACTTTTACAATTTCTGTGTCTTCCATAAACAGCTTAAATTCTGAATATCTTTTATCTCTTTTAAAGGGAAAACATTCTTTTCTAATTTCGGCTTTTATTCTTAGAACTGAGTGTAAAATTAATAAGAAAGATGACGAAGGATTGTTAGGTGAAATAGAATTTTCCCTTCGTTTTGTAGAATTTTTATCGTATATTTCTGTTTGTTATTGGTATTAGATGCTACTTATGCATTTCTTTGACAAAAACATTCGTAAATATTTAATATATAAGTACTTGAGAAGTTTGATATTGTTATTTCAATCAGTGATTATTGAATTATGAATGCAGAATTTAAATTGAATGTTTTTGTTTTTTGGTTTGATTTGTTTTTATTTCTTTTTATTGCATTTTCACTCTATTAAATTAATTCAGAAATAGTTACATTAATACGAATACTTTTTGGTTAAAAAAGAAAGAAATGTTTTTTTTCAACTGCTTATTTTGATTTGAAGTTTGAAAATTCGTTGACCATTTAAATCTTTTTTTCAGCTTTTCATTCGAATGCCTGAGCAAAATTTGTTGAATTTCAAATTTAAGGTTTCATTCAATCGTTTAAATTAAGTAATTATGCATATTATTTAATACATTCATATTATTAACACGTTGAATGGCATGGTAATTTCACATAACTTGTCTGTCTGTTAAATGTGATACTTTTATTATGAGCTAAATATTTTGTTTATATGTTACCACTAAAGTGCAGAAATCACTTAATCTGCGCTACAACTTGGATGATTCGTTAAGGTGTGGAAAATTGTGTCGTTTCTTGAATTACCTAGATAATTTCCACATTAAATACTAGGCATTTACTGAAGTTAAAATTAATTCTTTGCTGGAACAGCTGCAGCGTTTCAATACACTTAAATTAAATATTGTTTACTTATTTTTTGATATCTAAAGAACAGTCAAGAAAGATAAGAAAACAACAGTCAAGCAAACAACAAATTAGTTGATAGAATCAATCATCAATAAATCAAAGAACTATAATACAAAGAATCAAACGGTTTAACATATTATTGCAATTAAGGAAACGAATTTGAGAAATATATGATAAAATTATGCTTACTTATTAGTGTAATCTAAAGACTGGTGGAGGGCCGTGGTGGCCTGGTGGTAAGGTCTCGGCTTCGGAACCGGAGGGTTTCAGGTTCGTGACCCGATTCCACTGAAGAACCGTCGTGTAAGGGGGTCTGTTACACCTTAAATCTGTCATGACCAAACGTCCTCACGATGGTGTGGTGTGGAGAGGGGGGTGCCAGCTCAGGTGCCGTCTTCGCCTTCTTTACCGCGGTTCCAAATTACGAGGTCCGTCCCAAAATAGCCCTAGTGTTGCTTTAAAACGGGACGTCAATATAACCAAATCAAACAAAACAAAACTAAAGACTAGTGACACTTTGAATTGTATAGCAATAATATTTTGCGACAAGCAGACATATTTAGATTTGCTATCACATTTTTTGAAAGCCCCACGTTCTTACAGGCAGAAAGGAATTTGAAACATAATTAGCTATCCACTTATGAGAAATAAAGCAACCGGCGACTATCACACGATGGCGAAACAAAACTAAAAGTATAGGGAAAGGGGGAAGGAGTAGGAAAAGGGAATGAGAGAAACAAACTTTTGAACTTGAACGATACGGAAGCCGCTAATGTGAGCATTACCTACTAAAATGCGGAAAATTGCAAATCAATTAATCTACAAATTAGCTAGGTAATTTGTACATTAACTGTTTTCCAGTTTTAAAGGTAACAGATATACTAAAATTATAACAGAAAAATTAACTTATGTAGTAATTCGTAATGCATTTACTTTACTGAGGTCATCGGTGACCGTCTCTCCATGGCGATGAAATGCGATCATCTATATTGCACGAATTTTTTCCGACCATTTTAGTAGCTACACTAAAGCACTTACTCAAATTATGTTTTTCTAGCAGTCTTGGCTTCGCCTGTCACCGGTGACTTTCGTGTCTCTATGAGCAAACTCAGTGACATCTCATGACATTCAATATATTAAAGGTCAAATTGAGATTTTATATCTAAAATCTAAAATTAAAGGATTCTTGCGAAATAAAGACTCTAATAAGACTTCGTTTTGTTCTCATGCTTTGAAACAAGTGGAAACAAATGTTACAGGTGGGTTTCCTCCAAAATTAAAGAGGGAAAATATTCAAAACTTTAAAGATTAATAGAGTGTGTTAAAATAATGTATGACGGATAATGTTTTCAGAAAGAAGGATTTCACTCTTCATGAGATGGATGGAAGAAGGAGGGATTTGAATTGGTGGTGGATTTCTCCCATGGATCTTTCCTGTATTCATTCATTTTCTTTATTGACATCTGAGATTCGTTTATCAAACGCCTTTTGATTCATAAGATTAACTTAGTGATCGTCGATGCCACAGTAGTATTTAATAGGCTTGTGTTTCCCAAATATATGCTGATAACATAACATCATGCTTTAATACTATAAGAGATACCTATTCTTTTGAACAGTTCGAGTAAATACCAAACACTATTTTGTCTAAGTATCCGATGTTTGAAACAACTATTCGTCTTGCATGTGCTTTCTTTTCCACCTTTTTATTTCACATACAGTTCTTACAATGTATTACTTCGAATATTACTTCTGCCATGGTATTTCATTCTTAGAACATTTCACCGCATTTCCCATTACACCTTGTAAATAATTCTTTATGCTACAGTTGAAATCCAGCTGGACTCGATTAATCCATTCTTGATATTTTTGTTCAGTTATCTCATAAGTGAAATACATCACTTTTTTTTCCTTTCGCAAACAAAAGACATCGACTGTCTATCTCAATAGCCATAACAAATTATCTCTATTCTGTTATTGCGTCCAGACTTGACGGAGGAAGTACAGTGTCTTCACGATAACATCGGACCCTGTGGCTGATGCAAATTAGTATTCTTTACAAATATCTCATTGAATTTAGAAAGCAACCTCTTCATTTTTGTATTTACAAAGAAACTGATATCCATTCAGCAACTATTCTCAGAATTGAGGTTAAAGAGGAACACCAGCTGACTTCCGCGATGAACCAAAATCATTACCAATATTTTAGTTCAAACCAGGCAAGTTAGAGCTCCGTTACTGGAACCATTATTTTAATTCCCAAGAGGAAGCAGAGAGCCAACGATCACTCTTCATCGGCGATGAATCTAGAAAGCAGCACCGCCATATTAGCTTCCACCAGGAAGGAGAGAGCCAAGCTACTGGATATGAAGCCACAGAATAATACCATTATTTTAATTCCCACTAGGAAGGAGAGAGCCAAACACCACTTGACAACAGCAAGAAGCAAGACAGCAGCACCAACATTTTAATTCTCATCAGGCAGGACCGAGTCATTGATAACTGGGAATAGGTGACGAAGTTAGGGAGCAGCACCGCCATATTAGTTCCCACCAGGAAGGAGAAAGTCAACGATCACTGGGAATCGGTGAGGATGCTAGAGAGCAACAGTGCCATATTAGCTCCCACCAAGAAGTATAGAGCCAACGATAACTCGACATCGGCGATGAAGCTAGAGAGCAGCACAGCCATATTAGTTCCTACCAGGAAGGAGAGAGCCAAAGGTCACTCGGCATTGGTGATGACGCTAGAGAGCACCACCTCCATATTAACTTTCACCAGGAAGAAGAGAGAAATGCTATTGGAGATGAAGCCACAGAACAATACCATTATTTTAATTCTCACTAAGAAGGAGACACCACTTGACATCAGCAAGAAGCAAGACAGCAACACCGACATTTTAATTCCCACCAGGCAGGAGAGAGTCAATGATCACTGGGAATAGGTGACGAAGCTAGAAAGCAGCACCGCCATATTAGTTACCAGCAGGAAGGAGAGAGTCATCTATCACCCGATATCGGTAATGAAGCTAGAGAGCAGCACCGCCATATTAGCTTCCACCACAGAGGTGAGAGCCAAGCTACTGGAGATGAAGCCACCAAACAATACCATTATTTTGATTCTCACTAAGAAGGAGACACCACTTGACATTAGCAAGAAGCAAGACAGCAACACCGACATTTTAATTCCCACCAGGCAGGAGAGAGTCAATGATCACTGGGAATAGGTGACGAAGCTAGGGAGCAGCACAGCCATATCAGTTCCCACCAGGAAGAAGACAGCCAAAGGTCACTCGGCATTGGTGATGAGGCTAGAGAGCAGTACCGCCATTTTTAATTACGGTCAGGAATGAGAGCCCCATTATTAGCAATGGATTAAAAAAGCAGTACCATCATTTTTATACCCTACCGGAAAGCTAGAACAAGCTACCAATAAGCGTTAGCTGCCAATTTAGAAAATACCACTATTATTGAAATCACTCAATGCAACTTGAATTTTTCATCAACGTTTGAAGCATGAACAACTTGGAAATGACTCCATGCTCTATAATAAAACTGACTTATTTTGGTGATCCATTTAATACAAACCTATCCTTAAAATTTGTGCTTTGATTTTAGAATCACCTGCTTTACAGGAGTTGATCTGTTTAAAGTATACTTTATATTCATGAGGTACATTTCGATTTAACACTAGGAGTTCTGCATCTAAATACTTTTTTACAAAATAAAAGAAAAAATCGTTTTCTTTTCGCATTTTTTTATTAAAAAAACCCTGAACTTAAAACATTAAGGGCGTGTTAATGAAGGATTTCTTTTGATGTTTTTTAAACACAGGAGAAGAAATATACTCGAACGAAGTTAATTAAGACAAGTTCGAAAAGTTACGGCTGGGGAAAAAAATCTGTTCGCTGAATCACCTTAAAAAAACGTGCTAATATTCTACTTCGTATTTTTCTTTCCATGGTTAATGAGGGCAGGTGTACGAAAAAGTACTCATTCCCTGTCACGTGGCAAAAAAAAGGGGATGAATTTGTAATGAATTACATCTAGAAACATTGCTTCTAAAAAGGCATTTTTTAACATCTTTCTTATTCGAAATAAAAAAAAATGGATTTCAGTTAGTAAATTTTTAAGAGCCCAATGTCTTTGTTGTTGTTTTTTACTTTTTGTCCCGGCTATTCTGATGGCAACAAGAAAACATCTTTTTTTATATTTACAAGAGATAAAGTGTTACCTACGCCCAGCCACAGAGAGTTCTTGTTATTTTTTTGTGTTTGCATGTTGCCCAAGTTTCGATAATATGCTGTCTAATCTAGCATTTATTTTCCTAGTTTGAGTTCCCTAGTGAATTCTGTTTCTGTATTAGAAGATAAGTAATCTTCTCATTTTTTATGTGCTGCCATAACATGAAGCCTTTGACAAGAGTCTCTAACAAGTTATCTTTTATTATGTTTTGTAAAAGATTGTATGTAATAGAATGAAAATACTGAATAATGAAGAGAACTAAACACTTAATGCTTAATTGATTTAAAAATCATTACTGCTTGCACATAATAGGAAAATTATTGTCACTTAAGCTAGGAAAGCAATACTAATGATTAAACACTACTCTGAGAACTCAGAATAAGAGCGCACATGTATGGATTTTACAATATCAACAGTGGATTCTATTCATTAATAATCATGATCGCACTAATCTGCTGCATTCAGAAGAACCAGTGAGAATCATCCATTTCCTTTGAATGAAATGTGTTGCTAGAACCTAGACTAGTTGCAGATTTTCTACACAATCTGGAAACACTTTAGATAGAGAAGTTGTCCTAATGGTAAAATTGGTTTAGGAGCATACATACCTAGAGTTTCAATTATTATCCTCATGGGAGTGAAGATGGCAGTACAAATTCTCTTAATTCTGTCTATAAACAAACATGGTCGCACTAATAGCTGTTTGCATTCAGAAGAAACAGTGATAAATAATCCATTTCCGTTGAATGAAAAGTGTTCCTAGAACCTAGATTAGTTGCAGATTTTCTACAAAATATGAGAGCACTTTAGACAGAAAAGTTATCCTAATGGGTTATCATGATACATGACTAGAGTTTGTATTATTATTAACCTCATGGGAACGAAGAATGAAGATGGCAGTACAGTTTCTCTTAATTCTGTCGATGAACAAGCATGATCGCACTAAAGGCTGGTTGCATTCAGGAGAAATAATGAACAATCAACCATTTCCTTTGAACGAAAAGTGTTCCTAGAATCTACATTATTTGGAGATTCTCTACACAATGTTAGAGCATTTTAGATAAAGAAGTTGTCCTAATGGTAAAATTGGCTTATGAGCATACTTGCCTAGAGTTTGTATTATTATCCTCATGGGAGCGAAGAATAAAGATGGCAGTACAGTTTCTCTGAATTCTGTCGATGAACAAGCATGATCGCACTAATAGCTGTTTGCATTCAGGAGAAACAATGAGCAATCAACCATTTCCTTTGAATGAAAAGTGTTCGTAGAACCTAAATTAGTTGGAGATTCTCTACTCATTGTTAGAGCATTTTAGATAAAGAAGTTGCCCTAATGGTAAAATTGGTTTATGACTATACTTGACTAGAATTTTATTATTATCCTCACGGGAGCGAAACATGAAGATGGCGGTTCAGTTTCTCTTAATTCTGTCTTTGAACAAGCATGATCACACTAATAGCCGGTTGCATTCAGGAGAAATGATGAACAATCAACCATTTCCTTTGAACGAAAAGTGTTCCTAGAACCTAGATTAGTCGGAGATTCTCTACACAGTGTTGGAGCACTTTAGATAAAGAATTTGTCCTAATGGTAAAATTGGTTTATGAGCATATATGCCTAGAGTTAGTATTATTATCCTCATGGGAGCGAAACATGAAGATGGTAGTACTGTGTCTCTTAATTCTGTCGATGAACAAGCATGAACACACTAATAGCTGGTTGCATTCAGGAGAAATAATGAACAATCAACCATTTCCTTTGAACGAAAAGTGTTCCTAGAACCTAGATTAGTCGGAGATTCTCTACACAGTGTTGGAGCACTTTAGATAAAGAATTTGTCCTAATGGTAAAATTGGTTTATGAGCATATATGCCTAGAGTTAGTATTATTATCCTCATGGGAGCGAAACATGAAGATGGTAGTACTGTGTCTCTTAATTCTGTCGATGAACAAGCATGAACACACTAATAGCTGGTTGCATTCAGGAGAAATAATGAACAATCAACCATTTCCTTTGAACGAAAAGTGTTCCTAGAACCTAGATTAGTCGGAGATTCTCTACACAGTGTTGGAGCACTTTATATAAAGAATTTGTCCTAATGGTAAAATTGGTTTATGAGCATATATGCCTAGAGTTAGTATTATTATCCTCATGGGAGCGAAACATGAAGATGGTAGTACTGTGTCTCTTAATTCTGTCGATGAACAAGCATGAACACACTAATAGCTGGTTGCATTCAGGAGAAATAATGAACAATCAACCATTTCCTTTGAACGAAAAGTGTTCCTAGAACCTAGATTAGTCGGAGATTCTCTACACAGTGTTGGAGCACTTTAGATAAAGAATTTGTCCTAATGGTAAAATTGGTTTATGAGCATATATGCCTAGAGTTAGTATTATTATCCTCATGGGAGCAAAACATGAAGATGGTAGTACTGTGTCTCTTAATTCTGTCGATGAACAGGCATGAACACACTAATAGCTGGTTGCATTCAGGAGAAATAATGAACAATCAACCATTTCCTTTGAACGAAAAGTGTTCCTAGAACCTAGATTAGTCGGAGATTCTCTACACAGTGTTGGAGCACTTTAGATAAAGAAGTTGCCCTAATTGTAAAATTGGTTTATGGCTATACTTGACTAGAATTTTATTATTATCCTCACGGGAGCGAAACATGAAGATGGCGGTTCAGTTTCTCTTAATTCTGTCTTTGAACAAGCATGATCACACTAATAGCCAGTTGCATTCAGGAGAAATGATGAACAATCAACCATTTCCTTTGAACGAAAAGTGTTCCTAGAACCTAGATTAGTCGGAGATTCTCTACACAGTGTTAGAGCACTTTAGATAAAGAATTTGTCCTAATGGTAAAATTGGTTTATGAGCATATATGCCTAGAGTTAGTATTATTATCCTCATGGGAGCGAAACATGAAGATGGTAGTACTGTGTCTCTTAATTCTGTCGATGAACAAGCATGAACACACTAATAGCTGGTTGCATTCAGGAGAAATTATAAGCAATCAACCATTTTCTTTGAATGAAAAGTGTTCCTAGAACCTAGATTAGTTGCAGATTTTCTACAAAATGTGGTAGCACTTCAGACAGAAACGTTATCCTATTGGGTTACCAGCATACATGACTAGAGTTTGTATTATTATTATCCTCATGGGAACGAGGAATGGAGATGGTAGTACCGTTTCTCTTAATTCTGTCAATGAACAAACATGAACACACTAATAGCTGGTTGCATTCAGAAGAAGCAGTCAGAAATGATCAATTTAGTTTGAATGAAATGTGTTGCTAGAACATAGATTAGTTGCAGATTTTCTGAACAATCTGGGAGCACTTTTGCCAGAAAAGTTATCCTATTGGGTTTCCAGCATACATGACTAGAGTTTGTATTATTATGCACATGTGAGCGACGAATGAAGATGGAAGTACAGTTTCTCAAAATTCTGTAGATGAACACGCATGATCACACTAATAGCTGGTTGCATTTAGTAGAAACAATGAGCAATCAACCATTTCCTTTGAACGAAAAGTGTTGCTAGAACCTAAATTAGTTGGAGATTCTCTACGCAATTTTGGAGCACTTTAGATAAAGAAGTTGTCCTAATGGTAAAATTAGTTTTTGAGCATACTTGCTTAGAGTTTGTATTATTATCCTCATGTGAGCGGAAAATGAAGATGGCATTACAGTTTATCTTAATTCTGTTCGATTAACAAGTTTGATGACAATAATAGCTGGTTGCATTCAGGAGAAATGATGAGCAATCAATCATTTCCTTTGAATGAAAAGTGTTCCTAGAACCTAGATTAGTTGGAAATTCTCTACAAAATATGGGAGCACTTTATACAGACAAGTTATCCTAGTGGATTACCAGCATACATGATTAGAGTTTGTATTATTATCCTCATGGGAACGAAGAATGAAGATGGCAGTACAGTTTCTCTTAATTCTGTCGATGAACAAACATGATCGCACTAATAGCTGGTTGCATTCAGGAGAAATAATGAGCAATCAACCATTTCCTTTGAACGAAAAGTGTTCCTAGAACCTACATTATTTGGAGGTTCTCTACACAATATGGGAGCACTTTAGACAGAGAAGTTATCCTAATGGGTTACCAGCATACATGACTAGAGTTTGTGTTATATTATCCTCATGGGAACGAAGAATGATGGCAAATTCTGTCAATTAACAAACTAATAGCTGTTTGAATTAGGAAGAAGCAGTGAGCAATCATCCATTTCCTTTGAATGAAATGAATTTCTAGAACCTACATTAATTGTAGCTTCTCTGCACAGTATGGGAGAACTTTTGCCAGAAATGTAGTCCTAATGATAAAATTTGTTTAGGAGCCAATTTCAAAAAGAAAAAAAAATGTCGTACTTTAACAGATCAGTCTAATTAATCTACATATTTTCTATATAATCTGCAGATCCTCGGATTATCTTACGAAAGTGATTCAGATTTCCCGATTTTCTTTTAAATATAAAATATTTCAATCATATTCTTCACTGCTTAATTATACATAATATAAAGTTATTTGTTAAAGTAGAGTAGTTTTTGGAGATTCTAAAGAGTTTAATTGATTTACATATTTCCTGAATAATCAGTATTTCCTGTTTGTTTTTTCAGTTGAACAGCAAAATATTTGAATAATATACATCATTATTTAAATATACATTATTTAAAAACTGCTGTTAATAAAGTAGTGATTGTGAAAAGAAAGCAGTGACAATCATTGAAATTCAGAAATCATTTTTCTACTGATATATTTTTGAAAATAATTGAAACATAATTAATTATAAACTTTAGTTATTATTTACAAACTGCGCTTGCTCATCAAAATAGAAATAAGGGAACAATGCAGTTGGAAACGGATTCACAGCTTTAATTACTTCAGAAATTCCCTCTTTTTCAGAAAGTGAACCTTAATAAATGTTAGGTCGGTTCTTTAAGGGAGGTTTTTTATATTGTGTTGTAGGGAAATCAATTTTAAGATTATTAAAATTATAAATATTAGATTTTTAAGGGCTTAAATGAATCCATTTTAAAAAAGATGATAAATTGGATTTAATGACATATATTTCCTATGTCTTCGATCAAAATTCTTCTAATATATTTCTTTTCTACTAACTAAAACTACATTTCAGGAAAAATTTCAAACACCGAAAAAATTGCTAGGATAAATTAGTATGGTTTAACAATGAAATCCTAGAAATATCTTCAATAATTGTTCATATCATTTCTCTCACCATAACTTTAAATCCATTCTTTAAATCATTCTTATCAATGGTCCACCTAGAAACTATTCTTCAGATTTAAAGAATGTTTCAACCTCATTTATTTTCTTAAACTTCTAACAGCCCTATCTACAGAGCTGTTAGATCTGCATATACGCATGATGGATAATATATCGAATTGAAGAACCATTTTTCCTAAAGTGCAAACCTCTGACATAAAAAAAGGGATTCATATTTAGTAACTTTTATGCATTCTTGAGTTCACGAAATTGGAATCCGAATCCTATTATTTCCAAAACATTTTTGAAAAGGGGTGGGGGTGGGGCTACAGTGATTCATACTGTATAACGTCATGCCTCCTAGCCAAAGAAAAGTAGAGGAGACTAAGAATTATATGTCTTTTCTGACAAGGAATGTCTGTGATTTATTAGACCCTCGAGTTTGTAAAGCAGTATTAATGATTCTTATAAGATCTGTGACAACCTAGGTCACGCCTTTTGCAACTGCAGAAGACTGTTTTTACAGATTATGACTATCAATATTTATTTATATACCACTCCTTTGTTTCCAATATCTAAACTCTTATGATTAATACTTTTCTTCCTAAAATTCTATGGGCAGAATTCTTTTATTAGTTAGAAAAATTAGGAAGCGTAAAAACAAAATTTATATAATTTTATTTTTACGTGTCCTAATTTTTCTAATTAATAAAAGAATTCTGCCCATATATAATGATATTTTAATGTCTAATTTAATTCAAATTAATTTCCTAAATTTTTGTCTAATTCGGCCCATGTCGGGGTCATTCTAAAGTGTTCTCTTGTTTCCTGATCCCATTCCACTGTTGAAATTTTGTAAAAAGGATGCCCCATCAGTTCCACGTGTCAAGTGAAAATGATCCCTTTGGTGCCCTTATTCAAGGTTAACACGCGTATTCAATTGACACGTGGCTGGAAATCCCATGTTATATAAGATTAGTGATCATTTGTTTCGTCCCTTCCTTACTTTTGCTTTTGTTCCACGCTGTTGTGGACATGTTCTGTCCGTGCCTGCTTGTAAATAATTGCCTTCCCGGGATGGATAAAAATTAATTTAAGAATGTAAAATGTCTCTTCTATGTCTTCGAGCCTGCCTACTGCTTTCACAAACAATAATGCTTACATATATGTCTGTGGGGTGATTTCAAATTCATCGTACAAACTTGCATGGGAGATAGAGAACAAGGATACGAATTATAAGAAACTCGGATCGTGATTCCATTCTTTAATAATAAATAAAAAGTTTTTCACTTTAAATTAAACAGATTATTTAGTTTCTAATTCCCACACTAGTGAAGATATTTTAATGAAATTTTCAGCAGTGGTACGCTTATTTAAAAAAAATCATTTATTCTAACAGGAATGTAGGGTTCAAGTGACGCTGTGATGTACAAACACAGGACATTCCATGAAAGGGAAGAGAAGTGGATGAATTGGTTAGCTGATATTGCACTTGTCAAAGACGCCGTCATTAAATGCTTTGTCTTTCTTTTCATCTCTTATTTGCATCACTTGAACTCATATATTTCTGTACAATAAATAATTGTTTTGAAAAATTGTTCCTCTGTTGAAAATTTCATTAAAATATTTTCACTTGCGTAGAAGTTAGAAACTAAACATCATCTTTCAGGTGAATTAAGATAAAACTATGACTATGACATTCTTTATGACTAAAGGAAGGGAATGAACCTGGTTTACCAGTGTGATGTTCGTATCCTTTTTCTCTACCTCTCCTGCAGGTTTATACTGTAGAGGATTGAATTGAGAGAGGTTAGAACTTGGGACCTTGTGGTTCGCAGCTGAGTAACAAGACCACAAGGCAAAAGCAATTGCTTTTGTTTCGTAGCTGTTAATTGGCTTATAAGCTTTTCACCACAATACTATCACGTCCGGATCACCAATGTGGAGGATTGAATTGAGCTAGGATAAAACCTGGGACCTTGTGGTTCGCAGCCGAGTCACAAGACCACAAGACAAAAGCTATTGCCTGTGTTTCGTTGCTGTTAACTGGCTTACAAGCTTTTCACCATAATGCTATGAATTTGGAATCTCTCTGTGTATAATAGAAATAGTTTTAAAAAAAGAAACAGATATAAAATATTTATTTCCAACTAAGGACTGTAACTAGACATATACAATGTATCCCTGATTAAAGTAAAAGATCAAATTGTTTTTTTTTCTTTATAATATCGGTAGAGGCGACACTATTTGTTTACGAGGCAAAAGCGTTTTTAGAGTCGTCATCTGATAAAAAGTTTTTTGGATATTCTGTAGTATGTAAAGAGTGAACTCATTGTTGTATTGCGTGAATTTCAATGTAAATTTAAAAAAAAAGATCCACTTCAGGGTAAATAGATTGCAGTTAGTTCAAGAAATTCGTAGATGATTCCATATACAGAGGGGGGGGGGAGGGGAATTGATCCTCCTCGTATGCCATATAAAATTTTCAACGTATTTGGTCTGGTTTCAAACATATCATAAGAAATCCCCAAGCAGAGAGCTTGGAATTTCAAAACCAATCGTTTCGCGAATGCATAAAACGAATCATTGCTTACTCTTTAACCCTTTTTAAGGCGATGGTAAATAAGTTAAAACGTCATGTTCAGCATGTAATGTTTGGTTGTGCGCAGCTCCTTGTCTTATGTCGTTTCACCAGAATAATTAAAAATAACGCATTTGGTGATTTACATTGTATTGGGCATTTCTAACACTTATTTCATGTTTAATTAATATATTTTAAATTTTGAAATAACTAATAATAAATAGACCTACAAAAATGCATATTAATTTGTAAAATTATTTGTATTTCATATTTTGTCCTACTAATAAGCCAGTAAAATGTCATTGCTCGCATTGGGCGGTGCTATAATAGTTTTCAAAAAACTTTTGTTACGATGAATTCAGTTTGTATCTTTGAAACAACAACGGCTAACAATGTTTGCACTTTTAAGAATAAAGCTTAAGAAATGCAATCACGTTCAGAAATTTTTTTTAAAAATTCTATAAAATACATCTATTTTTTGAATTATTATATAGAAGAGGTTGAAAAAAAAAAGCAATCATGAAAAAATATGTATAAATTGAATGCCAAAAATATTTTTAAACTTGGAAGAATATTTTTAAAGATATTTAAAATATTATGAAAGATGCATAAAATTAAACCATCCTAATTTAGAAAGGAACCAAATTATTTTTTCAAAATTTTATATATGTCTAAAAATATATATTATTGATTCCTAGGCTAAGAATTTCTATACAGTTTTTAAAAACTAAGGTTCGATTGATAAATAACATGAAATTTCCATTTCTTTATCACATTGCAAAGTATTGCAACAATGGTAATTTTTTTGAAGGAACCGATTGCTTAATTCTAAGCTTCAGTAACTACAGAAACCATTCAGAAGCTTTTATCCCAAATTTGAAAATTAAAATACATGAGATTTTATTTTATAAAGTTTTAAGTACGAGTATTTTACTAAAATATAGAATTTGAGAAAATAACATTTAAATATGTCAAATATCATGTAAAGCATGCATATCGAAATGCTGTTCATGGAATGGGATGGTGCATCAAATTAAACGACAATTTCTCAAAAATATCGTTTGCTGCAGAAAAAAAAATGCGATTCAATAATCGAAAACTTCTGCATTTTTATATCCGTGAAATCCAAATCATAATCTTATAAAACCTCAGAAATATGCTGAAAAAAAATTTCGCCACATGATAACCTAATGCTTCTTTGGCCATCCATGTTTCTTTCTGTGACAGGGGTGCATCCGTGATTTATGAGGGGCTTGTAAAGCGGTATTAATGATCCCTAAAAGGGATAGCTATTTATCATCTCGCCCAGCTGCTATTTCCCAGCTTTATTGCTGATGAGCCTCCACTTATTAGTTAGGAATGGATATTGATTCTTCCTTCTATTTTGCCCAATGTTAATCTTACTGTGATTGGAAGCATTCATGTTGGAGTTTTAAAACCGATGGCTGTTGTTTGTAGTTTTAAGGTATCTACCTACCTACGCAGACAAAGTTTTGAAAAATCCTTCTAATGAGTTATTTTAGTTCATTTTCTGGATCAGTGCGATTGAAAATAATAAAAAATTATTCATCAGGAAATTATGTGCCAATTGATATTATGTAAATGTATCAATTTGGGTAAAAAAAAATAGTGAAAATCAAAACACTCTACCGAAAATTCTATTGCATATATATTCTAATTATTTTTACACACAGCATTCTTAAGTTATGGTGGAAGAAATGAACTAGAATCTAATAAAATTTTACAAAATTCGTTGTTGAAAATTATATTAGGCAGCTCTAAAAGAAAAACTACTTAGCTCAAAGTTATATCCCTAGTTCATTCTCTTTGGAATACTTAAAGTAACATATATGCAAAATTTCAAGGTATTATATTAACTCTTTAAAGGGCCATTTTTTTCTAGTCATATTATGTTAAAATATTTTTAGCTTGAAATTAGAATATGAAAATGGATTCATTTACTTATTAGATAAATTTAATTTGATTAATTAATTTGGTTAGTAATAATTAAGTAACAAATCAAGACACATCATTTTGTCTGAGATAAAGAACTGAAGCATCTAAGTTTTTCACTTACTAAAAAAATGTGTCAGAACTTATCCCAACCTACATAATTTCATACAAAGATTGTTAAATTTGTGGGAAGCATACTTCCCACGGCCCTAGAAAGGGTTAATAAGTTTTTAAGATACCGTGTTTTGCGAATGAAATTTTTTTACGAAATCCAAGTTTTAAAAAAAATATATTTAATGTTTTCATTTGTCTTGTACTAAAAATGCGTTGTAAACATAAACAATGTTCAAAAGCACATATAATTGAAAATCCTTTCGACATAAAAAGCATTCAAAGTGTATTCTAATATGTGTAGTTTGCTGATAGAATATATTATAAAATAAATTATAATTCAGGGAAGCATGTATTTGATAAAATGTTGGAAACATTCGACTTCCGGTTTCGTTTTCAGTGACAGTGGTTTATAAAACATCACATATCTTGGTTTCTGTTTATCATAGAATTAAAACAATGATTTGGAAATTGAAATAAATGAGTTTTAAATTAAAATGATAAAAAAATTAGAGAATTTTGATCAAAACTGCTTTTTAAACGTAGACAGATGCCTTAATAATAGCATCATGTGACGTCAATTTCATTTTGTAAAATTTGCAGCTCAATTATCCTGAAAACTAAATGAAATGTACTTAACAAATATTTTTTATACCTTCAAATTTCACCTTAAAAGTTACCTTAATCTTTCATACATTATTTTTATCAGTCATCTTAAAATTTACCATACCTGATTTTGATTTTTTAAATAGAAATTCATTTAACACATATATTTAAAATAATAGGAAAAATCTAAGAGCAAATCCTCTAGTTCCAAGTAAGGCCGCGGTGGCCTGATGGTAAGATCTCGGCTTGTGAGCCGTAGGGTTTCAGGTTCGTGACCCGATTCTACCCAAGAACTGTCGTGTAAGGGGGTCTGTTGCACGTTAAATCCGTCAGACCAAACGTCCTCTCGCTGGTGTGGTGCTGTGTAGAGAGGGGAGTGCCAGCTCAGGTGTCGTCCTCGTCATCTGATCGCGGTTCAAAATGACGAGGTCCGTCCCAAAATAGCCCTAGTGTTGCTTTACAACGGGGCGTTAACATAACTAAACGAAACGAAACTAGTTCCAAGCAGAAGCTCCATTTCATTAATTTTTGTGTCACATGAAAATTTGATTGTACTAAGTATCTTATACATCTACCCACCAGTCCCAGTTTTCTTGAAACATTTCATAAAACACACATTCTGCACATTCTCTATGAATTAAACGCAACATACAGATTTAAATGTTATTGCTGCTATGATTGTAGACATTCATATTGGAGCTTTGAAAGAGGATATGATTTTTGTTTGTAGTTTTAATAATTGAATCATGTGATGTCAATCTTATTTTGTAAAATACTCAGTTCAGTTAACCTCAAAACGAATTAGAATGTACTTACAAATGTTTTTTATGTGGATATCTTAAAATTTACCATACTGCTTTTGAATTTGAAATAGAAATTCATTTAATCCTTATATTCAAAATAATAGAAAAAAATCGAAGAACAAACCTTCTAGTTCCAAGCAGAAGCCAAATTTCGCCAATTTTTGTTTCACGTTAACATCTAGGCATCTTAACAATGGTACGCAGCCACCCCATCTTTCGAGCAAAATTTGAAAAACACTACTTCACTACACATTTCCTACTAGAGAAACATAACATACTGATTTCGACAACATTTTTTTTCCTCGAATTAAAACTTATGAATCATATACACAATATCAATGGTCGCATGACCCCCTCTCCTTCCATCACCATGCTCGGGCAGCGATAGTCTCTTGGTAAGGTATCGGCTTCGAAACCCACTCTTCACGAAGAAATAAGCTGTATGTTCATATCTTCATCAGTAATCGAAGAAAACTCCATGTAATATTTGTGATAAGAGTGAAATCAATTTTAATTTCTTAACTGCAGAAAATATGTGTTGTTGTAAAATAAGCTTCAAATATGATTTAAATATAAATAGATAAACACTGAATGGCAATTAAATTGGGGTCATTCAAAAGATAATTCCTTTGATTTTAAATCGTATCTAATATATTTTTCCCTATAATACTTCTGGCACTTAAGGAAGAAAAACATTACAATTTCATTTCATTTTTTTATTTGTTAAAAGTAGTTGCTTTACGGCGTACATTTACACTTTCCAAAGTACATCTGTTGCAAATTCTGTAACTCTAGATCTAATAATATGTCCTGTAGATATCCAAAACGAACATTACACACACACATCACGCACGTTATACACATGCATATACATCACACACATTATATACACACATTACATGCAACGCACAGAAATATTCCATTTCATTTTCACACACTATATACATTCTACATATACATTTACACCCAAATCCAGACACACATACCACTTCACATGTACTATGTATACACATTACACACATACAGCACACTACAAACATACGATACAAACACTTCATACATAAATGCACACTACAAAAATACTATACATCACTTCACACATAAATACACACTACAAAAATACTATACACACACTTCGCACGTACATATTCACTCATTCCTCAAATACACGTAACATACACACTCATTCTACTCGTACACATACAGATACATGCACACTCATTCCACGCGTACACATACAGATACATACACACTCATTCCACTCGTACTCATACAGATACATACACACTCATTCCACTCATACACATACAGATACATACACACTCATTCCACTCGTACACATACAGATACATACACACTCATTCCACTCGTGCACATACAGATACATACACACTAATTCCACTTGTACACATACAGATACATGCATACTCATTCCATTCGTACACATACAGATACATACACACTCATTTCACTCGTACACATACAGATACATACACACTCATTCCACTTGTACTCATACCGATACATACACACTCATTCCACTCATACACATACAGATACATACACACTCATTCCACTCGTGCACATACAGATACATACACACTCATTTCACTCGTGCACATACAGATACATAAACACTCATTTCACTCGTACACATACAGATACATACACACTCATTCTACTCATACACTACACTTACAGATACACACACACTCATTCTACTCATACTCATACAGATACATACACACTCATGCACATACAGATACATGTATACTCATTCCACACATACTTATTGCACGCAAACACGTGCATACACACTTATTCCACACCACATGCACTATTTACGCGTATTATACACACTCCACACACACATCACCCATACATAACACACGCACATCACATACACTCTACACACACATTTCACACATGCGCATAGATAAACACACACTTCAGGCATACGCATCGCACACGCTCCACATACACACACTTTTATTTAAGAAGTAGATGCGCATTTGTAAAGAAAAATTTCTGAATACAAATACGATGAACCTTATTAAAGTGTTCAGGGAGCAAAAAGTGTGCTTGAAAAATAATCCGAAACAAAATTTCTGCACTTAACTTGTTATTCGGATTTGGTTTCTAACCTCAACAAGAAGTTGTTCCGGAATATGCATTTTTTATTTATCACAAAATAATAACCCCACTAACTATTGAATCTCGTTAAACTCGCATTATACTATTAACCCTAACTATAATAGTTTTTTTTTTTGGTTGAATAACTTTTTTCCCAAAAAAAAAAAAGGTAATAAGTGACTGTCTTTTTCGTTTGATTTCTCAGAAATACTAATGACTACATCCCACTTCAGATCAAGCACCGCAATTTTCTTAGAAATAAATTCAGGAAAACTGGAAGTTTTCTACCTTCGCAAAGAACATACATCTCTCCCACTTATTCGATGCTTATTTTTGTTCGATATGCTTTATTAAAAGACATTTTAAATTCGTTTTCAAGTAACACGAGTTAAGTTTTAAGAGAGAGTTTTGCAAGTCATAATGAAAATGAAATCTTTTCTTCGTCTTCATCATTTCCATCATTCTTGTCTGACAGAATAAATGAATAGAAATAACAAATTAAATTCGTGAAACAAAAATTGAATTGGAAAAGAAAGAAAGGAAATTCTGGATCTAGTTTTTATTGTGAATAAATTAAGTCTTTTTTATTTCTTTTGCTATTTAATTTTTTTTTCTGCAGCTCATAAATTTTATTGTGACTATTGAAGGATTCCGTCGAGTTCCGGTTTACTTGTTAATAAAGATTCCAGTTTTATTGTAGTAGTTATCTTTTATCTGATATGTTCTTTTTTCAGAATACATGGGAAATCGTAGAAACTAAACAATTTGGTGCTATTGACCAATTTGGTCCAAATTTTGCAATGTATTTTCATTCTAATGGTAACATTTTCAAATTCGTACATTTAGCTTGTTGTATATTTGTATATATATAGATATAATATATATATAATATAAAATATATTATTACGAATCTGTAATGCTGCTTCCCAGCACAGTTAATTCCATCGTAGAAAAGACAGTCAGTACTTTTGGATGTTGATCGAATGTCGGATCAATGATCACCGGGCTTGGCGACAAACTTGTCAATTATTTGGCTACTTAGCAACGACTTTGGGACAAAATGGATGATATTGGAATTTTTAGGCATTTTGGCAATTGGACCGAAAGGTGACGAATTAACCTTGACTGTTCGTGAACCTTCTGTTCCTTGCTCTGGAAGCTATAAAAGGTCGGCAGTCTAAGTCGAAGTCAGTGGTATAGTCAGCGACGCTGTAGTTGGATCAGTCCGGTGAAGCGCGAGTGTTGAGTGGAGCTTAAGTGATTGCTGAATTGAGCTGTGTATCGAATTATGTTTATTAATGAGGCAGCATCGAGTCGTGTGTGCAATAGCCAGACGTATAGTAATGAGTCGGCATTGAATATTGGTAAAGCGAAGAGACAGTGGAGAATAGCATACGTTTGGAGAGACTTTAATGAAAAACTTTCTTAGATTCCCTCCGCCTGCTGAGTTCTGACTGGTCACTTTGTGTGCTGTTGTGGTTATTTACTACCGATTACTAATTGTGGGCTGCTGCTTGTTGTAGTGCGCTGCTGTACGTCTCGGCATGCGTATTTGTTCTCTATGTATTCGTGTCTTAGTATTAATAAACGTCGTCATTTGTTACTGAGGCCTGCTCACTGAGTCTCCATGCACCCACTACAAGCGAACCCTTCGAAAGTTTAGCGGAATTTAATTTTGTCCTTAACAATATCTTGAATATTTTATATTCGTGCTGCATACATATTAAATGGCAAGTAGTTAACCTGATAAGAAATATTACTCGAAGTTTCAAGTAGAATTTAAATTCGGCGATTCCATCAGTGATGTTTGCTCTGTTTTTGTATTACTACAACCATATGGATAATTTTAACAGCTCAAAAACGGGGGTGTTTTTTCATTTGCATATCATTGTAGGATAAAACCGAACATTTCTTCAGACCGAATATGGATTTAACTGCTTTTTACATTACTCATTAGCAGAGCCTTATAAAATTATAAGTATACTGAAACAAAACAATTTGTCTCTTTTATTAATATATCAGCAACAAACTCATTCTAACAAATGTATTATTGGAATAATAAAATTATTTTAAATATTCCGAAACAAACCAGTGCTCCAAAACTGGGAAGAGAAAATTAATTCTAATATTAAATCCTAATTTCAACTTCATTGGTTCCAGATATGACTTTTAATACATCGCGCATCGAATTATTGAAATTTTAAATTTAAATCTGCATTTAATTGAAAGTATTAAGTAATTTAAAACACAAAATTCATTTAAAAACGCTTCAATATGTTAAATTATATATTATTATAGTATTAAAATTATAATAAATTATACAAAATGGGATATGACATCTAAGTAGGAAGTTAAGTAAATTTGTAGGGAAAGGGGTTAAACATTTTTTGAGTGCTTTTTTCAAATGTGAAACAAGAGAATATAAATTTTACTGTATACACTTATGCAAAACACCTATCTACAACAGAGACATACGATCTACACCAGTCTTCGCAAGTTAATCTTTCACATCTGTCATTTAAATATATATTATCTTTCCTTTAAAAATAATTTGGGTTTTTGTTGTCTGTGAATTTAAAGATTACAGCTTTATTTTAATGATATGAATACCTGTAAACTAAGAATTTAGAAAGTATGTTTTTATTAGTAGTCTATACTTATACAAAGCTCAATGTGTGTGTATGTTGGCGTTCTACAGGCTAGACCGTTTGACCTACAGCTACCAAATTTGGTACATGTATATCTTGAAGGTCGGGAATGTGCACTGGGGTTCCTTTTTTTGAATTTTTAATTAGAATTTTAATTATTAATTAAAAACTAACTTTCCCGCCATAAAATCTACATTTCACCACCGCCAAATGAGTAAGGCTTCAGTTTTTTTCCCCACACTAATGAGACTAGGCTTAACATTTTTCGACCAATTATTTCAAACGATTTGTTTTATTTTCTTAAAGCTTGATGCATTTAAAATTAAACTTTGTTAATGAATCGATCTTTCAGATTCTTTCGGAAGTACTTTTGAATTAAAATAACACAGAATAAAGGAAATTAAAAATTTCTAATCTGCATAGCGTTACCCCAACTGGCTTAGAAAAATTCGCGCATTTGCGTTACCATAATTGGCGTTGAAATTTCACGCATGCGAATTGTGTTCTGATTGTTGACAACTATTTTCAATGGATGCGGACTTGATTTAAATTATTTTTAGGTTAATTATTTTTAGGTTTTTAGGTTGCATGCTTTTGTAATTAAATTGTATTTATGTTAGTTATCTATTTTTTGTATATGCTTATAGTTTTAAGTACATCGTTTTTTAAGTAGATTTTTAAACCTGTTTTCAATCGATTATTTTAAACGATTCGTTTTATTTTCTTAGTGTTTGATGCATTTAAAATGAAACATTGTTAATGAATCGATCTGCTCATGATGAATCTGAGAAAATTTTGTTGACAAATTCCTGAGATATTACATAAATTAAGAAAGATATTCTTTAGTGCCCATAAAGTTTAAACGCTCAGTGACTCTGTTTTCAGTAATCAGATTATAAAAAAATGCTTTGTTTCAGTAAAAAAATTTATTATATCAATTGCAGATTCATCATTTACACTTTAATTTAAAGCATAAATTCTACGGGATCTAACAGAAAATTGGAGAGCTACAGATTACGTTATGACTGAAGGCGTTTATAATATTCTGAGTGAATTGAAATTTGAAGTTTTAAAATATTTTGATGAAGAAGCTATTAAAGTAGGAATTACATAAAATAGTTAATTATTAAAATTTTAACGAACATTAAGATTGGCGTACCGGCTGGTCGCCAAAGACGGCTAGTTTACAATATATATTATCTTTCAATGATTTTTTTTGTCTATGAATTTAAAGATTACAGCTGCTTTATTTTAATGATATAAATACCTGAAAACTAAGAATTTAGAAAGTATGTTTTTTATTAGCAGTTATTTAATAAGATTACATTATAATAAATAATGCATTAAATTTCAAGATCGACTTACAATCGATTCATTTTTGCCAAACTCCACGAATGCCGAAGCCTAATCTTATTTGCGATCTTCTTTGTCTGTTTCGTCAGTATAAATATTTTAAGGCATAAAATTAGTCTTTCTTGGCAACTCGATCGATCTGTTTTCGTGTTTTTAATTTTTGATGACATGCCATAAAAATTTAACGGCTTCTTCCTGCAGGTATTCGACGTCGTAACTTTGCTTTCTGCAAACACAGTACAAAGACTTATACTTTCAGGTATCTGTCTTTTTTCTTTTTTTGCAATTTAATAGGGAGCAGCTGTTGCGATAGATAAATTTAATAATAAATAAAGGAATGAAGAGTCATTTATTTTGTTACTGCTTAATTCTGTTCTTCCTTTTATTAGGTTTGTATTTATGAAAGGAATTGTTTTCTTTTATAAATGAGAATTGTCAATGAAAATTCCTTTTTCTTTTCTTTTCTTTTCCATTTTTGTTTTATTGGGAAAAAGATCGTTTGGTGTTATTAGTCGCAATGGTTTATTGATTAGTTTTGATGGCAATATTGATTTCAAGCTACTTAAACATGCCGAATAAAATATATGTGAACTTTTTCTGCTTATTGACTGGAAATTTTATTTAAGTACTTTTTATTTATTTTCTTTTTAAGATTTCGTTTTTAAAATTGAAAAAAAAAATATTTTAATAATCATTTTTATTATACATGTATCTTATTTTAATTATATACGAGAAATATTTTATTGTCACATTTTTGGTTAATTATTAAATTTAATATACTGTAATTTTTTATTGAATGATATTTCAAGTATTCCGTAAAAAGTCACCATTCATTAAAAAATAATTTTCAAAACCCACAATATTATCCAAATGCATAATCAATCACAAAATGGTGTCTTTATTACCTCGAAAGTGTATTTACTTGATTAATTGAAAATTTATTTTCTCAGATTTAAATTTTCAGTAACAATCAATACCTCAGATCGTGGGATGGAAGATTGGACAGTTAGATAAAGGTACAGCTTAGCATTTCACCATCTGAGATTAGCTGATATTTAAGATCAATTTCTGCAAATATTTGTTCATTGCTTTCAGTATTTTCTCCTCTCTTGTTTTCTTGTATTACGTCATTATCAAAACATGGCGCTTTCCCCGAATAAAATGAGCATAATTACTAACCCTTTTCACTCGGAAAAGTAATTCGATGCGTAATCATTCACCTAATACAAAAATCTGTTTATTGCCCTGAAAAATACATATACATAATTGTTTAAAGTCAAATCTCTTTGAAAAATTAAATTACCTTTTTTTTTTACCAATCTGCAGATAATTTTAACTGTCAAAATTGGAAAATAAATAAATAAATAAAATGTCAAAATGATGCACCATCTTGAATGGTGAGGTGGTGCCGAAGTGACATGGTGGTAAGGTCTCGGCTTCGGAACCGGAGGGTTCAGGTTCGTGTCCCACTTCCACACAAGAACCAACGTGTGACCAAACGTTCTCCCGCTGGTGTGGCGTGGTGTGGAGAGGGGAATACCAGCTCAGGTGTCGTCCTCGTCATCTGACCAAGGTTCAAAATTACGAGGTCCGTCCGAAAATAGCCCTAGTGTTACTTTAAACGGGACGTTAATCTAACTAAACTAAACTTGAATGGTGAGTGAGAGGCACCATTCGAATACAAAGGGTTGAATGACCCATCTTTTCAATGGTAATTGCTGCCATTGGAGTCAGGAATTTAATTTTGTTCTCAGCATCAATTTCAAATGGTTGCTCAATAGGTATTATCTTAATGATTAGAAATTCGCACAAAAGATTTTTAATATTTCAATAGTTTAATTCTTTGACTGAGAATTTATCAACTAAGATTCATTTACTTTGAATATGATTTGTTAATCAAACTGCATGAATCAAATTCTGAAATTATGGATTTCATTTGGTTTTGTGCTTAACACCAAATGCCAAATTCAAGGTCATTGCATCATAGTGATTGAATTGATCTTTGTCATCGAGACATTTTAGCAAATTTGATTGGGAATCAGTCAATTATTCATCTAAGAAAAAGGCGTGGAAAACTAAAATCTAATTTTACACATGCACAGTGTATAATGGGAACTGAATGCACAAGTTGGTTAATAATGGGAGCGTTAAATTTTGTGAATTTTCATAGCATTCAGTTATTGAATGTCTTGAAAGTTTCTTAAGGTTCAATACTAAATGCGATGATTTTGTAGTCGTATTTCTTTCTGTTAAAATTACTTTTTTATCGGATTATTATATTTAGAGAGTGGTTTAAATTAAATCCGATAGGAGGTGCTGTTATTTTGACAACTAGATTTATTTAAAAACTGAATTTTATAAGGTGAAAGTTTACATTTTTTGAAATTCCATAATATGTACAGCTTTTTAATGTTTCGAAGCTTCTTTAATGTTCAATGTTGTGATAATATTTCTGCATTATTAAGTGAAGTTTTTTCAGTGTACTAAAAAAAAATTATCTTAATTGTACTGATTTTAGATTCTGATTGTTCGACTCAACTGTTGAAAATGTTCGAAAAATTAATTTTAATCACTTACCATTTGCTCTTATTTCATTGAATTGGATATCATGAAATTAATCTAAATAATTTTGTATTTTAAATCGATAATCTTATTTTGATGCAAAGTTTCAAAGGTTATGCGTATTGAAAAAAATTATGCATTCAATTATATTGATCTTGGTCAATATAAATACAGGGTGTTCTTTAATTATTGTCGGGTTTTCCGTACCTCATAACTTTCGAATAAAAAATATGACGCAAAAACCGATTACGTATTCGTAAATTACAACTCAAAGAATTCTATTAATGATATTAAAGTGTAAAGCTTGCACAATTTGCACTTTGTAGGTATTCAGCTGAAGGCGATTCTTTGAGTTGTACTTTACGAATACATAATTCTTTGAGTTGTACTTTACGAATACATAATTCTTTGAGTTGTACTTTACGAATACATAATACTTTGAGTTGTAATTTACGAATACATAATTCTTTGAGTTGTACTTTACGAATACATAATCCTTTGAGTTGTACTTTACGAATACATAATTCTTTGAGTTGTACTTTACGAATACATAATTCTTTGAGTTGTACTTTACGAATACATAATTCTTTGAGTTGTACTTTACGAATACATAATTCTTTGAGTTGTAATTTACGAATATATAATTCTTTGAGTTGTAATTTACGAATATATAATTCTTTGAGTTGTACTTTACGAATACATAATTCTTTGAGTTGTAATTTACGAATATATAATTCTTTGAGTTGTAATTTACTAATACATAATCGCCTTCAATTGAATGCCTACAAAGTGCAAATTGTGCAAGCTTTACACTTTAATATCCTTAATAAAATTCTTTGAGTTGTAATTTACGAATACGTAATCGGTTTTTGCGTCATATTTTTTATTCGAAAGTTATGAGATGCGGAAACCTCGGCAATAATTAATGAACACCCTGTACATTATTAACATAAAAATAACAAATATATAAATATAGGTAACAACTAAGCATATAAAAAGCTACATATCGTAATTTTTATAAAATGTATTTATTTTTTATTCTCAAAAATATCAAATACAAATTTTTATCGTATTTGAAAGGCTTTTGTAACTAGAAAGATATATCTACGACAAATATTTGCAAAAATAAAGGGATTGAAAATATAATAAGTCGTCCTTTGTATATCGATATTTTATATCGGACCACTCAAAATGATATTCTGGATTTTAAATTGAAAGGAACATATATTTGGTTAGCAAAGAAGAAATCGGTATGTGAAATATATAACAAAGACTTTAGTAATAGAATAGAATAGACTTTATAAATAGAATTCATCATTGGTAGAAAGTTTTAAATTATTAAAAGAGTTTCTGTTATTGGAAATGAAACGCAACACCTTGTTAGTGTGTGCAAAATATCCATCAACAAAAGCTGAATTCCACACACAAGAATTTCCCGAAATAAATTCGGGTTACATTTTGGCTACTAGGCATCCATAACAATGCAGTATCAAGGTATAGTTTTCGTCGATTTTTTTAATGATTTCTGGGATACTAGGAATACCTTGTTTGGGATTGAATATTGCATTTTATGTTCGAGTGTGAGGATATTGGTAAATTCTATTGGGTTCTTAGGCGAAAGATCAAAAATTGTGTTTTTATCAATTTTTGAAATATCTTTCAACAATGACCAGGAATACCATAAAATCGAAGCAATATTGCCTAAGATAGTCAGAAAATGATAAAATGAAGGAACTTTCTTAACTAGGATCTATTGAATTGATTAATTGTAAGGTGAATCTTTTAAGCATAGGCTCATTTAAACTGCGTTATGCTTCGTCTTAAGATAAAAGACAAATAATAGAACCGATAATAATTATAAATACTTATACTGTTGTAGTGAAAGCTTATAAGCCAGTTAACAGCTACTCTGCACAAGCAATTGCTTTTGTAGTGTGGTCATGTTACTCGGCTGTGAACCACAAGGTCCCAGGTTCTATCCTCGCTCATCACAATCTTCCACAAACCTTCAACCTTCGTACAGCTGTTGTGGCGCCATCTACCCGCAAACGAAGTCGTCAGACTTACTTGACGCAGCAACCACACACACACACGCTTGCTCGCTCGCCATAACGCTTGGCGCTACTCAAATGGGTACAAGCGCATTAGAATCAACAGCTAATTCTTCACCACTCAGCAGCCATATCGTTCGTCTCACCTCCGACTCACTGGAGGGAGAGTCTGTGGTGAAAGCTTATAAGCCAGTTAACAGCTACGCTGCACGAGCAATTGCTTTTGTATTGTGGTCATGTTACTCAGCTGCGAACCACAAGGTACCAGGTTCTATCCTCGCTTATCCCAAACCGCCACACTGTCAAAGCTTGATTCATATATCATTATTTTTTGTGTTAAGATTTGTTCTATTTTATGAAAATTGAATCTGATTAGATTTTGCTCATTTTTTAATGATAGTGGAGAAACTTCTGTTCATATTTCACTAACACTTCATGCTTATATATCTGTTATAGGATCAAATTTTGAGCACTTGTTTTAAAAACTACACATGTCAAAGACGTAATCAGTAAACACTTCGTTTTTTCTTTTATGAAACCATGTCATCCTCACCACGTCACTTGCAGTTAATCTTTCCTATACAATATAGTATCCTGTACCAACCTTTAAAGTTTGCACTCAGAATTCGGGTGAATCCTGTATAGTTACTTTCGATTTCTTGGCGCAAAGTTGCCGTAAGGTGCCATTTTAATTCATTAATTCATCAACAGTTATGCGCCAATTATAATTTTGCACAATGTTCTGTTTTATTTCAAATAATGCAATTCTTCCAAATTTTTAACAGCATAAAATTTTCAAAACTTCAATACAATTCGCAGGGAATAAGTGGAAGAAGATCATCGAAAACATCATATTACAACTTATTTTGAGCAGTAATTGCTGAAAGGAAGCTAGAATGCGTTCGTTTGTATTTTCCTGCTCATATAGAACATCTCTATAATCACAGTGTCTTTGGCGATCTTCTTGGCGTGAAGTCGCTGTAGGACGCCAATGATATCCATTAATTTCAGAACAATCATTCGCCAATTATAATTTTGAGCAATTTTCTTTTCCTTTTTCTTTCTTTCTTTCTTTTTTTTTTTTTAGTTGTTAGTAATTACACACCCAAACTTTTCACACTATAATACTCTCAGAGTTTTTACAATTCACAGTGAATAATTGGTATAAGATTTTCGAATTCAATTGATGTCCTTGACGATCTTCTTGGCTCAAAATCGCCTAAGTACGCCAATGATATCCATTCATCTCGCAATAATTATTCGCCAATTAGATTTTTCCAAACTGTTCCTTTTTTTATTTCAATCAGTGATTATATTCCAAAATTTATCATGCCATAAAATTTTCAGAAGATATATACAATTCACATTAAATAAGTGGCAGAAAATTTTCAAATTGAAGAATCACCATACATTTGGACATGATCCATATTTGCATTTAATGGTGAGAAAGTGGAGAAGTCTGATTTTGTGTCGGATTTTCTCGCCATTTTACAAAAACTTTAAAGCAGGACAACAATGTCTTAACATCCTCAATATAATCTGTTACCCCATTCAACAATTTTCTAGTTAAGACGCTATACACGTCATACATTAAAAATATTTTTTTAATGTATGATATGCGAAATGATTCTGGATTTTCCAAGATTTGTTTAACAATAGTTTTAATACTATCAACTTCCAATTCATAGGCACAAAAAATTCTCGAAAACATCAAAAGCTGCTTTTGTAGAGGAAATGAAATTCTAGTCTGCTTCTTAGAAACATAGAGTTCCCAATTATTCTTTTCTCTTCGTATGGGAAATCTAATATATTGCATTTTAAATCTCTTATATTTTGAAGTGATTTTTTTTTCAGAGTATGACGATATTACATTTTTCATGCTATAAAGTGATAAGGTAACGAGCAATATTTAAATTGATTTCGAAATGCAAATTAAATATTTTGCAAGGTTCTTGATGCGTTTTATTAATCCTTACGTTTATATATACGTTTCTTGATGAAATTTTAGACGTTTTTTTAATCCTTACGTTTATACGTTTATATATACGTTTCTTGATGAAATTTTAGACGTTTTTTTTAATCCTTTCGATTTATAGAGATTGTAAATATCTGAATTACAATTACAAAACAACCGCTTTCCTTAAAATCATAGGCATTCAACTGAAGCTTTAGTACATAATTCGGACTTTGATTTTCAATTCTATAATTCTAGATTATTTTTCAAAATGAATAATTTTTTTTTAAGGAATGAAAAAATAAATATTATTTTCAAGGAGGATAACAAAGAATTTACATACTGTAAATATGCTCATAGCATCACTAGAACGCATTTATATAATAGAAGTATTATTTGCAATATATATTGCATTGTAAGAAATGCTGCCAACTTTCAACATTTAAAGTAAACTAGAATTTTAAATATTTAATTTTTATATTTAAAGTTGAAGTTTTTCTTATTATTATTACCTTATTTAAACTGAACAGAAAATAAATGAAAATTTTAGAATTCAGGTATATCAAAACAAATTTTGTAATAAAATGTAAAAGGTAAAACTAATAGATTGCAAAAGATAAAGTAAAGGTAAAACTAATAGATTGCAAAAGGTAAAGTAAAGGTAAAAGTAATAGATTGCAAAAGGTAAAGTAAAGGTAAAAGTAATAGATTGCAAAAGGTAAAGCAAAGGTAAAACTAATAGATTGCAAAAGGTAAAGTAAAGGTAAAAGTAATAGATTGCGAAAAGGTAAAGTAAAGGGATGAGTAATAGACTGCAAGAAGTAAAGTAAAGTAAAGTAAAGGGAAGAGTAATAGACTGCAAAAGGTAAAGTAGAGGGAAGAGTAATAGACTGCAAAAGGTAAAGTAAAGGGAAGAGTAATAGATTGCAAAAGGTAAAGTAAAGGGAAGAGTAATAGATTGCAAAAGGTAAAGTAAAGGGAAGAGTAATAGATTGCAAAAGGTAAAGTAAAGGGAAGAGTAATAGACTGTAAAAGTAAAAAATAACAAAATATTAATATTTCTTACAAAAAAGAAAACAAAAAAAGCATGTTTTCACAATTACAAATATGAAGGATTTATTTTGAGGCTGCCATCTATCGATAGATTCTAAAAATGTTTAACATTTGTTTAAAACATCACAGATCCAAAAAGCCTACTTCCATACTTTTTATTTAACGAAAGTTATTAGTATTTGCATATAATACTAAATCGTGTATATCGCGAATAAAGAAATAAAAAAACATATATGAATTTTATTTGTCAAAGTATCAACATTATAAATACATTATTTTTTACTAAAAAGGAATACAAAAGAAAACATATGTACAAAAATATCAAATTCCAAGAAAGAAGCGCAACAACTGAACTAGCAAGATTCCGGCAGACAAACATTCAAAATTACGCAAAGAAAATACTATTCTAATAGAGAGAAGAAAAAAAAAACAGGAGGCGGAATTCCAGGAAAAAATAAAACTATGCAAGGAAAACTTCCATATTATAATTTAAATAAAGTAGGATTGATTCCAGACACGCAGCCAAACCAACTTCCATCGAACCACGATTAATGCCATAGTTAAACAGAACGCAAAGAAAAACACTTTAATCAAATAAGATGCATAAAAAGTCCCTTCGTGGGATTTTTTTTATTTAACCTCCCTCTCCGTTGCCAAAAAACTCGGAATAAAAATAACAACCGAAATAAAAAAAACCATATCGAAATTCTTTAATGAACTGAATGTCTTGGTTAGGGCTCCGAGAACTGAATGCATAATCAGTGTAAGAGAGCGGGAAAAGATGGGTTCAGAGTAGAGTTGAGTTGCATGCATTAAGTTTCTCGAATGGATGCGAAATTTATACTGCCTCAGTTATTTAGGCAACTTATATCGAAGCTCGCCTTTCGATTAGTCATTAAAGAGCTTTTGAAACGAAATAAAAAGGATATGTTCTTCAGACTTAATGCTGATGATTGTTTAGAGAGAGTTTTAACAAAATGCATGAAAGGCATTGTGGATGGAGGATTAAATATATGATATACTTTCATTAGAGATGACGAGCATTCTTTTTAGAATTTTGGCATTCATTCAGTTTTTGGAATTAAATATGACAGTTTATTACTTTGTTAGAAATAATGGCTTCTTTAAAAGAATATTGTCATGATTTCATTGATTTTTATGCATTGTTTTTTTTAAATTATATATTTATATATGCTTAAATATGCTATGGAACTACGTTTTAAATCCTTTACGAGGGTCTTGGTGGATTGGTGGTAACGATTCCGCTTCTGAACCGGAAGGTTTTCAGGTTCAAGGCCTGATGAAAAACCGTCAGGTCAGCGGGTCTGGTGTATGTTAAATCCGTCGGGGCTAAACATCCTCCCGGTGGTGTGGTGTGGGGATTTCGAGAGGGAGTGCTAGCTCAGGTGTCTTCCTCGTCATCTGAGGGGCCGTAGTTTTCTGGTGGTAATGCCTCGGCTGGTGAGCCGTAAGGTTCAGGTTCGAGACCCCATTCTACCGAAGAACCGCCGTGGAAGGAAGTCTATTGCACAATAAATCCGTCAGGGCCAAACGTCCTCCCGTTGGTGTGGTGTGGAGAGAGGGGTGCCAGCTCAGGTGCTGTCCTCGTCATCTGACCACGGTTCAAAATTACGAGGTCCGACTCAAAATAGCCCTGGTGTAGTAGTAGTTGGGGCGTTAATATAACTAAACTAACCCTCGTCATCTGACTGCAGTTCTAAATTACGAGGTCCTTCCCGAAATAAGCCTAGAATTGCTTTAATACGGGAAGTTAATAAAACTAAACTAAATCCTTTAATTCAATAAGTTAAAATTTTTGTCATATTTATAACACTTTTTCTAAAACAGTTCTCTGGCAGGCTTTTTAATTCCTAGTGGGTAATATATTGTTACGAATCTGTGATGCGGCTTCCCAGCATAGTTGGTTCCATAGGAGGTCCCAGAGCTTGGCGACCATTTGGCACCTTGGCGACGAATTTGGCGACTTTGGCGCCAAAATAGATTATACCCGAAACATCGAGAATTTTCCCGATCTGGCCATTAGGAACCGAGATACGCCTCGAACGTTCCTAATTGGTTGAGAGGCTTCTAGCCCCGCCTCCTGAGACCTATAAAACGAGGCAGCCGCAGCTGCCAGAGCAGAGTCGTAGTCGGTAACCAGAGAGTAGTCGGAAGCGACGGTGAAGAACTGGTCTTCTAGGGATTAGCAGAGCAGTGACGGAGTCAAGCTAGTGCTGAACTAAGCTGTGCGCTACTGTCTGCAGTAGAGTTTTGTTGTGTGCTGCTGGTTGCACGTCTCGCGGCTGAAGATAATTGTCTTCTCTGTGCTGTATATAGTTGTCGTCTTTGTGCTGTCCTGTGTGTCTTCGTGTAAATAAACGTCGTTGTTTTATTTTCTACTGCCGCCTGCTGATTGAGCGTTCTCCACACCATATATGTCCCACTATCGAAACGAACCCCGGAAATTTCGTAACAATATCTTCTACTTTAAGCGAAATAGATGTTTAGAAGTTGTGTATTGAATTCAAATCACTATTTGTGACAGGTCCAGAGGTGATGGATTTACGCTACAATGGACATTTTTATTGTAACGCAATAAAACTTTCCTTGTAGTGAATTTCCATTGTGGTAATATCTATTCAAAGCATTCCATTTGACTAGATATTTAGATTAATTTTTGAAGAGTGGCAACTTATATGTTTTTATGAAAAACCAGAGAGGAGGGTTGGGGGTGGGGGAAACTACAAATATTAGATTAAGTTAAAATATTCTCATATATAAATCATGGAATTTCGTAATTTATGGATAGAACGAAAGCAGGAATTAGTCTGACGAATATCATTAACAATATCCCTGAATCTTTAATATCGTCAAGTGAGGAAAGTTATCAATTAAATAAGCATTCATTTTCACCAGCATTTTAAAATTAATATGCAAATTCTTTCGTAAACATTCAATCTAGTCAAACTCTCATCTTAATGTAAGGTGCTAGACGCACTTTTCTACATTTATTAGTCAACTTATTTAGTCAAACTCATTTTTATTTAAAAGGTAAAACGTTTGAATTTCAAAGTGTTCCTTCTAAAATGAGTCGTTATTTGAAGATTATGACGTGCCGGCGTCCTGGCATAGGGGTAACGCGTCTTCCCCATGATCTAGCCATCCCGGGTTCGAGTGCCGGTTTGGGCATGGTTGTTCTTCCATTGTTCTATCTGTGAGATGTGTGAATGTACCCTCCTGTAAAAAGGGGTTGTGCAAGCGAATGAGTGATGCGTGAGTAGCAAAGTCGTACTCTTGGCCCAAGTTGGCGCTACTATAAAAACAAGAGACGCTCCCCCTCAGGCTTAAATCGGCTGTCTTCGAACAGCAGGCTTGTCCGTGGCAAGTGCCATTAGAAACAACAACAGATTATGATGTGACCATGTTAGTTAACTTTTGGAATTCTTATTACATTTTGCTAAAATTAAAAGGACATTTGAACTATTAAACCGAAATGTCATAATCGGATACGATTTTAGAAGTGAATTCTTATATTGCTATTTTATGTTTGAAATTTTCTTTCAATTGTATGGTAGCGATAACGCTCACATAAAGAATTTATTTACTATCGTCATAATGCATTTCTATAAACAATGAAAATACGGTTGGAATTATACCTAAAATTATGTTTAAAAATCCATAAAAATTAAAGAAAAGGCATGAAAATAAAATTGGTATCACTGTCAAGTTTCTTTCAAGAATTTTAAAGTGATGATAATTAGTTATTCTGAAATTATATATTTCGAGGTTATTGAAAACTAAATATTTTTTAAAAAATCACAAGGGTTTTAGTTAAAAAAAATTATAAAAATTTTGTAAAATGCTTTCTTAATAAATATTTTCTATTTATGAAATAACAATATTTACCAATTTTGTTAGCTCTAAGTGTAGTGATATAACCTGTAGAGCAATTTGAACGATTTTTGCAATATAATATTACTCGAAGGACAAATGCTTCAATTAATGAATAATATACAGCATGTTAACATAATTATTCTATTTAGAAAATGGTTCCATAATTAGTTAAGATAGTTATGTTAATTGACATATAAAAATCCGGTAAATTGTATCCATTTTATTATTTATTTCTATTTTTTCCAAAAAAATAATTATTATTCAGAATTATATTTAAAATGATTATTGAGTAAAAACATAAGCAAAAAATTATTTTGGAAAGTTTAATTAATTTTTACTTAGGCAGAAAAGTATGTCTATATTTACTGTAGCACTTCAATGCCTTATTTTTTGCATACTGTGCAGATGTTTTTCTTTAAAAATTCTTCCAAATAAGTAAGAGGTAAGCTCTATTAAACTTTTGAGACATAATTAATTTAAGCATTATAAAGCAACTCAATCTCAAATTCTTTGGATAAAAAAACAATGATGTTTTGGTTGCTGCCATTAAACTTTTTATAAAAGCCTCATATGAAACCCGATCTAAATTGCTTCTTGCCAGATTTCATTAATTGTTACTAAAAGTTTTTACATAACACTTAATCAAGAGATAAAAATTTCGCAAACATCGTGTAAAATGTGCAAAAAAGCGATAGAAATATCATAAAAAAATGACCCAACAAGCATTAACTGTTAATTAGTATTTTAATTACTTGCTGAATATCTTTTCTTAAAAAGAAACTATTTAAGTGCAAAGGTTCGATGGATACTAAATAAAAGATCCGAAAACATCAATGCTAATTTAGATACGCAAACAAAAACAAAATATCGTCTGCAAAGAAAAAAAAATAATAATCGAACCTCTCTTAATGTTGCCACTTAATATATCATTAAAACTTGGAAAAAGAAAAATTAATAGATGAGTGGTTGTCTGATGGAAAATGCATTTCTTTTCTGGCGCTTTTTTTATTATCATTATTATACGACCATTAATGAAAGAGTAATGATAAGTTAGTAATGCATAAAACCACTTCAGAATTGTTTTTGAAGTATTCTCAAAAGTGGAAAATAAGGGTTAGTGATTTTTTTGAAAATGAGTTACGTGATATTTCATGAAAAATAGGGAAACAATAAAAATAAATAGTAAAAATTTGAAAGAATATGTTGAAAAATCCATTAGAGGTTTATGATTATTTTTACGTTTTAATTGTTTTCATGTTTTTAGAAATATGAAATATAGTTTTGACACAACAAAAAAAATGAGAAAATATCATTTTATATGAAGGTTCTTTTTCTTTCAAGGAGACATTTAAACTGCACTTCAAAATTTTTTAATTAAATATTTTTAAAGAACATATTAGTTATGGTATACGAAATGGGGGGTTATTGCTTATAAAGATTACAAGAACGGTAGCCCCATAAAAAAACTAAAGAACAAGGGGTGTTCTCTACTCCCCCCCCCCTCCTCGTGCATATCGAAATTTTTCAGAAAATTAAGGAAATTCAGGAAAATTTTCATGTAAATATATTTAAAAAACGGCCATTTTTTAAATTTTTATGTGGTATTTACCTTTATATATTTTGTAGAATAATATTTTCGGAAGTTGTCTTTAATATTTAAACTTTTTAATATAATTTAAATATCAATCCAAAGTACCCTTTGTCATTTTCCATAGATTTACCAAATTTGGTTGTTCTAGGTGATATGATCTGTCCTACAAAAGTTAAACACACACACACACATACTCGCACATGTGTGCATACACACATACACAAGCAAGCATACGCAGAAGAAAAATCGGAAAATGTTTGAAATATCCTCCTTAAACAATATATAATGTTTCTTATCCAATAATAAAATTTGAACAGCTTCTCATTTTGATTGCCTTATATGTAACTATGCAATATCAGCCACCTTCCACGATCATATTATTAATAACTGTCTAGTTAACCTTGATAAGCTACACCTCATTACATCAGAAGAAAATATTATTTTAAATTAAATTTGAACAATTATTTACTAAACATTTTGGTTGATTAGCAATGACTGCAAAGTGGTGAATAAAATTGGGGAAATCGGTACAATTGATACTGCTGGAGACTCTGCGTCATTCTATGGTATTGCTAGAATGTTTAAGATTGTGAAAGGCAGTTGACTAGTGATGAAGTACATATCTAGGAGTGAGGGATTTTCATAAGAAATCAAAATTTTCAAAATCCACAAGAGGATTGTGACTTGATGACTTTGTCAAGGTGTTTTTGACTTAGAGAATATTCAGTGAAGTCGCGTTTTTGAAACTTTTTTTGAGAAAAGCGAGTGATGGTAGGTAAGAACCATTGGTGTCATTTCATAACTTTTTATATGAAATAAAAAATTACAAAAATGGAAGGGTAATTGGAGTGGGGGAGCTGATGTTTTAGATAAACTTAGTAAATTCAAATATATATATTATGCGATATACATTTAATTTAGCAATATGTTTGCAGAAAATGAAATGTATAACCAGGACTATTTCTCCTTAATCAATTTTTTCAATATTTAATAAAGATTTACAGTTATGGTATAAAGATAAAACAATAAATATCATTTATCTGTCTAGTTGAGCTTTTGAATTTGCGCTATTGATTATACAAGAGTACACAAATCTACAAAAAATCAACAATTGTAGAATTTGTTCCAGAATTTGAAAAAGGTATGAAATTCCAGTGATAATAACATACACCGTATTTTATATACCTGCGTTATTTTGTGGTATAATTTTGTAGATACTTGTTTCAAAATCATCTCACTAGCAAGTAGACCATAATTGATTGATTTAATCGAAAATTTGATTAAATCTGCAATTTTGTTGCAAAAGTCACAAGCCAAATTTCATTTAACTTGGCCTGAAATTTCGAATTTCATATTATATAGATAATTTTTATATTATATCTATATTATTTTTCATTCTTGATTTGCTTCATATTAAAATTTTTTTCAATTCTTCTAATCCATTCCCAAAAATTGAATGGACAGCCTGTACTTTTAGAGTACCGATATAATATTTTGATCACAATTTCATACTTCTGGTTTTAATGTTTGCTTATATCATTAAAGTATGTTTTCAATTCTCAATGTTTGCTTATATCATTAAATTATTGTTTTCAGTTCTCAGTGTTTGCTTATATCATTAAAGTATTGTTTTCAGTGTTTGCATATATCATTAAAGTATTGTTTTCAGTGTTTGCTTATATCATTAAAGTATTGTTTTCAGTGTTTGCTTATATCATTTAAGTATTGTTTTCAGCGTTTGCTTATATCATTTAACCCTTTAAAGGACCATTTTTTCTAGTCATATTATGTTAAAATATTTTTAGGCTTGAAATTAGAATAAGAAAAGAGATTCATTTAGTTTATTAGATAAATTAAATTTGATTAATTAATTAATTTGGTTAATTAATAATTAAGTAACAAATCAAGACACATTATTTTGTGTGAGATAAAGAAATGAAGCACCTAAGTTTCTGTCTTTCTAAAAAAATTTGTCAGAACTTACGTCAACCTACATAATTTCATACAAATATTGATAAATTTGGTGGGAAGCATACTCCCCACGGCCCTAGAAAGGGTTACGTATTGTTTTCAGTGTTTGCTTATATCATTTAAGTATTGTTTTCGGTGTTTGCTTATATCATTTAAGTATTGTTTACAGTGTTTGCTTATATCATTTAAACGTTGTTTTCAGTGTTTGCTTATATCATTTAAACGTTGTTTTCAGTGTTTGCTTATATCATTTAAGTATTGTTTTGAGTGTTTGCTTATATCATTAAAGTGCTGTTTTCAGTTCTGACTGTTTGCTTATATCATTAAAGTGCTGTTTTCAGTTCACTGGTTGCTTATATCATTTAAGTGCTGTTTTCAGTTCACTGGTTGCTTATATCATTAAAGTATGGTTTTCAGTTTTCGCTTATATCATAAAAGTACTATTTTCAGTTCTCAGTGTTTGCTTATATCATTGAAACATTGTCAAGAAATTAGTGATTACCGTATGTATTATAAAAGGGAAAAAAACGAGTTCCCACTTATTTCGGGAAACAATAAATCCATGTATACTCGACTTTGACTTCACTCCATTTACCATCACCGGTACCCAATTTTCTTTTATTCCCTTCTTTTAATCAGACAACCGACTACAGTGCGAGTTAATGCAAAAATCATTCATCCATTCACCACAGGTAAAGGTGCCTTTTAATATCACCTTCCAGCAAATAATTTTTAGAAAGTAAAAGAAAAAAACAAAGAACTCGTTTTTAATTTTCCCAAAGACCTCTCGCTCTAACCAAAAATGAAGGCAAGCCATAATTAAAACTCCCCCAACATCCAGTCCTTCCAACAAAACATACGCCGAAAATTAACAAGGGGGGGGAATTAAAAAAAATCCCCCTTCTTCAGTTCCATATTTCAGGGAACAAGTCCTATTCATACCCTGGGATGAAAACCCGAAATTAATTAAAATGGAGCCAAGCACTTACTTTTGGCTGTTTTCTCTCAATTTTCCCTGCGCCAATTCAACAATGTTTCCTTTTCTTCAACAAAAGCTATTCTTCTTTTTCTTTTTGCTCCTTTCATTAAGATTGGAAAGTAAAGGTTAAAGAAGTAAAGTTCTAATGACCTTCCCTTTCTTTCTGAGTTGTCAGATAATTTTTAAAAGATAGATCGGCTCGGGTACTTTTCCCAGTAGTTGAAAATGGCGTATTTCTGGAAGAGTGATGCGTTGTTAAGTGGTCTATTGTGCTGCCGCTTTTCTTCTATTTAACAGTTTCCCTTTGGGTTACCGATTTTTCTTTGTTTGTAGTTGCTTATTATTATTATTATTTCTTTGTGCTAACTATTGGATGCAAGTTGAAGCAAATGAATTTCTTGATAAATGGTGTCTGCCTGTTTCAAAGTGAAAAGTATGGAAAATTCATCCAATATTTGTTTTAGTAAAATGGGGATTTCGTATTTTATTTTGCCGTATATGAAGTAGAAAGAAATTATAATGATAAGTTTTGAATGTTTGAGATTTTGACGAGTCTCTACCTTTTAGTGAGTGCGAAAAAGACATTTTTGAAAAATGTTTGTCTCTCTGTCTGTGACAAAGGTAAGTCAAAAACGCTTTGAGTTTGACAGATGAAATTTGGTATAAGATCTTTTACACCAAATTTAAAGATTTCAATCAACTTTTAAGCAAAATCTATTTACAGTAAATTTGTCTGTCCGACTTTTCGAATATAATTTAACACGATAACTACAAAACGAAAATATCTGGATGGATAAAATTTGGCACATATTTTGCATCTCTAGTCTAGACATTTATGAAATTTTGTGCCAAATTTGATAAGGCGTTATCCGCTTGTCGGTGTGCACATTCAGACGCATAAAAACGTGATAACTCAAAAAACGCAATGACTTAAATATATCAAATTTGATATGTTATTGTGTGATTGAAATTGCAGTTCTACTTCAAAATTTGGTTCAATCAATATGCATTTAGTTTAATTTAGTTTTATTAACGTCCCGTTGTAAAGCAACACTAAGGTTATTTTGAGACGGATCTCGTAGTTTTGAACCACGGTCAGATGACGAGGACGACACCTGAGCTGGCACCCCCCCCCCCTCCACATCGCACCACACCAGTGGGAGGACGTTTGATCTGACGGATTTAACGTGCAAAAGACACCCTTACACTACGATTCTTCGGTGGGATCGGGTCACGAACCTGAAACCTACGGCTCACAAGCCGATGCCTTACCACCAGCCTGCCGCGGCCTTCTCAATCAATATGAAAAACGCGCGTCTAAAGCAAAAATTCACCTTTATTAGAGAGTATGCAAGAAAGGTTTATTGAGAGCACCCCCTCTGAGTTAATTTCTAGTATAGAAAAAAAATTCAAAGACACAAAAAATCTTCAAATGAATTCGATCTCAAGATTTTGATTATTTTTCGTTGTTAAAGACCTTCTGTGTAGTGCTATTTGCTCCAATTAGATAAATGTATTGTTACCTATGGAGAATAATAATTTACTATGCTATTTTTATTTTAACTCTGAATTAATAATGTATTTAATCTATATAAATAAAAAATAATTGCTAAAAATAAAGAAATAGCCACCCAGCCCCATCCACAAATCCGATTTCGCCAATTTCTGATTCATACAAAAATTCCACTACATCAAACCCCTATATATGACTTCAATAGTTTTTTATTCCTCCATCTATTTTTGAAAGAAATTTAAAAAAAAAACTGCTTCAATGTACATTCTTTATAATGCTGTATAATTTGACAGAATTCTCCACTCATGATCATTATGTCGGTGTCGGCAATTTTTATTTCAAACGAAATGCCATTACATTTTGATACATCATCAATCGTCGCCCATTCCTTCTTCATCAACAACATCCTCCAGTTTTAAAAGGTACCGCAAAGTAAAAATTTATTATAATCCTAGCTGGTCCAGTTAATTTCGTTTGGTTTTAAGCCTAGTTAACCAATAAGAATGCTCTATATTCCTCATGTAGATGTACTTTAACCAATAAAAATGCTCTATAATCCTTATGCAGATGTACTTTAACCAATAGGAATTATCTATATTCCTTATGTAGATGTACTTTAACGAATAAAAATGCTTTATATTCCTTATGTAGATGTACTTTAACGAATAGAAATGCTTTATATTCCTTATGTAGATGTACTTTAACCAATAAAAATGCTCTATATTCCTTAAGTAGATGTACTTTAACCAATAAAAATGCTCTATATTCCTTATGCAGATGTACTTTAACCAATAAAAATGCTCTATATTCCTTAAGTAGATGTACTTTAACCAATAAAAATGCTCTATATTCCTTAAGTAGATGTACTTTAACCAATAAAAATGCTCTATAGTCCTTATGCAGATGTACTTTAACCAATAAGAATGCTCTATATTCCTTAAGTAGATGTAGAACCAATAAAAATGCTCTATATTCCTTAAGTAGATGTACTTTAACCAATAAAAATGCTCTATATTCCTTAAGTAGATGTACTTTAACCAATAAAAATGCTCTATATTCTTTATGCAGATGTACTTTGACCAATAAGAATTCTCTGTAGTCCTTATGCAGATGTACTTTAACCAATAGGAATTCTCTATATTCCTTATGTAGATGCACTTGAACCAATAAGAATGCTCAAAATTCTTAATGTAGATGTACTTATTAGTAGTTTCTTTAGAATAGGTACTATGGCTTTAGGGAAAGTTATCGTTCATGAAAATTGGTTGACATAAAAAAAAATTAATTCTATTTATAGGGTGAGGAACAGTTAATAGCCGCAGGTGGTGAGTATTGATCTCAAATAAATTAAAAATATGATTGGGTTTGTATTTGGACCACCATCAATTTTGTAATGTTTCGCTAACTTGCTTATTAATCTAAAAATATTTATATAGAGACAATTTTTGAATATTTATTACATTTATAATAAATCTCTGAAATTAATTATGAGTGCATTCAAATAGTGACAAAAAGTACATAGAAAAAATCAGGGCTGTTCTTGAAACTGGTGAATGTAATAAGAAAATATTGGAGACATTTTGTGAAATTGAGTAAGGTGGGAGGTAGAGGGTTAGTGATATATCTGGTGGTAATGAGTCATTCTTTGGAATAAAAATTGGCGAAATCGGTGCAGATGTTTAGCTGGGAGATTTTGACTAATTTCTTTCTATAGATAATGTGCAGTAAAGTAATATTTTTGAGATTCATCTCGAAAACGCAAGGTGATGATAGAGCTAGAAAACATACTTGATCTATCTAAAATCTTCTGAATGTATTACTGAGGATGGGAAAAAAGGCGGCAAACCTTTAATGTCAGAAGTGCGAGTATTCCTCATCTCATACTTCGATTATAAACCCGATTCGCATTTTGTGTTTCACAATACAAGAAAAAAAAACTGAATATTAATTTTGGTGTTATTCGACAAATTGGGTTCAAATTTTCATGCAGTTCTTCAGGTTGGCCACACACAGACGTAGTTTGTCCAAACTGACAGATGTTGGTCACACAAAGGCGCTGTGTGCTTTTTTTTAATAATCTAAAGTGTTGCGAATCGTCGATTTTTTGGTATTTTTTTGAAGATTGCAAAACTCTCTCTTTGTATTTTTCACTATACGAGAAATTACAAACGATATAAAACGTGGTTATAATTAAAATTCCACTTTGAAATGGTCATAAAAGAGAAACTACTCAATCAAATGTTACCAAACTTGGTGATAGTTTAAAGGAGCTCATAGAAATTTCTTTTCCGCCAAAAAAAAAAAAAAAGTTAAAAACTCACCACCAGTGCGTAAATAGCGCTGTATGCAACATTGTCAAACAAAATAGGATATGAAGATATCCATTTAAAATGTGTTGAATCTTTTTTTAAACATATTACAAAGCATGTTCAATATGGGGTTCACCATTTCTTGAAAGCAAGTTAAATTGCATTACTGCATTCTCAACAGTAGCTCTTGGCATATCGGGAGGAATGCTACGCACATTAGATATATCGCATCTTTCTATACAGCACTATTTTCATCTTTTCCAGCGGAAAACAATTTCCTTTGACCTATAATTATTACCAAGTTTGGTTACATTTGGTCCAGAAGTTTTCCTTTTATGACCATTTCAATGTGGAACTTTAATTATAACTACCCTGTATTTTAACCCTTTCTAGGGCCGTGTGAAGTATGCTTCCCACCAAATTTTATCAATCTTTGTATGAAATTATGTAGGTTGGCATCAGTTCTGACAAATTGTTTTAGAAAGACAGAAACTTAGATGTTTCAGTTCTTTATCTCAAACAAAATGATGCGTCTTGATTTGTTACTTAATTATTAATTAACCAAATGAATGAATTAATCAAATTAAATTTATCTAATAAGCTAAATGAAACCCTTTTCTTATTCTAATTTCAAGCCTAAAAATATTTTAACATAATATGACTAGAAAAAAATAGACCTTTAAAGGGTTAAAAATGGGAGGGCTAAAAATTTGGAAATACAAGACATCATGCATTATCTTCGTTTGCTATAATTTAAACTAAAACCTAAAAATTGCTATAATTTCGATGAACTTTAAAGTTTAAAAATGATTTAAAGTTCATTGAACAAGGGAACGTTGTTCTTATACGAGTAAACACAATTTACAAAGGGTTCCAGTTAATATTTGTTATTAGAAATTGGTAAATATTAACCTACAGTCCGAACAATACGCTGACCAATAATCGCTTTGAAGCCAGCAGTGTTTTCTGTCTGGGTCATCACTGCACCCTGGCAAATGTAAATCCGAGTTTCGACATCAGAGGTTTGGCGAGTTAATCCATCTCGTTTTCCGTCAAAATTCTAATTAGATCACACTCAAAGCGTTGTACCCCTCGCCAAATGCTCTATCTCCGATTATCGAATCACTGACGGGATTTAATTTCATTTCAATCACTCCGTCCGGATCGATTGCCGTAATGGCTGGGTTTGGATGAAACACATCATCCTGTTTCTGTGGAGATGGAATGCCAGTTTGATTGCAACAATCTGTACCAATCCTAATGAATCGTTGATTCTTGAAGAAAGTTGGCTTCAATCTTTTGATTAATTTAAATTTCTAACTTTTATTACACCTTCTGAAATTGTATTTACATCATATCAACTTTTAAAGTCAGTAATTTGATAAAATAGAAAGATGTAATTTTCATAAAAAGAATGATTATAGACATTTTATTTTTAGTACTAGACCAGTATTTATTAACCACTGACCGTCAAATACCCAGCATCTGAATCTTCATAAAAGGAGCATTATCATAGAAGGAAAAAAGAACTAATAATTTTTACATCGCAGACGATCTTAGGACAATTTTCAGAAAACGATTTATTACGTTTCTGCCGATTTTCGAATAGTAATAGAAGAACGACTTTCTACGTTCGAGTCTTTATAGAAGTCATTCTTTGGGACGACTTTCTACGTTCACTCCGGTTGAAGGGTTAATAAGACACCCACATTATTCTGAAGTTTTGGGAATAATGCGACATTGATAAGGATAAGTCAAGGCATTGGTAAGAGTAACTACTTACCACTGTGATGCACTCAGTTCTGAAGCATGAGGGACATACTAGAAACCACGATTTTCTGTCCAATAAAGAATATTTATCTTGATGATCTAAAGTCATACAATCCATAAATTTGATCAAAAATGTTTAAAGAATGGTTACCTATTTAACCCTTTAAAGGGCCATTTTTTCGGATCATATGTTAAAATATTTTTAGGCTTGAAATTAGAATAAGAAAAGGGATTCATTCAGCTTATTAGATAAATTTGATTTGATTCATTCATTAATTTGATTAATTAATAATTAAGTAACAAATCAAGACACATCATTTTGTGTAAGATAGAGAACTGAAGCATCTAAATTTCTGTCTTTCTAAAAATTTTTGTCAGAACTTATGCCAACCTACATAAATTCATACAAAGATTGATAAATTTGGTGGGAAGCATACTTCCCACGGCCCTAGAAAGGGTTAAAATGAGGTTATCCCATTTATTAAAATCCAGCCACACATGAGCTAGAGAAGTCGCATCAGTTTCATTATATATGCTCAGTGCACAGTCTTCACATGGCACTAAATAATTTATTACATTGATTAGTTTCATTCCATAAAAATCTGGCTTTGGCGACCACTTATTTTGACAGGAGTATAATGGTTTATTTTTTTAATTAAATCCCTTTTGCGCAATTTTATGATCAAGATTGCATTTAAAAGGAATTTTTAAGCATCAAATTGTGGCAAAGGAAGTTTTCAGGCATAACACATAGTAGAGTGTATGCGAGACAATTTTGGAGAGACAGCTCTCATTGCTTAAAACTGAAATTGAAATATATTTACGTAGCATTATTTTGTCTGCTCTTTGTATTTATGAACGTTCTTAATAATTCGAAACATATCCCAGAATCGTATTAATTTGAAACCATCATTATGATTTTATATTTAGTTGCACGTCATCATAATTAATCATCTTATTTAATGCTTATTTTCACATTCGCATTCTTCATGCGCAATTGATCATAAAATTAAATGTGTACATCACGAGTGACGGGCATTATGTCAACGACATGTTAGACATATTGAAACATATTAATAGATATTACTTGATAAAGATTGTTCCTAAAACAATTCTGAAAATTAAGAAACTGATTTCTTTATTATTTCCCCAAAATGACAAAAAATAAAATTGCTTTTTCGAATCGATACAAAATGTTTCTCGAAATGCTCCAGCAAGCGAATAAGATTTATCATTATTAATTTAGGAATTCTGTTTAGTTTCAAACTTTCGGCAGGGATAATTTATTTTGGGACAAACAATACTTCCTTTCCTGCAATAAATCTCCCACTTTGTCACGATGACTGTTTCCGGAGTTCATAGAAGGCGCATTACTTGCTAATGATGTGTTAAATGTGATTTTGACATTTCGAGATTTATTGTCATGAAATCGGTTAGTCCTGTTTGTCAAGATGATTTCTTTGCAATTAGTTAAACTTCTTTCATGCCACTATAGTAACAGAACATTCTGGTTAATAGATAGTGCTTGCTAGATAATAATGGCTGTATATTTTTAAAAATATACTCCTAAAAAAATTAAAAAATAAATAGAAAGCTGCAGAATGTTTGAATATCTATAAATGCATAAAATGTTCCTTTCTGAAAAAGAACAAGATTAATTTGGAAATGAACTTGTCTTTTTAACCTACTATTAGATTAACAATGACTATTCAAAAATTTATTAACTTGTAAAGAGCTTTATTGAAAAAATGGAAATATATATATATATATATATATATATATATATATATATATATATATAATCTGTAGGTATTCAAAAAAAATTAGAAGAATTCTGAAACATCATTTTCAGATGTCCTTTTCTTTTAGAAATATGAAATACAGATAATCATTAGAATCAATTCCAGGAATGTTAAAAATAAATATAAAATTCAATTATTCATTAGATTGAATATTAATCTATAGATTTCCGATATAAAATGCAGCTGTTCATATAACTTGTAAGAATTCTGAGACATTGTTTTCAGATTATTTTCTTTTAAAAATATTAAGATGCAGATATTCGTCAGAATTGCATGAATTTTAGATGTCGATTTCAGAAATGCTAATAATATAAAGTCTAGCTGTTCGTAAGAATTATAAGAATTCCGAAACGTTGTTTTCAGATGTTCTTTCCTTTTAAAAATATTAGATGCAGATATTCATCAGAATTGAATGAATTTTAGATGTCGATTTCAGAAATGCTAATAATATAAAGTCTAGCTGTTCGTAAGAATTGTAAGAATTCCGAAACGTTGTTTTCAGATGTTCTTTCCTTTTAAAAATATTAGATGCAGATATTCATCAGAATTGCATGAATTTTAGATGTCGATTTCAGAAATGCTAATAATATAAAGTCTAGCTGTTCGTCAGAATTGTAAGAATTCTGAAACGTTGTTTTCAGATGTTCTTTCCTTTTAAAAATATTAGATGCAGATATTCATCAGAATTGCATGAATTTTAGATGTCGATTTCAGAAATGCTAATAATATAAAGTCTATCTGTTTGTAAGAATTGTAAGAATTCTGAAACATTGTTTTCAGATGTTCTTACTTTTTAAAAATATAAAATGCAGATATACGTCAGAATTGCATGAATTTTAGATGTCTATTTCAGAAATGCTAATAATATAAAGTCTAGCTGTTCGTAAGAATTGTAAGAATTCCGAAACGTTGTTTTCAGCTGTTCTTTCCTTTTAAAAATATTAGATGCAGATATTCATCAGAATTGCATGAATTTTAGATGTCGATTTCAGAAATGCTAATAATATAAAGTCTAGCTGTTCGTAAGAATTGTAAGAATTCTGAAACGTTGTTTTCAGATTATCTTCAGATTATCTTTCCTTTTAAAAATATAAGATGCAGATATTCATCAGAATTGCATGAATTTTAGATGTCGATTTCAGAAATGCTAATAATATAAAGTCTAGCTGTTCGTAAGAATTGTAAGAATTCCGAAACGTTGTTTTCAGATGTTCTTTCCTTTTAAAAATATTAGATGCAGATATTCATCAGAATTGCATGAATTTTAGATGTCGATTTCAGAAATGCCAATAATATAAAGTCTAGCTGTTCGTAAGAATTGTAAGAATTCCGAAACGTTGTTTTCAGATGTTCTTTCCTTTTAAAAATATTAGATGCAGATATTCATCAGAATTGCATGAATTTTAGATGTCGATTTCAGAAATGCTAATAATATAAAGTCTATCTGTTTGTAAGAATTGTAAGAATTCTGAAACATTGTTTTCAGATGTTCTTACTTTTTAAAAATATAAAATGCAGATATTCATCAGAATTGCATGAATTTTAGATGCCGATTTCAGAAAGGCTAATAATATAAAGTCTAGCTGTTCGTAAGAATTGTAAGAATTATGAAACGTCATTTTCAGGTGTTCTTTTCTTTTAAAAATTTGAGCTGCAAATATTAATTTTAAGAACTATGAGATTGAATTTCCAGGCATATTAGAATTATAAAATACTCTTAATCGTCAGAATCCCTCGAATTTTAAAACGCCGATTATCGAAATTCTACAAATATAAAATTTAAGGGTTTATAAAAATTGTAAAAATTCTTAGGTATCACTTTCATACAAGTAGAAAATGTTACGTAAAACATTTACAAATAAAGTTGTGACACTTCTGTTAGTTTTTCATACTAAAAATTTTATGCCACGACATATCTTTCAGATAAGAACTGTACAAGAACTAAGAATTATAGAATGAAGATATAAGAATTGATAAGTGTCAGAAGCATCATGTCTCATAAATTTCACGTTTCTATAAAATATTTCTAAGAACCTCCAGCAAAATTTCTTATTATTGAAAGTGCTATAAAATAACGAAACCACATAAAATTCTAAATAGTTCAGAATCTTAACACTAGAACTACCGATGTTACCTAGTTTTAACACACCCGCTAAATTGGCGAGTTTTTTTTATCATCATGGCTTTCATTGTAATTTTTGGCTAAGTTTATGTAAATAAAAATATAATTTAACAAAAAACAACATTGAATATAATAATTCATTAATTATCAATAAAAACCAAGGAAAACAGTTTGTGTTTGCATTTATAGGATATCCAGTTAGAGCTTTTAGTTATAAATGGAATCATAATCAGAATGAAATGGATCCCATTATAACGGCTGCCGAATACTTTGTATCAATCAATACAATTTCATATGAAAAATGCAATTCAAATTTTTCCAGCAAATTTCTGAAAGCGACATGTAAATAAACATAAATACATATTGATGTCTATCATCGCATGAATGATCCATACAATATTATAAATTCTGAAATTGCTAAATCCGTTGTTTTGACGAGCCTTGGTACAAATAGGTATAGATCCTAATGATTATAGAAGTTAAAATAGAAATTGAATAGGTCGTCGTCGGAATATGTAGTTGTTCTTATATTTCATTACAAGTAGTCATAAAGTTCTAGAAAAATACATAAATTATATCAATTTTTAAGCCTGGAATAAAAAAAACCCCGTCAAAATAACGGTCTTGATTGTTCTAATGTTAAATTCTTTCATAGCAATTATATCTTGAAGACGTTCGCTTGTAATAAATTTGTTAATCTTAAACCTTTGTATCATTGTAAAGCTCAATGTTTTTCAGAATTCCATGAAAACCTCCATGAAAAGTATTGGGTTGGCAACTAAGTAATTGCGGATTTTTTTTAGAAAATCAAAGATAATTTTTTCATGGAACTAAATAACTTTATTCTGTAATGTATTGCCCATTTTGATCAATGACCTTTTGCCATCTTTCAGGCAGCATCATAATCCCACGTTCATAAAACTTCTGGTTTTTATTAGCAAAAAACTGAATCAGGTACGATTTGACATCATCATCATTATTGAAATTTTTACCATTCAAGGAGTTTTGTAAAGATCGAAATAAAAAGTAATCAGATGGTGCAAGGTCAGGACTATAGGGTGGATGTGGCAAAAAATCCCAACCAAGCTCCAATAATTTTTGCCGAGTGACCAAAGATGTGTGTGGCCTTGCATTGTCATGATGGAATGCAACACCTTTTCGATTTGTCAATTCGGGCCGCTTTTCTTCAACTGCAATGTTTAATTTCGTTAGTTGTTCAATGTAGACATCAGAATGGATCGTTCGGTTGGGTGGTAAGAGTTCAAAGTAGTCAATTCCTTTGTAATCCCACCAAACTGATAACAAAACCTTCTTTTGATGAATATCAGCTTTTGATGTTGTTTGAGTTGGTTCACCTGGCCTGCTCCACGATCTTTTCCGCTTGATATTGTTGTAAACAACCTATTTTTCATCGCCAGTTATCAGTCGTTTTAAAAATGGATCATTTTCATTACGTTTCTTTAGCAAATCGCAGCTATTAATGAGTTGCGTTAAATGGGTTTCTTTCAGTTCGTGAGGAACCCATGTATCGAGTTTTTGAACATAGCCAAGTTGTTTTAAGTGATTTTCAATGCATGTATGTGATACATGAAGCTTTTCTGCAATCTCCCGTGTTGTACTGTGACGATAGGAATCGATTATTGCTTTGATTAGGTCGTCATCCACTTCAACTGGACGACCAGAGCGTTTTTCATCTTTGAAAAATCACCAGAACGAAATTTGGCAAACCAATTTTGACACTGCCGTTCTTTTAAGGCTTCGTCACCATAAACAGCACATAACTTTTTATGAGCTTGCGATGTGTTTTTCCCTTTGCGGAAATAAAAAAGCAAAATATGACGAAAATATTCTTTTCGATTTTCCATTTTTCAACGAACGCCAAACGAAAATTACGCAACCGATCAAAAAAATTTTTTTACTGATTGACAGCTGAATTGCCCACTATCAAATACAAAAGGTGTTTTACATTTGTACTACGTCTGTAAACCTGAAAATTCAACTGAAGCCATCTATGAGTGAAATCCGCAATTACTTAGTTGCCGACCCAATATTTTTCAATTATTATTGTATGCATCTGTAGTCCATTAGACATAAACATAAAATTGTCATAAACACCACGTTTTTAAATCGTTACAAAATCGAATTCTGACTCTCTAGGATGCCATTTGTCGTAATGGTTCAACTCTTCAAACATAAAATCAGAGTTAGAAATGGTTTTTCTTAAAAAAAATATCTACAAACTTTAATTGGCATACGTCGCAGTTTTATACTTTACGTTACAAGCGCTATAAAAAGAATATATATCTTTATTTTAAAACTCTCCTTATGAAAGACATCATAAAATACATTCTACTCTTCACAAGAAATAAAATTTTACAGAATGGGGGGCAGTAATTTTTCATCTCGAAAAAGAAAGACCCTCCAACAAGGAGAAACGAAAAAAAAAAAAAAAGATCTAAGAAGAAAATAGATCGCTAATAAAGTAGGATAGAAAAGAGGGTTTCGAAACAATGAGTTCCTTTCGAATCGACCCAGAATCCAATTACTTGAAAGCGCCCTCTCACGGTCGAAATTGAAAGCAAAAAAAAAAAAACCCGAAAGAAAGAAAGAAAGGTTCTGCGAAAAAGATGGATTGGTCGCGGGAAGATACCCAAACCTATAATAGAATCATTAAAACCTAACAGATAAAGATCTGATGACACCGAGCAGCTCCTTTATTATTAGTTCCAGAATGGAAAGTTGCAGGAGTTTTTTTGTTCTGTCCTCTGTGTTAAACCTGATATTGTAGACTCTACAATATCAGGTTTAACACTCTACAATGTAGAGTATTAAGATAATGGATATCCAATAGGGCATCAAGGATTTCACACAAAGAAATATGAAAGTTGAATTTCCCGTTTTTGAAATGATAGTTTTCCTGATGTAAATCATATTAGAATTTTAATGAAATCTTTCTTTATATATTATATTACTAATTCCTAATCTCTATCTTTCCTAATAATAAAGACGAATGTGTGTGTGGGCTATAGCCACTCTACAGGTCAAAAGCTACTAAACCTGGCACCTATATACTTTGGAGGGGGGGGGGGAAGGAATGAGGGGACTCGGAGCTAGTTTTTAAATATTTTAATTAAATATTAAGTATAATGTTAGCGTTTTTTGCAACAATTTACGAAAATATTATTGCACAAAAATGATTTTTTATACTATTTGGAAATTTAAAAAATTGTCTTTTTAATGATACCGATTTAACATTCGTGTGAATGGTTTCTAAATTACAGTAATTTAAAAAATATATACTTTTTTTCCCAATTCCTAATAATAGATTATATTTTTTCCCTGAAATACAAACTCTTTTCATTGTTTAACCCTTAACTGGGGAGGTGAAATTTTAGGACTTAACTGGGGAGGTGCGGTCTACGAGACCGCATTTCATTTGCACTCAAATTAAATTTTCTAATGAATACATTAGTATGAAAAACTCTCAACATATTTTGCAGATATTCTTCTTGATATATAGATACATTTTAGAAATTTTTCAAAATATATTATCATTGAAAATAGTAAATGCATTGGAACATACATTTTCTTCTCAAATGACATGTTATAATAAATAATATTCTTGAAAAAGCTTATTACTTTTTACTTTTTAAATCATATTTATTTTTACAGTATATGAAGGTATATAGAAAACAATATAATGTAAAATTCAACAATTATATGAAAAATAAAAAAAAATGACAATAGGTAAAAAGGGCCCTTTTTTCATCGGCTTGTGTGACTTTCATAGCACGGTTTTCTAGGGCATTTTAAACTAGTATAAAAATCAACTTATCAGGTTAAGAACTAGTATAAAAATCAACTTATAAATTCTGTATATATATATATCATGGTATATTAATATATTTTATAAATTTTTCAAAATACATTATCATTAGAAAAATTAATTATGTTTGAACATACATATCAGAATCAGTTGAATGCGAACTTTCATCGAAAAACTCTTCTGTACAATTATCCTTATCACTAAAATCACTTTATTCTTCATTTAAAAGTGTCTGGTGCACTGCTTCATAATAGGATCAGTAAACTGAATGATATTTCGGGTCCACGTTTTAGCGCCATCTGCTAAGCCTTGTTTATCACTGGGACACTAGCAGGGAGGTGCTGTCTTAGAGACCGCGCTCCAAGAAACAGCTGAATTATTTTAAAAAGCATCTGCTGAAATCGGTTGAAAAAGTGCACGTGTATTGAAGGTCACAAAACAGGAAGCTACAGGATCAATCCATTCAATGGAGCTAAAAATAGAATAGGGGTGACAGAAAATCCGTCGCTAGCGGTCTCACAGACCGCACGTCCCCAGTTAAGGGTTAATCACAAATTGAATCATGAAGCTTTATTCCATTCCTGAAAGTTAAAATGAAAAGATTGTCTTTCGTATCCGCGTAATTTACAAAACCTATAAAAATGTGAAGTTAAAATATCGCAAAATGTAGATGATAGATAAACCATATATTTACATTATTATGATGTCATGTGTTATCTTAATAAGAAAAGTTCATGTACATGAGAAATAGAATCTAACTAATATGATTAAAGCCGAGAAGATTTAATGTGAGACTATTTGCTAAATCATGAATATGCAATTATATATCTAAAAGATTAATCTGAAATCAAATGTAACGAATATTCCTGGCGAACATGATGGGCACCTCAGGTGACTAGTATTATGGGAAATTTCAAGTTATTTAGTTTAGCCATAATTCTTTGAAGGATATTTTTCTTTTTTTCACAAATTTTAATTATTGATTATATATCTCATTTTTGTGATGTTACTGCAGAATATAGCAAATATATTTGGAAATGTTCAAACTGAAATTAATAGAGATAATATTCCCATTGAAATCCTTCTAATTTTATTCCTCCCTGGTTTGATATTCATATGGTTCCAGTTCGTAAATAATCAAAAATTATGAAAGGAAATAAAAGGCTTGATTTATAATCTGAAATATAAAAATTTTCAGAATGATTATAATATCTTCCAACTACGAATAATTTATGTATTTCCCCAAGTTTTGTTAAAACTAAGCCAGACTGCATAACACATATATATATATAGTCATCGAAAAATTAATACTGTTACGAAATTTCCGGGGTTCGTTTGGATAGTGGGAGTTATATGGTGTGGAGAACTCTCAATCAGCAGGCGGCAGTAGAAAATAAAACAACGACGTTTATTTACACGAAGACACACAGGACAACACAAAGACGACAACTATATACATCACAGAAGACGATTATCTTCAGCGGAGACGTGCAGAATACAACCAGACTCTACTGTAGACAGTAACACACAGCTTAGTTCAGCACTAGCTTCACTCTGTCGCTGCAACGCTTTTCTCTGGAAGGCCAGTTCTTTATCATCGGTTCCGACTACTCTTCGACTCCACTGGTCCACGACTCCGATCTGCTTCCCCACGACGAATATTCTTTCGCTTCCGACTACTCTTCGACTCCACTGGTTCGCAATTCAATTCACTACTACTCCCCTGCAGCTGCAGCTCCTTTTATAGGTCTCAGGAGGCGGGGCTAGAAGCCTCTCAACCAATCAGGAACGTTCGAGGCGTATCTCCGTTCCTACTGGACGGATCGGAAAAATTCTCGATGTTTCGGGTATAACCTGTTTTGGCACCAAAGTCGTCAAATGGTCGCCAAGTTTGTCGCCAAGCTCTGGGATCTCTTATGGAACCCACTATGCTGGGAAGCCGCATCAAGGATTCGTAACAATACTTATCCCTAAATAGTTACTAGAAATATTTTTTAAGCAAAGTAACTACATTAAAAAGTTTATTCTAAGTCTATTTTTTAGGAAGCTATACCGATTTTATATTTGTTCTTGCGCTTGTTTTAATGGCATTTTATATTTTAGATGGTATTTTATTAAATTCTAATTTCTGATATAATTTTCTTTTCGTAAGTTAAAATCTAAACTTCTGAAGTTCCTTGACTTAAGAATAAGTACCATTCATTTAGAAATGTTTTGTAGTTGTTTTAATGCTTCACAATGTGAAAAAGAGTTGAAATTTCAGAATATTTGTAGTTTGAAATCCACTATTTAAAGAATGGATGGAAAAAATAGCTTATTTTTTATATCACGTACTAGATAATATATTTCTTAAATTATCTGTAAAACTTTCAGTAAATCATTTGATAAATAAATCTCGAAATTAAATGATTTTTTGCTTTTTACCTCTTTCTACCCCTCCTCCCTCAAAAGTAAGAACACTTTTTTTTCCAATTTTTCTCACTTAACTGATATGTTTTGGCTTCATAGAGGATTTTTTTTTTCAATCTTTTTGAAGCAAATATTCCAAATACAGCAACCCAACGTTTTTCGTAAGATTGATTTCGAACGCAGTCGCATATCTGGAAACCAAACTACTACAAATTTAATAATTTTTGACTTGATAAGGTTATTATTAATAGTTTGTAGCAGAAACATTTTTAGAAGAAATAGATATATATTGTTACGAATCTGTGATGCGGCTTCCCAGCATAGTTGGTTCGATAGGAGGTGCCGGAGCTTGGCGACAAACTTGGCGGCCATTTGGCAACTTGGCGACAAATTTGGCGACTTTGGCACCAAAATAGATTATACCAGAAACATCGAGAATTTTCCCGAGCCTTCCAGTAGGAACCAAGTTACGCCTCGAACGTTCCTGATTGGTTGAGAGGCTTCTAGTCCTGCCTCCTGAGACCTATAAAAGGAAGCAGTCCTGCCGCTGCCAAGTAGTCGTGAACCAGTGGTGGACAGAGAAGAGTAGTCGCGATCGACGGTAAAGAACTGGCCTTCCAGAGCTAAGCGGAGCAGCGACGGAGTGAAGCTAGTGCTGAACTAAGCTGTGCGCTACTGACTGCAGTAGAGTCTGTTGTATGCTGCATGTCTCGGCTGAAGATAATCATCTTCTGTGCTGTATATAGTTGCCGTCTTTGTGTTGTCCTGTGGGTCTTCGTGTAAATAAACGTCGTTGTTTCATTTTCTACTGCCGCCTGCTGATTGAGTGTTCTCCACACCATATAACTCCCACTATCCAAACGAACCCGGAAATTTCGTAACAATATATATGTACTGGATATATTATTTTAAACAATTTATTTTATCATCGATAAAATTTGTATAATTTCTTGGATAGAATTTCCCTTCCATTCCTTCTAGCCTAAATGTTTATACAGCAAAGGTACAGAAACCTTTACTATAGTATAAAGTTCTCTAAGGCCATTGATAATTTAATTTGCATTTGAATTTCTTTTTTGAATGCTGAAACTCACAAGATCATGCATCCCAATCTGCCTTCTATAAGCGTCCAAACTTTAATTTTAGGGTTGCAAATGGGGCTTCTATTTACTTGATACGTGCATTATATGTTCATATATTTCAAAGAAAAACACATCCCCCCCCCATTATTAATGTTATTCAAAGAAATGCACAACGAAGGGAAAAACAATTTCTGCAGATATAATTATCAAAATAAACAGTGATGTTTCTCCAAATACTTGATTGAATCTCCCATATGTTTTCATTATTTTAACAAAGGAATAAGAATGAATGAAATGCATGAATATGTAAAACTAATTTTTCCATTCTGCCACATTGAACATACTCGAAGAAAAAAAAACATGAATAAAACATTTCGCTAAATAAACAAAGGGAGTTTAAAATATACAAATGCAATAAACACCTGCGTCGTTTGGATTTTTAACAAAGCTGAGAGAAAAAAAAATCGATCCACTGGCGAATGTGAATAAGACATTGAAAAAAAATTTTTTTTTAAAAAAAAACCTTTTCTATGTCATTTTTGTGCATTTGGTGTAAACATTGAAAATGAAAATCGAGATAACAGTTTAGTTAAAGAAGACAAACAACAAATCTTTGTAAACAAAAGATGCAACGAAAAAGAAAGAATATAATAGTTTAAGTCTAAGAATGTGACCGAAAAATTAATTTCTTTTTGAAGTATATGGAATTCAGTAAATGAGTATACATGATGGGTAAAAGCAAAAATGTAAGTTAAAAAACAAAAGCATTTCTACATATTTTTTTGTTTCATTTAAATGGTATGTATTTGCATTGGCATATTCAGTGCCATCAGTTTTAGATTGTAATAATTAGTCCTTGTTTTTATTTTGCGTTTAGTCTGAAAACTTAAATTAAAATACTCTTTATATTATTTCCTTGGTGAAAAGAATGGCCAAATATGGCGTTTAAGCTTTAGTAATCAATGATTCGATTTAATTTTCATTTTTTTTTTCGATTAATAAAACAAAATCTATCTTATGTCATTTAACCATAAGTTATAATTATCCAAATTACAAAAACTAAATACCAAGCTTTTTCGACTGTTCGTAAAAAATGGATCACAAGTTTTCAAGACACATTTGGTCTTTTACGAATCAAGGAAATAAAGCTGTTGTGAAATTGTTAGTCGACCTTTCGTTGTTGACAATTTATGGTAAAAATGTGAAACAATTTTATTTGTTCTTCTGAGTAAGCCATCTTATACGTAATTTTGTTCAGAATTATTGTTGTTGAGGTTGTATTGCAAAACTTGTCTACATGATAATATTGTTGTTCAGTATCTGAATTGTTCAATTCTTGTAGAAGTCATCATTTCAAGAAAACAAGATTCAGTTGTTTTCGTTGTTTTGGCTGAACTTTCCATCCTCTTTCGAGCCAAGAACCATTTGAAATTTTTGCATATTAATTTGGTGTGATTTTCTTTATTTTTGAAACTTTGTTTCATGTGTTTTTCCTTTTATATGACGAACGATGATTCTATTTGGGGATGCCTCATATGTGGGGCATGAGAAGAATTCGGCATGATGGTGGGATATTGCTTCCTGGTTGAGTATATTAAGGCGCAAGGAGCGGTGTCCGAATTAAGTCAACTTTCATAAAGGAACTTACCTTCTGCGAGAGATATTGTACGAGAGATGGGTGGTGAGGTTATTAATACTAAATTGTAACCCTTCCCTCTAAACTGTTGTGACGAAAGTTATTAATACCCAAATGCTACACTCACCGGGGACTCTTTAGAAATTGGGAAGAGACGCTTCAGGTATACTGGTTGATTCTTGCCATTCGGATGGGTAAGAAATGGTGGGGTTGGTTACCTCCTATCGAAGACGGGACGTACTTCCCACGGGAACGGTTAAGCCTAGGCCGGAGATGGCCCTTAGGACTCAACCATAGTTCTCTCCAGTGCTGCTGTCTCAACGGTCAGGTCATTCAATTTTTCCCGGTGCCTCAGAGGGAGTCGTAGTAGTCAATTTATGATTACCCCGAATGCTATGGCAGGATGGATGTAACTATCAAGAAGTTACTAAACGAGGAGCTCATTATGTAGTATAAATATTATTCAAATTTCTCATCATTTGCATAAACAGAGTCCACTCCACAGTTATTGGATTGCTGAAGTTTAATTACTTAAGGTAGCGAGAAATTCAAAGATGCGAATGCCAAAATAGTCTACTCTAATTCTCAAAGAGGCCAAACAAAGTATCCGATACATTATAGAAATCAGAATAGGATTTATATCTTTAAAAAAAAATAATTTTTGACCTAAGATTATACTCCAGCAAATAACAGTCGACAGAGAGCAAAATCATTACAAATGTTATAATTACCAGCTAATTTTGTGTAGTTCGTGTTGGCGATTCTGTGACAAAAGCTTCCCAATGCGCCACGCACTTGCCATAATTTGAATTGATGCTAGATTTACTCCAAAGTTTTTACAGTTTTTGTCCATCTGCTAGTGGATACATTTTTGTACAATCATGATATAATTCACTTATCGTGCCATTTGAGTTGCAAAGATGATCGATTTACCATTAAAAAACAATACCCAGAATAGAAGGGAAAGAGTCTTTTTGTACCATTATTGTTCCAAAACTTCTGTCTCATTTCAAAAAAAGGAATATAAAATTTGATAAACCATCCTTCATCTATCCGCGTTTTTCATCCAACGAAAGATTTCAAACAAAACGAAGAAATCAACTTAAAAAAAATCTATAAAACGAATAAAACAGATGAGCGATATGAGACAGAGACAAAAATTGCTGTTTAATTCAATTGCTACAGGACTTCCATCAAAACGAATTCAAGAAAAACGAGGCACGCAACGTTGCTTCTATTCCAGAATAGCGTCCATCTCATTGCATCCGAATAAGTGGTACTTAACGGTGGGGAGCAAAAAAGAACAGGAAAAAGTGGGAGAGATTTTCCTGGAACATGTGCAGAAGCGAGTGAAATGCGATAAATAACGCGTCCTGACGACGAAAAATCACTTTCAGAGAAAAGAGTTGCCGACCAAAAAAGCGACGCTAAGCCTCACTTAGCTGATTGAATTGAATCGAAGCATTTGACATTCGCCTCTTCTCAGTAGCCGTCGTTCGAGACGAACATTTTAAAATTGGTTTCCCTTAGTTGCATTTTGGGCGTGAGAAGGTTTTTACGGATATTGAGTTTTGATATAAGTAGGTTTGTCTTGACAACAATTAGGATGTCTGGGCTCGAAAAAGAAATGGGAGATGTGTCAAGAGTTAGACAGGTTTTATGTTGAGAATAGAGATTTATGTTTTTTTTATACGAAATGAAGTTTTTAATGTTATTTTATATTCTCGGTGGTTATAGTGACTTTATTTCGAAAATGCTAAAAATTGTATTGGAGAAAAATTCAGCATAATAGGAAATATATCAAAATTTTTGCATAAATAGGTTTAATTTGGTACACTTAGTGTGTCTGGTTCTAAAAAGAAATAGCTGATGTATCAGAAGTTGGATAAGTTTTATGTCAAAAATAGTGATTCATACTGTTTCTTTTATACGAAAAGAAGTTTTTAATGTTATTTTATATTCTCGGTGGTTATAGCGACTTTATATCGAAAATGCTGAATATTGTATAGGAGAAAAATTCAGCATAATAGGAAATATATCAAAATTTTTGCATAAATAGGTTTAATTTGGTACACTTAGTGTGTCTCGTTCTAAAAAGAAATAGCTGATGTATCAGAAGTTGGATAAGTTTTATGTCAAAAATAGTGATTCATACTGTTTCTTTTATACGAAAAGAAGTTTTTAATGTTATTTTATATTCTCGATGGTTATAGCGACTTTATATCGAAAATGCTGAATATTGTATTGGAGAAAAATTCAGCATAATAGGAAATATATTAAATTTTTTGAATAAATATGTTTGTTTTGGTACACTTAGTGTGTCTGGTTCGGAAAAACAAATGGGAGATGTATCAGAAGTTGGATAAGTTTTATGTCAAAAATAGTGATTCATACTGTTTTTTTTATACGAAAAGAAGTTTTTAATGTTATTTTATATTCTAGATGGTTATAGCGACTTTATATCGAAAATGCTGAATATTATATTGGAGAAAAATTCAGCATAATAGGAAATATATTAAATTTTTTGCATAAATATGTTTGTTTTGGTACACTTAGTGTGTCTGGTTCGGAAAAAACAAATGGCAAATGCATCAGAAGTTGGATAAGTTTTATGTCAAAAATAGTGATTCATACTGTTTCTTTTATACGAAAAGAAGTTTTTAATGTTATTTTATATTCTCGATGGTTATAGCGACTTTATATCGAAAATGCTGAATATTGTATTGGAGAAAAATTCAGCATAATAGGAAATATATTAAATTTTTTGCATAAATATGTTTGTTTTGGTACACTTAGTGTGTCTGGTTCGGAAAAACAAATGGCAGATGTATCAGAAGTTGGATAAGTTTTATGTCAAAAATAGTGATTCATACTGTTTCTTTTATACGAAATGAAGTTTTTATTATTATTTATATTCTCGATGGTTATAGTGACTTTATTTCGAAAATCCTGAATATTGTATAGGAGAAAAATTCAGCATAATAGGAAATATATCAAATTTTTTGTATAACTAGGTTTGTTTTGGTACACCTAGTGTCTGATTCGAAAAACGAAATGGGAGATGTATCAGAAGTTGGATAAGTTTTATGTCATAAATAGTGATTTATACTGTTTCTTTTATACCAAAAGAAGTTTTTAATATTATTTATATTCTCGATGGTTATATTGACTTTATTTCAAAAATCGCAAATATTGCATTGGTGTAAAAATTCAGCATAATAAGAAATATTTTAGAAAAAAATTCCTTTATTTTTGTTAATGTCTATGGTGCCAGAGCTTTCACCAAATAATTCCAAATGCAGTCGCGCTATTCTAAATCTATTATGTGGTTCAGTGGTTTTAATTATCTATGATCTGACATTTAATATCTATTATTTTTTAACTCCCAAGTATCAAAGACATCATGAAACACAAAATGACATTTATTAACGAACACGAAAACCTACAAGAACACAAAAATTTTCACTGTTACAAAATTGAATAGCTAAGCATAAAAAACAACATATCAAAGTTCTTGAAAAATTTTGCATGCGCCGGTTTCCATGGCAACCACAGCTGGAAAGGGAAAAGGGAGTCTCTAAGACGGAACAATTTAAAAAGGTGTATTATTATTTTTATTGAAATGTATGAACTGGGATTACTAACTGAAAATGCTGTCATCTCCTAATACCAGAGAATCACAGTTAATAAATATCAAAAAATTTCAGTGAATGAAGAAAAATGTGTAAAAAGCGCTTATGAAAAACAGTTCTCTGGACCAAAACTTTAAAAGACGAAATAAGAGTAAAAATTCAGAATTCTGTATAATAGGAAATACTTTTAAAATACTGCCACGAAAAAAAAAATTAGAAAATAATTTGCTTTATTTTAAAAATTGTATTATTATTGAAATGGATAAATTAGGGTTTTTCGTAGCAAGGGCTATCATCCCCTAATGGCAGAGAACAAATATCAAAAAACCTCAGTGATCGAAGAAATATTTGCAAATGGCACTTATGAAAAACAGTTTTTCGGATCATAATTTTAAAGAAAGAAATTAATTGGTGATTTAATTTGAGCTTGTTACAAAGGATTTTTTTTCTTTAAGTTGACTACTTCAAACACTGCACGGGAATGCGTTCAATGTCATTTTTTGGTTACAAAAAAGACAGTTAAGATTTTTGCAAAGTGCAAATTTATTCAGCAGAACTGAGGTGATGATCCGAGTATTTAGAAATGTTGTTATTACATCTTCTCAGCAAAATAGTAAGCCCTGTGGTAAGGTGCTATCATGGTGCTTACTATTTTGCCATTGGTGCGTGTTTTAGAGAGATAATAAGAGATAATAATAATTCTTGATAATAAGGGATTATACCTTTAACAGCAACCCACTCAAAGTATGGATAACTAATCCATGACCCTTTTTGCAAGATAATCTGTCTTTTCATGCTAATATCATACATACATTTCATACACAGAAGTCCACAAAAGATGTAGTAAAGGCAAAACAAAACACTCATATTCTGGGTTTTAAAGATAAACGTTATAACAAAAATGCAATAAAAAATTAGAGCACTAGCAGTTTCTGGAATTTTTTTAGTCTGATCATTGTTTCATGACATTGCCAAAAAATATTTCAGCTCCTTTATTTTTTATTTAATTGGCGTTTTTCAAGCTATTAAACTTTGTCGCTCGTGCTTTAATTCAGTTTCAAAGTTAGGAAAAGAAGCCAGAGCAGATGTTTTATTTTTTTAGTGTGACTATACTCGAATATATTGCCAAGCTATAATAAAATTTAAAAAAAATATATACGTATAAAATTTGAATTTCTTTTATTTATGTATTTCAGCTCCATACAATACCACACCTCTTGACGGTTTTGAATGAACAATTTCGCACACGAATTCCTTAAAAATTAGTAGATTTTATTTAGAAGTTCTAACATCTTTCTACAAGAGATGAAATAGAGGTTGAAAAATTATGTATTTTTCCACTATAACTACTGACCAAATCACCCGCATAAAATATTTTAATCGTGTTTATAATGAATAGCCATACTATAGTCAAAAATCGATAATATATTGTTCTTTCGCTAAAAAGAGAAGTTTATAACTGTGAATACCAGATCAGCTACATCCGACCTTGGGGAAAGTTTGTCGATTTGTTGAAAAAAATAAAGGTTCTTGATAATGCAAGAATTTTGGCGTTATCTTTATCAGAAGAATTCTTCTAGAAAATTCTCTAACATGCTGAAAGATTATAAAAGGCTATACTAATATACCATATAATTCTTCTTTTCAAGTGTTGTTAAATTCCTCGATGGTGAGTCAAAAGCTACATCGTTTCTTTACGTTCTTTTAGAACACCTCAGCTGCCTTTTTGTTTCCTTGCCACGCGCTTCTTATGCAAAAACACTCAGTTTTTCCATTATCCAACTTGATGGACCTCTTGCATCGTACTCCAAAACATGCGATTTTTCATAAAATAACCTATTTTTTCAGCCCTAACGTTTGAAAAGTCAGAAGAAAAAGGGAAACGAATTGCAAATAAATCATTTTAAAGAACTGGAGACGACTGCCCGATAGTAAATCTTGGCACATCGAAGGAAACATTGTCATATCAAAGTAAAATAATGTACTTTCCATGGACTCCAGAAACAGTCATACTGATTATATTGAAGATTTATTGATAAGGAAGAAGGGATAATTTATCAGATAAGAAATAAGGCTCCTCAAATGTTTGACTTGAGACAGAAATTCAACTTTGTTAATGATAAGTTTCAGTCAAAATTACAAATTGCAATCTGTCTTGAAGTGAAAAATATTCTGAAGAAAGAATACAAATACAAATACCTTAGAATATATTATTTCTGTTATTTCTTTTTTACTATTAATCTTGAGAGAAAAATCAGTCCCTGCTTTTCCATTTTTCATTTTTTTTTCTTTTTATACTATTGTTTATTTATGTTATTTCATAAATTTATGAAACATAAGTTCATTTTATTAAGTCACTTGATTTTAATAACTAATATTATTTTCAATTTAAGTTGATATAATTTTGAAAGAATGGATATAAATTTCTTTAAGAAATTAATTTTATTTATATACTAGCCGCCTTTGGCGACCAGCCGGTTCGCCAATCTTAATGTTCGTTAAATTTTAATAATTAAATATTTTATGCAATTCCTACTTTAATAGCTTCTTCAAAATATTTTAAAACTTCAAATTTTGATAGTCATGTGATTCACTCATAATATTATAAAGGCTTTCATATGTATCTCTCTAATTTTCTGTTAGCTCCCGTAGAATTTATGCTTTTAATTAAAGCGGAAAGGATTAACCTGCAATTAATATAATAATATTTTTTTACTGAAACAAAGCATTTTTTTTATAATATGATTACTGAAAACAGTGTCACTGAGCGTTTAAACTCTATGGGCACTAAAGAATACCTTTCATAATTTATGTAATATCTCAAGAATTTGTCAACAAAATTTTCTCAGATTCATCATGAGCAGATCGATTCATTAACAATGTTTCATTTTAAATGCATCAAACACTAAGAAAATAAACAGAATCATTTAAAATAATCGGTCGAAAATAGATTAAAAAAACTACTTAAAAAACGATGTACTTAAAACTATAAGCATATACAAAAGTATTTAATTAACATAAAAACAATTTGATTACAAAAGCATACAACTAACCTAAAAATAATTTAAATCAAGTCCGTATTCATTTATAATAGTTGTCAACAATCAAAACACAATGCGCATGCGCGAATTTTCAACGCCAGTTACGGTAACACAAATGCGTGAATTTTTCTACGCCAGTTGGGATAACGCTATACAGATTAGAAATTTTTAATTTCCTTTATTCTGTTTTATTTTAATTCAAAAATACTTCCGAATCAATCTGAAAGATCGATTCATTAACAGTGTTGAATTTTAAATGCATCAAACATTAAGAAAATAAACAGAATCGTTTGAAATAATTGGCCAAAAAATATTAAGCCTAGCCTCATTAGCGTGGGAAAAAAACTGAAGCCTTACTCATTTGGCGGTGGGGAAAATGAAGATTTTTTTGGCTGGAAAGTTAGTGTTTAATTAATAATTAAAATTCTAATTAAAAATTCCAAAAAAGGGACCCCAGGTGCACATTCCCGACCTCCAAAGTATGCATGTGCCAAATTTGGTTGCTGTAGGTCGAACGATCTAGTCTGTAGAGCGCCAACACACACACACACACACACACACACACATTGAGCTTTATATAAGTATAGATGTATTCACTATAGTATTAATCAATTTAATCTCATATGAGAAAAAAAAGCTTCTAAAAGGCTTAAAAATATCATTAATATATTTGAGATTTTAAAGAAAAATATTTTTTTAAATGTCATTTTCTTTTAAAATTATGCAAAATATTGTATTTATTAATTCTTTAAGTATATTAAAAGTGTTTTAGGTAGTTTTTAATTTTGTTCGGCATTTTCCTACTGCTCATTATCTAAAAGTTTTTACTTAAACGTCATTAGCTTTAAGTAAAAAAGCTTTTATACTCATTATATTTAATTTAAGCTTTAATCTCATTATCTATAAAACTTTTATACTCATTATTTTTGCTTTTACTTAAAGCCTGTTCGTTATATGAATTTAAAAATTATCAAGAACTTTATTTTTAATATAAGACAAGTATATATATCGGCAGGGTAAATAGTGCCAAATATTTAATTAAATTTGTTTACGTTTAAAATTAATAAGATTTTTGATCTTGTCGATGTATAGCAATCTTTCTTCTGATCTGTGTCGAATTCTGAACTACATCCGTCATTGGGTGGAACTTTTTGTCTATATATTCGCGTATATATAATATAATATAAGTGAAATATATTTTATTATATTTTTGTTTCAATCGAAAAAATGTACAAAATGCATTTTCGTTTTTTCCCCTGTGTTCGAAAGACGTATTTTCGGAAAATGTCCATGCATCTGTCTGTCTGTCTGATAAAAACACTTTGAGCTAAATGGTTGAAATTCGGTTTACGGTTTCTTCACCAAATTCGCAAATTTCTATTACATTTTGAGTAAAATCTGTCCTGAAGAAGTCCATCTGTCTGGCTGTTGAAATATAATTTAATACAATAATTACAAAATGAAGAGAGCTAAATATAAATTTCGCTACACAGAGTTAACATCTTCAGTCTATGCACCTGTCAAATTCTGAGCCAAATCCAACTAGAATTGACAGTATGTCTGTCTGAACTTTCAGAAACATATAAACGAGATCATTCAAAAACTCATTGACTTAAAATTTAAGGGATTTGATATGGCATTTTATGACTACAAGTGCAGTTTTCTGTCAAATCTTTGTTTCAATCGGTTGAGAAAATTATGTCTAAAATACAAAATCGGTTTTCAGGTACTATTAACGCATGCCTGGGATAAATCACCAAATAACTCGCCAAGGATGCCAAATTTATTCTGGTTCCTTCTGGTTATTTATTATCACACTTATAATGTATTTCCGATAAAACTGTTGATGATTTCTAATTTGAGTTGTACAGAAATACGAATTATTGTATCCTTTTATATTTTGATAAAAAGTAAACTTCGTGTTTTAATTCTAGAAATGTGCTTTTATTCACGTTTCAGAAGTACTTTTTCGCTTGAATTTTATAAATATACTGTTTTTGTCCATTAAATATTATTTTTGCCTTATTAATGGAACATTTGAAATTCATTGAGTTTTTTCATCTAAATATTGATTCATTAAAGAAATGTTTCATTAGACAATGACGATGTTTAGAAATATATCCATTAGATTTAGATTCAGAATCTGGGCTCTACTTTCCTAAATTTGTCCTTCACAAAAGTTTTGATTTTTTTTTAATCATGTGAGAACAATGATTTCACATTGTTTTGGTTTAGAGTTTTTGAAGCCACAAAAGGCTTTGGCAAAATTTTCCGCTTTTAGGATAATTAGAAAACGATAAAGAAGTCTGTCACATTTGATTACAACAAAAAAGTTACAACTTGGCGCGAATGTCCGCCATGTACCCGATTCTCCTGTCTGTCCAACAAAGCGGAGGGTCGTAAGGAAGTATAGCCCGAAGAAGCACAGAGAAGAAAATGGGAATGAACGCGAAGTTATATATATTTTCAATTTTTAATTTTTATAGCTAGCAAAAAAGGTTTTGGAGTTCGATCGATTTTGAGATGAAAGAAATTAATCGTTTACTTAATATCGAATTAATCGTTTTCTAAATATCGAAACAGGCCTAATTTGATAGTCACGTAATTGTTTGAAACCGGTTTAAAACTGGTTAATGACTTAAATTAATTAAGACAATTCATAAGAATTCAGAGAATGGATAATTTGGAAATCAAGGTGTAACTTTAGTTGGCGATAAATCGCCAAATGTGGCAACCTTCTGCATTATTTTCTAATAATCCTAAAAACGAAAAACTACCCTAAAAGCGAAAAATAATTAACACAAACAATGGTTTAAAAAGTAATGATGTTCTCACATGATAGAATGGAATTTGTGATATATTTCAATTTTCTTTTTTATATTTTATTCATTTATTTACTATATTATAAAGTACTTAACGCTGACTTGAGAGATTCTGATAGTAAAAATTTGAGTAAGCATGACTTTTTCAAGGCCAACAATTTTTACGCTGAGTGGGTTGATAACTTCTTCATTCGAAATATGTGAAGAAACAATTTGTTGATCTATGCTACTTTTTTAGAGAAAAAGGATGCTATTTAAATATTATAATCAAAAAATATAAAATCAGTTAAAAAAGGAAAATTTCTTCCGAACAACAGTCTCCTTTCTAGAAAAAAGGAGCTATTTTACTAATTGGAAATCTCACCACTAAAGTTCCTGGAAGGAGATTCATCATTTCGCATTGGGTATCCATCACTTCATTCCTCAGCAACTCAGATTTAACAATCAGAGGGAAAAAAAAAGTCACTGCAACTTTCTATACTCAAACTAATAATATAAAGTCAACGTGATATCATCGAATATTTAACAGTTGCCTTTTAATGATTGCATTATAGAATTGAGTTTCTTTCTCCACCAATTCATCTTTCTAAAAGGACTTTTTCTTTCTTTAGTTTTTGACCACTAGAGGACATTTTTAATTAATTGGATTCTAGGTCGATTCGTTGCTTCCGAATCCCTTTTCTACTTTATTAGCGATCTCTTTTCTTTTTAGTATCCTTTTATTCCTCTTCCAAATCCTTAATATTTGGGATGAAAAATTAGTGAATTTCCTTAATATTATTTTATTAGCTGGGTGATTGACAGATAAAGGACAAGTAGTAATACTAATAATGATGATAGTGGGTAAACTAATAATTAAAGCTCAAAATGATATCATCGAATATTTATCTGTTGACTTTTAATGATTCCATTATAAACTGGGTTTCTTTCGCCACCAATTCATCTTTCGAAAAGGACTTCTTTTTCTTTAGTTTTTGACCACTAGAGGGCGTTATCAATTAATTGGATTCTAGGTCGATTCTTTGCTTCCGATTCCCTTTTCCTTTTCCTACTTTACCAGCGATCTATTTTCTTTTTGGATCCTTTTATTACTCATCGAAATCCTTAATATTTGGGATGAAAATTTATTGAATCTCTTTAATAATATTTTATTATTTGTGAAATTTGGAATTAATGAAATTAAATTTGATAATTAGAAATTGCAATATGGATAAGCAATGGATATCAACTGAAATGAATTTCATATAATATGACAAAGTTGGTAGTGAGGGAATGGATTTCATTTCAATCAAAATCTCACTCTCAAAATCCGGTATTAAAGATCTGATCAATGAAGTTATTTTGCGTATTAAGTTGTTGTAACATAATTTATTAAATGAAACTTTGTATTCTTTGTGCCGTAAGATATCTTATTAAATTATTACTGTTATTTTAATTAGATATCAAGGACTTATTAAATTGATAGCTTTATATTTGTTCTGCTTATTGGGTACACGCGCTTTCCTACTTGTATCAAGTTCTAGTGATTTGTTCTTTAAAGACATTGTCCTTTAAAGTTGTACCATTTTTTTTTCTCGTGTAGTGAAGCAGTTACTAAATAGTAATTCCTCATGCAAATTTAGCAGATATTGTAGTAATTTCTCTTTTAAATTTAGCAGTTATTAAATCGTAATTTCTCATGTAAAATCAGCAAATATTAAGTAGAATAAGTAAATGACACATGCAGTTTCATTTATGTGTAAAACATTACTTCAAAAAAGCGCCGAACTATTTTAGAAATTTTTCCAAATGATTTAAAAATATGAAGCTGCAAAAAAAAAAAAAAAAAACAAAAAAAAAACCTACAGATAAGCCAGCATTGCTGTGTGAAAAAAAGAATTAAAATGAAATTTGAAGATATATTTATATATTCTACTTTTTATAGATTTTTCTAAAAAAAATCTTAGATTGGTATCATAGCTATGCAACTAAAGTAAGGCAGCGGTAATGTATAAAAATTCTTGCTAATATCGCTGTGAGGGACCATTTGTTCATATATATATATATATATATATATATATATATATATATATATATATATATATATATATATAAATGAATAGTAAAATTAAAACAAATATCCTCCCCCGTCTCCAATATCCTATTTCATTATTCAACTCATAACTATATATGCTATCAGTGATCATCTGTCCCAATTATTACTTATTTTTGAGAGAGTTATCAAAAATATTTTCAGTATATATGTATATAAAATGTCAGCAAAGTTAATCGACATCAAACACAGTTCCGATTTCGCCAACTTTAATGTCACGTGAAAGTTCATGTATCATCAGTATGCCATCAATAATCACTTGCCCGCTTCTACCCATTGGTTTGCAGAAGTATCGCAAAATACAATCTTAGGAAAGTTCCAAAGGCTGATTTCTCCAATTAATTAGCAATTTTCCTCGCTAATTTGACCAATTAAATTGTTCGTGTTTATTGTGGTATCGTTATTAGGAATAGCACTTTTATTTGGTGTGATAACAGTTCTTTTATATTTTCTCAATAAGCATAACATGTTTATTTAACGAATCAGAATTCTAAGTGGTGAAATTAATTGGCGAAATCAGTCCAGTTTTGAGCTTGGGAAACTTTAATATTTGTTTTCCTTCATATTCTGTCGGAAATGAAAAGCAGTGGTGAATAGGCGTCTGTTGATGATGCATTTAGAACTCATGTGCTTTCATATGAAGTAAAAATTGGCGAAATTGGCGCAGTAGTTGTGACTGGGAAATTCCATGTTATTTCCTATAAAGAATATACAGTGAAGTGCTGTCTTGAGACTTCTCTTGAGACTATAGAGGCATATGGCCATTGGTGACACATCTAGAAGTTATGTAAATTCATATGAAACAAAAATTAAACTAGTGGTTGGGATTGGGGACTGATTCTTTTGATTTTTCCTTTCATTTTAAATTTATGGATAAAATGGAAAATTTCTCTACGTTAATTGAAATCATCAAATTCGATCAATAAAAAAGACAAGAATGAGATAAATTTTTTTGAAAGTGTAATTGGTATATTTTTGCTTCCTTCAATGTTCATTTCTTTTTTGGTACTCCTTTACAAACAAAATAGATATTTCATATAATGGCACATCAAATTTTTTACTTCTGGCTTACAGATATAATCAAACAGAAAAATTACTTTCCGAGATTGTTCTTAGAGATGAGCGAGGTTCTATTTTATGAAAATAAGACTTTGTCAGAGAGTAATATAGTTTGTGGGAAAAGGATCGTAAAAATAATTGAAATCAGGTATGTGCTGGAAGAAAAAGATTCTCTCTTTCCATAAACGGGTTGGTGCCAAATAAATAATATTCTGAATTATTTAACGGTAATTAAGAGCTGTCAATGGTTCTTTAACATGTTTTTTTTCATGTGTTCAAAATCCTCGAAATCTTGATTTATTTTCTTCGTATATCGTAAAGATTAAAAAAAATCATTTCGTAAGTTATAATTTCTTCAATAACATTCTTTTTGTCCAGACTTTTTAAAATCTACTTTTAAAAAATCTTTTTATGGTTTATTAGATGCCATTTCATTCAGTTTTTTGCAAAAATTCGACAATTATTTCAACTTTTTCCTTCTGCTCGGAAATATAATTTTACAAGTTCATAATTGGCAATCTAGCCACCATTATCTATCTCTTGCTTTTTATAAGATATCTGCTAGTTCAAAAAGTGTAAATTCATACTATTGAACAAAATATGAAAGTACATTTGCAAGGAAAATTATTTTAAGCAAGCTCTTATTCTGTTAACTTATCAATAAAAATCAATTTTAATAAAATATAAAAAAATTCATTATATTTATATTTTTAATATAAATGGATGGGACTGTTGTATGTATGTTTCATGTATCTTCTTAAACAATTGGGCCGTATGCAACCAACCTTCGTTCACTTATTATTTAAGGCGAGAAAGAAAAATCCCACTTTTTCCAAGTACAAAGTTGATTAAATATTCAATTAATTAGAAATTAACAGAAATATTGTCGTTTTACAAGCAATTAACTTCGATTTTTTTTCATCAATATTTTTATACCATCTTAAGAATCAAAATCTTTCCTCTTCCGTTATACCAGTGTAATTTCATTCAATTTTCTCTTTTTTTTAAATTTTTTTTTCAAAATTAAATAAATAATTGAATAAGTACAGATGATTTTGAAAAAAAGAATTCATATTAAGAATTGTTATCGTTAATAGAATTCTGATAGAACACGAAATAAAAAATTAGAGCAAAACAATTAGCATTTCATATCGAGAACAATTCTTAATCTGATTTATTATGTTTTTTATGAATGAAAAAATAATTATTTAATCACTTCTGCAAACGATTATTAAAGCCCTTTCATACTTCTGTATTTGTGAAGAAAATCTGATGAATTAGTATAATAAAATATTAATTAGGAAAAAAAATCAGCTGTCGGCAGTTTTTAAAAATCGTTTGGTTCAGTTGATATTTTCATTTTAATGAAAAAATATTCAGACGATAAATAATTTTTTATATTTTAATATTTGATGTAAAAGCAGTTTAAAACAATATAGTATTTTATTCTAGAGCAAAGTGGAAAAAATATAAAAATACAATAAAAATTTTATGTTAATGCCTTTAAAGATTATTCAATTCTTAATTTTCCAAAGAGTTTTATACACACAATAAATGGTTCTAGATTATTTGATTTAAAATTTAAAAATAATGTTTTGAAATTAAAACTTAAAAAAGAATCAGAACAATCTCGATGTCTGTAACTATTGATTATATTAAAATTTGTGATAATTTTTTCAACAACTTAAATTATGTTTCATTTTAAATATTTTTGATGCTTAAAATAATGGCTGCTCTATCTTTAATTTTAGAAAAAAAAAACCTGTACTTGCATATTATAATCAATAAAAATAATATCACATTAAAATTTCACCGTAACTGTAATCTCATTTTTGTCAGAACGTTACTCTCCCAAAATGAAAATCTCATCATTCATATTATCTAATGTGATGTTCTTCATTTCCCATTTGGGCATTCATTATCTTAATATTGTTCAGTGTCAGCTGTAACATTAAGAATAAAAAACACTAATAAATATCTATACTCTACGTAATAATAAAGGAGTGGCTATTGCATCCTCTGATCTTAATCTGTTATGTTTTAATGATTCGATTATGAGATTGGAAACGTTTCGGAATCAATCCATCTTTTTAGCTAGAACTTGTGAGTGCGTTTGTCTATTTGTTAGTTCATGAGAGGAAGCTTTCAAGTAATTGGGTTTTGGGTCAATTTGTAGAGAACTTATTGTTTCGAAACCGTCTTTTTAATTCTTCTTTATCAGCGATTTATTAGCTTTAAAAAATTTATTAGCTTTCTAAAATTCTTATATTTTTTTCTCCTCAAAGTGCTATAACTTTTTAGTAAAAATTTATTAGATGGAAAATAGAACAATGGGAAATTGTTAATAATAAAAAAAAATCAGATCAATCAGATTTGATCTTTTTTGTATCAGAAGTGAAACAGTTTCCTGTTAGAAAACATACTAAATGATGGAATCTTTCCTTCTTAATTTTTGTTTTTTTCTCTTGCAAATGAAACAGTTATCGTTTTACAAAGATATTTTCATATGATGAGTTGGCAACACTTCTTGTGATGAAAAACCGACTAAGTATATTAAAAAATGGAAATAACTTTCTAAAAATTGTTCGAAATTGCGTTCTTTTTTTTTTTTTTTAACGGAAATCAATTTGTGGCGACGGTTAAAGAAACGTGGGTAGATCTTGAAAGTAGATATGTCGGCAAAGATTAAAAGAAAAACAACTTTCTTTCCTTTTTCCGAATGAGGATTTTGTTGGGTAATAATGCTTGGAAAGATTTAACACTAATTAAATACTATCATCCTTTTTCATGATAGAATTCACAATTCTTCTTTATTGGAAGCAATTTTAGATACGAATCGAATCGAATTAATTTATTTTCCATATTTCTTTAAGGTTCCTTTTGTACACGGAAAAGGAATTGTAATACTAAATAACGAATAATAGTTATAAAAAAGATTTCTTAGTTTCTCATATTTTTTTCCTATTAGTTTCATTTGCGTGGGAAAATAAGACACTGGTTTTATATTTTCTTTTTCCTCTTTGCAGTATATATTTGAGAGAGATGTACATTTTTAAAAAAAAGTAGATTTATATTTATTAATCCGCATTTAGCGACTAACTTGTTTTGCCTTTGGAGCTCTCTGTCATTTGGTATAGTCAACAAAAGAACAGATAATACTAAATGTTATAGATAGATCATAGACTTGCTGAATGCAGTTTTGTCTTTGTATAATATTGTCGTTTGTCTTTTATATAAATATTTGACTTTCGCCAATTTAAGTAAAGTTAACAGTTCTAAAAATTGGCAATTTTTTTTTATTTTAACAGAGGAAAAAATCTTTAAGATACTTCTCTAGTTTCCGGCACTACTATGTGCTAAGAAAAAAATGTTTTAATAATGACAATTAATATTTTACATTTCTAGTAAAAATATAAAAATGTAATATGTCGGTTGTTGCTATTTATTTCAAATATCTTCTTAAAACTCCGAAGATTTCCTTTCTTCAAGACAAAGGAATCTTGAACTGTAGAAACATTTCATTTCAACGTATCATCTTAAGACATCAATATCTAGAGCTCTTTAAAAAATATTTTAGACAGTTCTAAATCCGACAGTTTCCGAATGAATTAGTGGGAATTAATTTAGAATTTCTCATTGCATTATTCATTTCTATATATCATACTAGGACATCAGCATTTAGAACTGTCAAAAAATATTTTGAAAATTCAACATGGATTTAAATTCATTCAGAATTAATTTAGAATTTCTACTTGCATAATTCAACATATCACAGTATCGGCATCCAGAACTGTATAAAAAAATTTAGATAGTTCTAAACCCAACAGTTTGCGAATGAATTAATGTGAATTAATTTAGAATTTCTCACTGCTTTATTCATTTCAACTTATCATATTAAAATATCAGCATCTAGGACTATTTAAAAAAATGTTTTTGAAGAATTTAGAATTTCCCCTTGTGTTATTCATTTCAACATATCATATTTAAACATCACAATCTAAAATTATCTTTAAAAATGTTTTGAAAATTCAACATCAATGCGAATTCATTCAGAATAAAGTTCTCATTGCGTTATTTATTCCAACACGTAATACTAAGACATCGGCATCTGAAACTGTATATAAAAAAATATTTTAAAAAATTACACCAATGCATATTAATTCAGAATTAATTTAGAATTTCTCATTGCATTATTCATTTCAATATATCATACTAAAACATTGGCATCTGGAACAATTTATAAAAATGTTTTTAAAGAATTTCTAATTTTCCATTGTATTATAAATTTTAACGTATAATATTAAGACATCAGAATCTAGAACTTTATATGAAAAATATTTTGAAAATTCAACATTAATCGAATTCATTCAGAATGAATTTCTCATTGCGTAATTTATTTCAACATGCATTAAGATATCGGCATCTGGAACTATCTAAAAATATTTTGAAAATTCAACAGCAATATAAATTCACTCAGAATTAATTTAGAATTTATCCTTGCATTATTCAACGTATCATAACTTCGGCATCTAGAATTGTCTAAAAAATATCTTAGACAGTTGTAAATCTGACAGTTTCAGAATGAATTAATGTAAATTAATTTGAAATTCCTCATTGCATTATTCATTTCAGCATATCATATTAAAACATCAGCACCTAGAACCATTTATAAAAATGTTTTAAAAGAATTTAGAATGTTTTGAAAACTCAACATCAATGTGAATTTTCAGAATGAATTTGATATCGCGTTATTTATTTCAATATGTCCTATTAAAGCATCGGAATCTAGAACTGTAGGTAAATATATTTTGAAATTTCAACATGATCCTATTAAGGCATCGGCATCTAGAACTATAGGTAAAATTATTTTGAAATTCCAACATGAATGTGAATTCATTCAGAATGAATTTGGAATTTCTTATTGCATTATTTTCTCACAAAATTATTCCTGAATTTATCACCACATTACTTGTTTACGGATCAAGAAAAATTAATATAGATATCTGGAAATCTGCTAACATAAAAATCTTACGTAATGGCGAAACTTCATCACAATTCTAATCTCTTTCTTTCATAAAAACTGTTCTTCCAAAATAGATAAACTTGTTTCTCATATTTTCTGATTTCCCATTGGATATCCATTACCCTAATACTCTACAATATCAGATTTAATAAGCAGAATAAAAAACCCTGTTACAACCTCCTATTCTGGAACTAATAATAAAGGGGCGACTCGATATCATCAGATCTTTATCTGTTAGGTTTTAATGATTCTATTATAGGATTTTACCTTTCGCAACCAATCCATCTTTTGAGCAGAACTTCTTTTTCTCTTTTGTTTTCGCCCGTGAGGGGGCGCTTTCAAGTAATTGGATTCTGGGTCGATTCGAAAGGAACTCATTGTTTCGAAACCCTCTTTTCGACCCTACTTTATTAGCGATCTATTTTCTTCTTAGATCTTTTTTTGTTTCTCCCCTCGTTGGGAAGTCTTTTTCTTTGGGATGAAAAATTACTGGATCTCTTCAATGAAATTTTATTAAATAGGGGATTGCTAGGATGAGGGCATGGATGTTACAATATCCTTCACATTGAGTGGTTTGAGAAAAGGGAGAGAGTTGTTTTTGCATGATCCTGTGTCGTGATGTTTAAAATGAAGTGCGCGATATATCTTTTAACTAGAGATGCAGACGATTTCTTTGAAAAAGCGTTTGTAAGGCTGAAGGATTTAAATTAAATTTCACTTTCGAATTGCTTTGAAATACGTAACTAAAATCTTCAGAAATGCTTTTTAAAATTATTTATGACATTTTATGAAGTGATAAACATTAAGAAGTGACATTTGAGAGTCTTACTACTACTTGTCTTTTGAGAGGATTTGTGAGATTTCATGAAGTGACAAACATTCGGAAATGACATATTTACCACTACATACTTTTGAGAGGATTTGAGACATTTTATGAAGCGACAAACATTAGGAAGGTATGTCTGAGCGCTTTACCACTACAGATTTTTAAGACGATTTGTGACATTTTATGAAGTGACAAAAATGAGGAAGTGACATTTCTGAGTTCTTATCACTACCAGGCTTTTAAGGCGATTTGTGGCATTTTATAAAGTGACATCTGAGAGTCATACTGATCCAGATTTTTCAGACGATTTGTGACATTTTATGAAGTGACAAACATTAGGATGTGACATTTCAGAGCTCTTGCCACTACCAGATTTTTTGGACGATTTGTGACATTTTATAAAGTGACAAACATCAGGATGTGACATTTGAGAGCTTTACCACTACAGACTTTTAAGACGCTTTGTGACATTTTATGAAGTGACAAATATGAGGAAGCTATATCTGAACGCTTTACCACTACAGATTTTTAAGATGATTTGTGACATTTTATGAAGTGACAAACAGCAAAATGTGACATTTGAGAGTTCTTACCACTACCAGATTTTTCGGACGATTTCTGACATTTTATGAAGTGACATTTGAGAGTCTTATCGCTGCCAGACTTTTAAAAGGCAATTTTTTACATTTTATGAAATAACAAATATTAGGGAGTGACATCTGAAATCTTTACCATTGCAGAATTTTAAGACGATTTGTGATATTTCATGAAGTGAAAAACATTAGCAAGTGACATTTAAGAGTCTTACCGCTGCAGATTTTTCAAATGATTTATGACATTTTATGAATTGACAAACATTAGTGACATCTGAGAGCTTTACCACTGCAAATTTTGTGTGTTACATCAGGATACTTACAACAGCAAGATATGTTAAAAGTGATTGTCACAGGAAGACTACATCTTGATTAATAATAAATTATTTTTGTGACATTTGAACTTGATGTCAAAGGTATATAATAAATATTTGCTTTCCGATTACTGTGTACTTAGGAAATAAACATTTAACAGTTTTCATAATCATAATGCTGCATTGTTACTAACTATCACATTACACAATTAAAAATTTTTTTATTACTTTTAAAGTAAAATTAATGTAGTATCTTCTTTTTTGTTAACATCAAAAATTTCAAACATAACTCTTTTTTGTGTATAAAATGGTTTCGGTCACAGCTGATATGGGAGAATTATATATAATATTGCTTTCATTAACATAAAATATGAAGTCACGGGAAAAAAAATTATGATTTTTGTATTTTTTGAAATTTGTATGATTTGAATAATAATATAATTTGCGCAATTTGTTAATATCGAATATTTACTTACTTGATTTTTCTGAGAAATTAATGTCATAAATTAGGGCACTAATGAATAAAAAGGATAAGAATGTTGAAAGTGATGCTGCGTCTTGACTTTTGAGAAACTTCATTCTAAACTTTTAGATGATTTTATAATTAAAAAATAATTCTTTAAGATTTTATTTTGATAAGAAAATCTTTCGAAAGTTTGTTTATAACCGAAAGGTTTATACAAGTTTAATTGTGCGGAACGCTCTATTGGCAATCTAATATGAAGCTCAGTTCTAATATGAAAACTCTAGAATGTGATAATGTATTTATAATGTGACAAATCTATTCTCTTCATTCTGCGATGAATGAATCTTAAATATACACTACTAGCTTTAACGGTTCTATATTTTGAAAAGCGTTTAATCATAAGCAAAGATTATTGAAAAAATATCTAGAACAAAAAAATTTTTTAAAGTCAGTAAAAATTTTCTCTGAAAAAATGTAACTACTATTCAACACTTTGAAGTATCAATTTCAATTCATTCGAAATAGTGAGAAATTCACCGTTCAGTTCTTTCAATGAAAAATGGAAAACTCGTTTTTTCTCCTTTCGGCATAGGGAAATATACAAGTTCATTTATACGTAAAACGTAATTTCACAAAACGCCCCAAACTATTTGAGGATTCGATATATTCGAACACAAAATAAAAAAAAAAAAAAATATTGCAGACATGTCGAATGAAAAACGCATTCGAAAGAAAGATAGAAGGAAAGAATCTAAAATTGTCGTTGCGACCTGAAGTTGTTAAACATTTCTTTTCCCCCAAGAAAATTCGTTGGCGAATTTGGGACATTGGCGTTGGCAACAGAAGCTCGCTCGCTGTGTCATTTGAATAACTTCCCGAAAGAACTGTTAAAATAATAAGCAAAAGGTAGTTCCTTTAAATTGTAGCCATCATATTCGATCAGCCGAGAAATATTTTATATTGAAAAGCGCAATGGATAGACCTTTTCTTCCCTCAATGCAGTTTTCTTTTTCTTCAGATGAAACAATAATTATTTGAAAATAGATAGTTATTTTCATGCGTTGAATTGGCAACATTTCTGTCATTGACAAAACAGTAGAAGAAAGGGAAATCTTATATTGGAAAAGAAAAAAAATCTTTAACAAAATTGGGTGCGATTGTGCTAGGTATATGTTTCTACGAATAAATAAATTTATCAATATCTGGAAGATAGAACTCCACTGAACACTTTTTTTCGTAAAATTGTGTTTTTTGGAGAAAACATTTAGATATGAATCGTATATTGATACATATAAATATTTTTTAAATCTTACCTACATATGAACTGGTCCTTGAAATAAATAAAAAAAAAATCATGAGTGCACTTAGTTTAACATGTTATTCGAAACAATCTGCTAAATTACTGTATTCATTTTTCAGTTTATCTATTACTACTTATATTTTTGCTCTTACATTCATTTTTACCACGATGAAATCAGATCCCAGATGGCGCTGTGTGACATTTAGCGCCATCTGGGACACCTTTTTCCTGTAATATAAGGATTAGAAGTTCTTTTTATTCTTTAATCAAAATTTCATTTTAGATATTAAAAATAATTTATTCTATTGAAAAGTGTATAATACCTATTATTATTTTTGAGATTTCTTTCACATTATAATAGTCATTTTAGAGTTTTAGGAATTTTTCGTTATTAGACTGAGCTTTATGAATTGAAATAAATTCGTTTATATATTTTCTTTCGCTTCATCTTAATATGCAATGAATATCCTTTGTTTTCCATCATATAATCAACTGTCATTTATATACAGGGTATCCCAAAAAAAATGTATACACATTTTAGCAGCTGATAACTGAGATTTGGGATTATGGAGCACCCGCCCGGCGAAGCCAGGCTATCTCCTTCCTAGTAGCATGTAGGCTTGGCTGCGGATGTGCCTTGGACTGCGGCAATCTGGTGAATGATCCTCTTCAGCGTCCGGTCTCCTGGTGGTAGCATGGGAGGTGGAGGGGGTGAGAGCTCTTGTCCAATGGGGCAGCTGATAACTAAGTTATTTCTTCTTTCTTTACATACTGAACCCATTGAACCCAGTGGTGGCAGACAGACTTAAATTTGAAGAAAGGAAATTTATTCTAAAATGTTACTGGAAGTATGAAAATGCAGTAGAAGTGCAAAGACAATTTAAGAGGGAGTTTAACAAAGAACCACCTACACGAGTTACCATCACTCGAATTAGAGATAAGTTTGAAGCTGATGGAACTGTTCAGGACGTCCATAAACCTGCAACAGTTGTTCAATTGAGGGAAAACATTGAACATGAATGCACGAATATCCCAAGGGAATTGTTCCATCATATGTGCTATTCCATCGCTTCGCGTTGTCAGCAGTGTCTGGAGCAGAACGGACATCAGTTTGAGAACATGCGATAACAAGACAATAGAATGATATTTGTAGAATCTTTTACATGTTGAAAATTATTCTAATTATAATAAACCCCAAATTTACAATTATTTAAAGTGTGTATACATTTTTTTTGGGACACCCTGTATTTATCAGTTCTAATTATTGGTATAATTCTCTGATATTTTGTATATCCTGTATCTGAAATGCTCAGTCGGACTACACAGATACGATTTTTTTTAATTATATAATATAATTTTCGAAAACAACACAATATAATATAAAATTTCAGCGAAACTTCTATTAAAAAGGAATTTTTCAGATGATTTACATTCAGAATAATTTGTTTCAAAAAAGGAATAAGCATTCATTGAAATATCTCAATATATACTTTTAATAATATTCATTATATAATCCTGATATAATAAATCATTATATAATTTAATAATATTCATTTTAACATATTCAAATCTAAGAGGTACTGACTGCAATGGGAAAAATCTACTGATTTGATCTATTCTTCAACCGCATAGAATTTGAATTCACGCGCGAGATTCCATTTATATTTCTAAACTGGCTGCCTTTGGAAACGTGGTTGTTTGTTGGGAATATTGACTTTGCATAAATATATTTATATTCAGGAATTTTCATTCGTATCATCAACTGTTCATTAAAAAAAATTAAGCCAAAAAAAGATTACAATTCAAAGAAGTATTAAAAGTTCGCATAACACTTTTTTCCTAAAAATAGGAGTAGCAGTTAAATATGTTGTGTTGCCATTCACATTTTATTTGAATTAGAAAGTTTGCTTTCAGTTCTTTAACAACAAACAGAATCTACTATCATTATTTCATTCTAAAGAAAAATTTAATTTAATTTGTATAAAAAAGTGTAATTTTAAAAAAATGGACTGTTTCAGAATGTCCTAAAAGATTCTATACGAAGAACGTCAACGAAATAAATAAAGAAAAGATCCTAAAATAGCCTTCGCAAACGACTTTTTTGTCTATTCTTTCACCTAAAAAAATTTTCTTGGGTGAATTTTTAAGTTAAATAATTAAAGTGCGTTATCTGTACTATTTGAATGATTTTGAAATATAACTGTGTCAAAATAAAGTAATAAAATTAAAAATACCTTTCTGTAATTAGAAAACATAGAATCAAGTAATATAAATTTTAAAAAAAAGAGAGAAACTAGTTTTCTATCAGAAAAGTTTTACCCTTTTCGGTCAGATAAAGCAGCAATCTTTTGAAAAGTAGCGATGTATTATTATACGAAGAGATGGCAACACTTATTACGATAAAAAGATGAATAAGATATAAAGAAAGAAAAATAATCTTCCAAATGGTTTTCCAGATTACATTTGGAAGTATTGAGGGACATTTTTTTTTATGGAAAATAGTGATTGGTATAGAGTAATACGATTTGAAAAGAGAATCGTAAAAATAATTGCAATCGGATATATCTAGAGAAAGCAAAAATGACTCTATCTTTTTTTGAAATTTCATTTTTCTCTGTAACCAATAATTAAAGGGCCATCATTGAATTTTTAATAGCTCTTTTTATTCGATTAAAACTTTTTGGGATTTAAATTCATCTTTTTTTCAATTTCAATGAAGATAACGATGATGATAAAAATTTCGTCTCAGATAATGAAATTGATTTTATTGGAAAGCGTTTAATAACTTCATTTTTTTACCTATATTGCTAGAATTTTTCTTTTTATCTCGTATTATTTTAGAAAAAAGTTTTTAATTTCGTGCAAAAGAATTAAATTTCATTATTATGCATTTTTTTTCTTCTTTTCCATAACATATATTGTGTTATTTGTGAATTGCAGGGAATGTCAACTGCATAAAATTTAAATATCCACTGCTATATAAATAAATCAAAAGATTATGAATTTTTGATACTTTTTGAAAGCATTTATAATCTTAAAAGAATTATAAATATTGAAATTTCGTTTGAGGAAAAAAGCATGACGCTTTTTTGCAATCACTTATTAATTAAAAATTTTTGAAATTTTCTTACTTGCATTTTTGAAGTAATAAATACATCAACTACTCTTAAAGAGTTGTGAAACATATAATATATTAATTTCTTAAAAATAATTGAATATGGGTGTTTTATTTCATATTCAATTATTCAAAATTATTCCGACAATGGTATCTTCAAACATTTTCCAAAAATCTTGTTTTTATTGGATCTTGTCAAAAGCCATTCGTGAATTTATTTGAATGATATATCTTTCTTCATTTATGAATTCATACTATTACAATAATCCACCTGGCCAGCCTTTTTTCTGGAATTTAGGTTTTCTGAAGTATTAATATGTTAAAACGGCGCAGTTTATATTTTTAAAATTTGTATCTTATTTTGCGTAATAATTGAAAAATATTAACATTGTTTGAAGACTTAAATAAAAACTCCCTTTTTGCTGTCAAAAGAATTGAAGGATTTTTTGTCCTACAATTAAGCTGTGCAAAAGCTTTGGGAATACAAAAATTCAATTGAATTTCAAACATGTTAATTTTTCATCCACATACGTGCTTTTGTGGCGGATTGAATTGAGCGAGGATAGAACCTGGGACCTTGTGGTTCCCAGCCGAGTAACAAGACCACAATACAAAAGCAATTGCTCGTGTTTCGTAACTGTTAACTGGCTTATAAGCTTTCTCCACACTCTTACACGCAAATGTTACACATACGTAGGCTGCAAAACGAAGACATATAGGAGAATAAAATTCGGTACACATACTTATAGGAGACACCCATCAAATTTTGAAAAAAATCTACTAAGAGGTTGATCATCTGTCGGTCTGTACTTCCAGATTTATTATAACAATTCAAAAGTGCAATGGCTTAAATGTTTACATATTCAGTATGTGATTTTGTGATTACAATTGTAATTCTGTATCAAATTTTGCTTTTTTCTTTAGCACTAATTCGATTTTCGAATAATATGTATGCCAATATTTAAATGCCAAACATCAGCCAAGTGTCTCCCTATAATTTCAATAAAACTACTAAATTCACGCCAAAGTTCATATTTCGTTAAAATTATACGCCAAAGCCACGCAAGGCATTCTCCGTTTCACCCAAGTTTCATAATTTTTTAGAAGGGTCGAGGAGGGAGAAATGACACCTTTATTGATGAGAGAATAATTTTGGTTATTTATTATATCTAACGGCTGCGTAGAGTCAAGGTTTTGGACACATTATCTTTAAGTAATGGCTTATAATCACTGTAATAACTTTTGTTGTGTTGTGACTTATGGAATTTTACAAGCCCTCTGACAGTTATCTGTCAGTGATTTAAGCCAAGTGAACGTCTCTTTTCTTTCAATAGCGCTAATTAGGGCCAAGAGTACGACATAGTTACATCATGCGTCACATTCTCTTGCACAATCCCTTTTTACACAGGGGCACATTCACACACCTCACAGATAGAACACAAAAGAACAACAACCATGCCCGAACCGGGACTCGAACTCGGGACGCCCAGATCAAGGGGAAGACGCGCTACCCCTATGCTAGGACGCCGGATGCTGTAATGACTAAGTGAAGGTAATTAAATAAGTAGGAAATCGAAAAAGTTGTATTTAAGACAGTATTACTTTTATCCTATATTTTATATCTGTAGCTCTTAACATGTATTCAATATTTCCTTTTAAAAGATCCTCCGCATTGAACCTCATTTTTCATAAAATAAAGCAGTTTAACACAGGAAAATTTTACCTTTTCGAAGACTGATGACTGAACAATAATCAGATACAGAATAAAGTCTGAAATATTTAAATAAAATTCCAGTGTGAATAAATAATTGTTGCCATTCAACATATGGTATTGCTAGTGTCTCTTTTTTTGAGTCGAAGGAGATTTTTTCGTTATTCATGAAAATTAAAAGCCTTGTTCTCCTTCTGACCTACAGACATAAATACTAGTTCTTCATTTATATTATTACGAAATTTCCGGGGTTCGTTTGGATAGTGGGAGTTATATGGTGTGGAGAACGCCCAATCTGCAGGCGGCAGTAGAAAATAAAATAACGACGTTTATTTACACGAAGACACACAGGACAGCCCAAAGACGACAACTATATACAGCACAGACGACGATTATCTTCAGCCGAGACGTGCAGCATACACAGCAGCTCTACTCCGTCGCTGCTCCGCTAGTCCCTGGAAGACGAGTTCTTCACCGTCGCGTCCGACTACTCTTCGACTCCACTGGTCCACGACTCGACTCACCGTCTGTTCACAACTACGACGACTCCACTGGTCCACGACCACTCTTTTCCGTCGCTTCCGACTACTCAATTCACCACTGGTTCACACTACTCTGTTCTGCCGCTTCCGACTCCTTCTCAATTCACCGTCCCGGTTCACGACTGCCCGGCAGCTGCGGCTCCTTCGTTTTATAGGTCTGAGGAGGCGGGGCTAGACGCTTCTCAACCAATCAGGAACGTTTGAGGCGTATCTCCGTTCCTTCTCGACGAATCGGGAAAATTCTCGATGTTTCGTGTATAATCTATTTTGGCGCCAAAGTCGCCAAATTCGTCGCCAAGTTTGTCGCCAAGCTCTGGGACCTCCTATGGAACCAGCTATGCTGGGAAGCCGCCTCACAGATTCGTAACAATATATAAAAAGCAACTTAAATAGAAGGTGCAATATTTAGCATGAAGATTTATTAAAATAAAGAGAATAGACATATGGATTTTCTGTCATACCTGACACTAACTATGGGTCAACAATCCGCTTTCGTATGAAGATTAAAATATTGAAATAAAGCTTCCTCGCGAGCAAACTTGTTGCCATTCAGTGTACTATATTATTAGTTTCATTTCGTTTTAATCAAAAGGAATTCGTTCAGGTCTTCATTAAAAATAAAAGTTTTATTTCTACACCAAAAATATGAATACTAGTTCCTCATTTACACCTAAAATACAATAAATAAATAAAACACAGAATATTTAAGCTTACATTTCATAAAAGTAAGTAGATTCGACTCATGGATTTTCTCTCATATCAGACATGACACTATTTATTGGTTACCAATCCACTTTCATATTCATTTTATTCGAAGATTAAAGTATTCAAATAAAACTTTCTTGGGAACAAACTGTTGTTGCCATTCAGCGTACTGTATTATTAATTTCATTTCGTTTTAATCAAAAGGAATTCTTTTCTTAAGTAGTAAAAGTTTTTCTTCTATACCAGAGGTATAAATATTAATTCTTCATTTACACTTAAAATGCAATAATAATAATAATAAATAAATAAAATGCAAAATATTTAATATTAAGTTTCATAAAAGTGAGTAGATTTAAAACTTGAATCCATTATGTTGGTCGAAAATCCGCTTTCAAATGAAGATTAAAATATTTGAATAAAACTTTCTCTCGAATAAACTTTTGTTGTAATTCATTACATTGTATTATCAGTAAGAGAAAGGAATTCTTTTAGATCTTCATTAGGAATAAAAGTTCTTTTGATTCAGAGATATAAATACTAGTTCTTCATATACACGTAAATTGCAATAAATAACTAAAACAAACAATATGCACAATATTTAAGATTAAGTTCCATAAAATTTAGTGAATTCAACACAAGATTTTTTTTTTGTCATTGCAAGTACGACACAACTTACTAACCAACAATCTGCTTTTTAATGATGATTAAAATATTCGAATAAAACCATATCACGGATAAACAGTGGTTGCCATTCAATATATAGTATTACTAGTTATAGAGAAAGGGAATTCTTTTGGTTCTTGGATAGCCATACTCTTCTTTTGATTCAAAAAACAACTTAAAAAAAGATACAAGTAAGTCTTAAAATTCAAATTCAAATGAAATAAAATGTTCCAAAAATTGTCGTCTAGTGCCTCTCTGGTAAGCATTTCTATCTCGATAATATTCGTAGGTGAATTTTATACAATGTATTACAGCTGTAGTATTAGGATATCTTTGAGAATCAAAAACTAAAAGTAGGAAAGGAAACAACGACTAAATAAATAAACAAAGCATTCCACTGAGTTGAAAACATAAAATTCAATTACTGTTGTCGAAAGGAAAGTAAAATTTATTATTGGAATTTCTAGATGGCTGTTTGTTACCGTCTTTAATATTGTTAGCAAGGTTCAGCAGTATATTAGACAGATACTTTCATATTATGCATGGCAACTCTTACAATAATATCGTTCAATTATAATAGAAACGTTGTGTTTCGATTAAGTTTAGATATTGTGTACCAAGAAAAGCGGAATTCTTTTTTTTTAAATGAGCTTTTGCTATAGAATAATATAATTTGAAAAGTCCCTATAAGAACAAAATGCAGAAAATCTTCCCGACTTTGGCCGGCCTTCAGAATTTCGAACATCGAGAGAATATTGTACAATATATTGAGCTAATGGGAGAAAATCAGGAAAATAAGGGAAATTAGTTTTGTATGTGAAGATAAAATAAAATTCTACCTTTTATCAGAGCAGTAATACCTGGAATCATATAAATAGGTGCGAAAAAATTTTGATTTTTTTCGCACCTTCAAAAATTAACATATGAAGATATAACTAACTGGAGCATCTATGAAAAAGTATTTTGCATTCAGTTTTTCTCAAAATACGTTTTTCTAACTTTGAGCACGTACATAAAAAAAATTGTTTTAATGGATTCTTATAAAATTTTATAGTATAGTGTTTAAAAACATCATCCGATTCAGCCCCATTCCGTTATAATGCTAAAACCCAAATATTATATATAGGTATAAGTCGAATATGTCACATAGATAAAACAATTACGTTAATAACAAAGGACATTTCTAGTTCTCAAAATGGTTATCTGGAATTTTAGGTTCTGTGACATGCAATTGTTAAAATTGCCTGCATGATGGGTTGAGATTATAAAACTATTGAATGTAAACTGAATTTTACAGGATAATTCTTTCAGAGAAATAAGAACTTTACTAAAGAGATCCTAGATCTCAAAAATGGGCCGCGGTGGCCTGGTGGTAAGGTCTTGGCTCGTGAGCCGTAGGGTTTCAGGTTCGGGAGCCGATTCCACCGAAGAACCGTCGTGTAAGGGAGTCTGTTGCACGTTAAATCCGTCAGGACCAAACATCCACCCGGCGTGGTGTGGAGAGGGGGGGGGGGGGCAGCTCAGGTGTCGTCCTCGTCATCTGACTGCGGTTCAAATTAACGAGGTGCGTTTCAAAATAGCCCTAGTGTTGCTTAAAACGGGGCTTTAATAGAATTAAAAAAAACCCAAGATTTCAAAACCCATCTTTTCCTCAGAAACCAAATACAATATATCTTATAAATGAATTCTCCATTTTAAAATTAAATATTTCTGCAATGGGAACCAGTGGAAGAATGAAATTAGTTTTATGCTTGTTGTGAAACATGATTATATTATTATTAGTGGGATGTTTATTAGTTACAAATTTTTACGACAGGTAGCGCGGCATGCTATAACACTTGTCGAGTCTACCAAAAAAAGTGCTATATTCAGTATTCGGATATTTCCGATGTTGTTACGTGAATTATTACTAAAGTGTACTAAAAGATATTTTAAAACATAGTATATTATTTTAATATAAGTGGTTAGGCTATTATTAGTAGCATGCTTATTAGTTACAAATTTTTACGACAGGTAGCGCGGCATGCTATAACACTTGTCGAGTCTACCAAAAAAAGTGCTAGACTCAGTATTCGGATATTTCCGGTGTTGTTACGTGAATTATTACTAAAGTGTACTAAAAGATATTTTAAAACATAGTATATTATTTTAATATAAGTGGTTAGGCTATTATTAGCGGCATGCTTATTAGTTACAAATTTTAACGACAGGTAGCGCGGCATGCTATAACACTTGTCGAGTCTACCAAAAAAAGTGCTACACTCAGTATTCGGATATTTCCGGTGTTGTTACGTGAAATATTACTAAAGTGTACTAAAAGATATTTTAAAACCTAGTATATTATTTTAATATAAGTGGTTAGGCTATTATTAGTGGCATGCTTATTAGTTACAAATTTTTACGACAGGTAGCGCGGCATGCTATAACACTTGTCGAGTCTACCAAAAAAAGTGCTACACTCAGTATTCGGATATTTCCGGTGTTGTTACGTGAAATATTACTAAAGTGTACTAAAAGATATTTTAAAACATAGTATATTATTTTAATATAAGTGGTTAGGCTATTATTAGTGGCATGCTTATTAGTTACAAATTTTTACGACAGGTAGCGCGGCATGCTATAACACTTGTCGAGTCTACCAAAAAAAGTGCTACACTCAGTATTCGGATATTTCCGGTGTTGTTACGTGAAATATTACTAAAGTGTACTAAAAGATATTTTAAAACATAGTATATTATTTTAATATAAGTGGTTAGGCTATTATTAGTGGCATGCTTATTAGTTACAAATTTTTACGACAGGTAGCGCGGCATGCTATAACACTTGTCGAGTCTACCAAAAAAAGTGCTACACTCAGTATTCGGATATTTCCGGTGTTGTTACGTGAAATATTACTAAAGTGTACTAAAAGATATTTTAAAACATAGTATATTATTTTAATATAAGTGGTTAGGCTATTATTAGTGGCATGCTTATTAGTTACAAATTTTTACGACAGGTAGCGCGGCATGCTATAACACTTGTATAGTCTACCAAAAAAAGTGCTACACTCAGTATTCGGATATTTCCGGTGTTGTTACGTGAAATATTACTAAAGTGTACTAAAAGATATTTTAAAACATAGTATATTATTTTAATATAAGTGGTTAGGCTATTATTAGTGGCATGCTTATTAGTTACAAATTTTTACGACAGGTAGCGCGGCATGCTATAACACTTGTCGAGTCTACCAAAAAAAGTGCTACACTCAGTATTCGGATATTTCCGGGGTTGTTACGTGAAATATTACTAAAGTGTACTAAAAGATATTTTAAAACATAGTATATTATTTTAATATAAGTGGTTAGGCTATTATAAGTGGCATGCTTATTAGTTACAAATTTTTACGACAGGTAGCGCGGCATGCTATAACACTTGTCGAGTCTACCAAAAAAAGTGCTACACTCAGTATTCGGATATTTCCGGTGTTGTTACGTGAAATATTACTAAAGTGTACTAAAAGATATTTTAAAACATAGTATATTATTTTAATATAAGTGGTTAGGCTATTATAAGTGGCATGCTTATTAGTTACAAATTTTTACGACAGGTAGCGCGGCATGCTATAACACTTGTCGAGTCTACCAAAAAAAGTGCTACACTCAGTATTCGGATATTTCCGGTGTTGTTACGTGAAATATTACTAAAGTGTACTAAAAGATATTTTAAAACATAGTATATTATTTTAATATAAGTGGTTAGGCTATTATTAGTGGCATGCTTATTAGTTACAAATTTTTACGACAGGTAGCGCGGCATGCTATAACACTTGTCGAGTCTACCAAAAAAAGTGCTACACTCAGTATTCGGATATTTCCGGTGTTGTTACGTGAAATATTACTAAAGTGTACTAAAAGATATTTTAAAACATAGTATATTATTTTAATATAAGTGGTTAGGCTATTATTAGTGGCATGCTTATTAGTTACAAATTTTTACGACAGGTAGCGCGGCATGCTATAACACTTGTATAGTCTACCAAAAAAAGTGCTACACTCAGTATTCGGATATTTCCGGTGTTGTTACGTGAAATATTACTAAAGTGTACTAAAAGATATTTTAAAACATAGTATATTATTTTAATATAAGTGGTTAGGCTATTATTAGTGGCATGCTTATTAGTTACAAATTTTTACGACAGGTAGCGCGGCATGCTATAACACTTGTCGAGTCTACCAAAAAAAGTGCTACACTCAGTATTCGGATATTTCCGGGGTTGTTACGTGAAATATTACTAAAGTGTACTAAAAGATATTTTAAAACATAGTATATTATTTTAATATAAGTGGTTAGGCTATTATAAGTGGCATGCTTATTAGTTACAAATTTTTACGACAGGTAGCGCGGCATGCTATAACACTTGTCGAGTCTACCAAAAAAAGTGCTACACTCAGTATTCGGATATTTCCGGTGTTGTTACGTGAAATATTACTAAAGTGTACTAAAAGATATTTTAAAACATAGTATATTATTTTAATATAAGTGGTTAGGCTATTATAAGTGGCATGCTTATTAGTTACAAATTTTTACGACAGGTAGCGCGGCATGCTATAACACTTGTCGAGTCTACCAAAAAAAGTGCTACACTCAGTATTCGGATATTTCCGGTGTTGTTACGTGAAATATTACTAAAGTGTACTAAAAGATATTTTAAAACATAGTATATTATTTTAATATAAGTGGTTAGGCTATTATAAGTGGCATGCTTATTAGTTACAAATTTTTACGACAGGTAGCGCGGCATGCTATAACACTTGTCGAGTCTACCAAAAAAAGTGCTACACTCAGTATTCGGATATTTCCGGTGTTGTTACGTGAAATATTACTAAAGTGTACTAAAAGATATTTTAAAACATAGTATATTATTTTAATATAAGTGGTTAGGCTATTATTAGTGGCATGCTTATTAGTTACAAATTTTTGCGATGGCTGGTGCTGCACTAGGCGGTTCTCCTGAAAAAGTATTCTGAATCGTAGAATGATTAGTATTCGGATACTTTTACTGTTGATAAATGGAACATGCTTGTGTGTTAAAGAATATATCAAACACTGGAAGGTTTATGCTAGAACCAAACCATTCTGTCCCTTGTTTGTACTGCAGAATTTTGTTTTTCTTGAGAAATATTTCGAGAATAGAGTCATTTCACGTTTCTTGGTATTGCTACCGATTGGCCTCCATATTTACCCTATCTTACCTTCTGCGACTACTTCTGGAGCGCATTAAAGATAATTGTGAACCAGAAAAATTCGCCGAACTGGTTCAGTTTTTCATTCAGTCAGCAGCAGGAGAACTTTTTTCAAACATTTGGACTATTATTATTAATTTAAAGCTAGTTTAGACTCTGTTTAAGACAGGATTGTTTCTATCAGCTGCAAATATTTGTAAAATAGAACTTAAATAAATTTTTATTTGTGCCATCTTAGTTAAGGTCAGTGCTACAACGAAATCCCCTTCCCTTTAAAAATAATAATCATTAAATTTACAGGGAAAACTACATCGAAATACGGATTTTAACCCTTAACTGGGGAGGTGAAAATTTAAGACTTAACTGGGGAGGGGCGGTCTACGAGACAGCATTTCATTTACACTCAAATTAAATTTTCTGATGAATATATTAGTATGAAAAATTGTCAATATATTTTTCAGATATTTTTCTTGACATATAGATATGTTTTAGAAAATTTTCAAAATATGTTATCATTGAAAAAAAGTAAATGCGGTGGCACATACATTTTCTTCTCAAATTACATTGTTGCAATAAATAATATTCTTGATAAAGCATATTACTTTTTACTTTTAAAATCATATTTATTTTTACAGTATATGAAGGTATATAGCAGACAATGTAACGTAAAATTCAACAATTATATGAAAAATAAAAAAAATGACAATGGTAAAATTAACCATTTTTTATCTGATTGTGTGACTTTCATAGCACGGTTTTCTAGGGCATTTTAAACATAAAGGTTAAGAACTAGTATAAAAAATCAACCAATAAATTCTGTATATAAATCTTGGTATATTAATATATTTTATAAATTTTTCTTAATATATTATCACTAGAAAAAGGAATTATGTTTGAACATACATATCAGAATCAGTTGAATGCGAACTTTCATCGAAAAGCTTTTCTGTACAATTATCCTTATCACTAAAATCACTTTCTGCTTCATTTAAAAGTGTTTGGAGCACTGCTGCATAATAGGATCAGTAAATTGGATGATATTTCGGGGCCCAAGTTTTTGCGCCATCTGCTAAGCCTTGTTTATCACTGGGACACTAACAGGGAGATGCGGTCTTAGAGACCATACTCGAAGAAATAACTGAATTATTTTAAAAAGCATCCTCTAAAATCAGTTGAAAAAGTGCACGTGTATTGAAGGTCACAAAACATTAAGCTACAGGGTCAATCCATTCAATTGAACTAAAAATAGAATAGGGGTGACCGAAAATCCATCGCTAGCGGTTTCAGAGACCGCACGTCCCCACGTTAAGGGTTAAGACATTCCTTTTACATAGCTGAATTCATAATAGATTTCGTCTCTGTTTCTTTAAAAATAGCTCATCGTTTGAAATCCTTCCTTATGGAAATTGATTAAACATACTCGATTCATTTTATTCCAAAGACTGCTTCTTTTATAATCATTTGATGAAGTAAGTATATCGATGAAATTTTCTGACTATTATGCTGTTCAACATTGCTAACAACATTGAAGATGGTAACAAGCTTCCATCTAGAATTTCCATTAGGAAATTTCACTTTCCTATCAACAATAGTAATTGAATTTGATGTTTTGGACTTGGAGGATGCTTTGTTTATTTATTTAGTCGTTGTTGCTTTTCCTATTTTTTGTTTTTGATTCTCAAAGATATCCTAATACTATAGCTGGAATATATTGCACAAAATTCACCTACTAATATTTTCGAAATAGAAATGCTTACCAGGAGGGGTACTCGACGACAGTATTTAGAACATTTTATTTCATTTGAATTTGCCTTTTAAAACTTACTTGTATCTTTTTTTATTTGTTTTTTGAATCAAAAGAACAATATGGCTATCCAAGAACTAAAATAAACTTCCCTATAACTAGTAATACTATATATTGAATGGCAACCACTGTTTATTCGTGAGATAGTTTTAGTCGAATATTTTAATCTCCATTCAAAAGCGGATTGTCGACCAATGTGTAGTCTCTAATATATCAACATTTTTAAGTTTCAAATCTGCTTATTTTTAGGAAGATTATTCCTAAATATTTTTAGAAATAAATATTTATATACCAAAAGAAGAGTATGGCTATCCAAGAACCAAAAGAATTTCTTTTCTCTATAACTAGTAATACTATATATTGAATGGCAACCACTGTTTATTCGTGAGATGGTTTTATTTGAATATTTTAATCACTATTCAAAAGTGGATTGTCGATCAATGTGTAGTCTCTAATACATCAAAATTTTTATGTTTCAAATCTGTTTATTTTTAGGAAGATTATTCCTAAATATTTTTAGAAATAAATATTTATATATCAAAAGAAGAATATGGCTATCCAAGAGCCAAAAGAATTCCCTTTCTCTATAACTAGTAATACTATATATGGCAACCACTGTTTATTCGTGAGATGGTTTTATTCGAATATTTTAATCACTATTCAAAAGTGGAATGTCGATCAATGTGTAGTCTCTAATACATCAAAATTTTTATGTTTCAAATCTGCTTATTTTTAGGAAGATTATTCCTAAATATTTTTAGAAATAAATATTTATATATCAAAAGAAGAATATGGCTATCCAAGAACCCAAAGAATTCCCTTTCTCTATAACTAGTAATACTATATATGGCAACCACTGTTTATTCGTGAGATGGTTTTATTCGAATATTTTAATCACTATTCAAAAGCGGATTGTCGATCAATGTGTAGTCTCTAATACATCAAAATTTTTATGTTTCAAATCCGTTTATTTTTAGGAAGATTATTCCTAAATATTTTTAGAAATAAATATTTATATATCAAAAGAAGAATATGGCTATCCAAGAACCAAAAGAATTCCCTTTCTCTATAACTAGCAATACTATATATGGCAACCACTGTTTATTCGTGAGATGGTTTTATTCGAATATTTTAATCACTATTCAAAAGCGGATTGTCGATCAATGTGTAGTCTCTAATACATCAAAAATTTTATGTTTCAAATCTGTTTATTTTTAGGAAGATTATTCCTAAATATTTTTAGAAATAAATATTTATATATCAAAAGAAGAATATGGCTATCCAAGAGCCAAAAGAATTCCCTTTCTCTATAACTAGTAATACTATATATGGCAACCACTGTTTATTCGTGAGATGGTTTTATTCGAATATTTTAATCACTATTCAAAAGCGGATTGTCGATCAATGTGTAGTCTCTAATACATCAAAATTTTTATGTTTCAAATCCGTTTATTTTTAGGAAGATTATTCCTAAATATTTTTAGAAATAAATATTTATATATCAAAAGAAGAATATGGCTATCCAAGAACCAAAAGAATTCCCTTTCTCTATAACTAGTAATACTATATATGGCAACCACTGTTTATTCGTGAGATGGTTTTATTCGAATATTTTAATCACTATTCAAAAGCGGATTGTCGATCAATGTGTAGTCTCTAATACATCAAAATTTTTATGTTTCAAATCTGTTTATTTTTAGGAAGATTATTCCTAAATATTTTTAGAAATAAATATTTATATATCAAAAGAAGAATATGGCTATCCAAGAACCAAAAGAATTCCCTTTCTCTATAACTAGTAATACTATATATGGCAACCACTGTTTATTCGTGAGATGGTTTTATTCGAATATTTTAATCACTATTCAAAAGCGGATTGTCGATCAATGTGTAGTCTCTAATACATCAAAATTTTTATGTTTCAAATCTGTTTATTTTTAGGAAGATTATTCCTAAATATTTTTAGAAATAAATATTTATATATCAAAAGAAGAATATGGCTATCCAAGAACCCAAAGAATTCCCTTTCTCTATAACTAGTAATACTATATATGGCAACCACTGTTTATTCGTGAGATGGTTTTATTCGAATATTTTAATCACTATTCAAAAGCGGATTGTCGATCAATGTGTAGTCTCTAATACATCAAAATTTTTATGTTTCAAATCTGTTTATTTTTAGTAAGATTATTCCTAAATATTTTTAGAAATAAATATTTATATATCAAAAGAAGAATATGGCTATCCAAGAACCAAAAGAATTCCCTTTCTCTATAACTAGTAATACTATATATTGAATGGCAATCACTGTTTATTCGTATGACTGTTTTATTCGAATATTTTAATCTCCATTCAAAAGCGGATTGTCGACCAATATGTAGTCTCTAATATATCAACATTTTTATTTTTCAAATCTACTTATTTTTAGGAAGATTATTGTTAAATATTTTGTCTTTGATTTGATAAATAAACCTGGAACTAGTATTTATATCTCTGAGACAAAAGGAGAACTTTTATTTTTAATGAAGACATAAAAGAATTCCCTTCTATTAAAACAGTATGGAACTTATAATACTGTATATTGAATGGCAACAAAAGTTTATTCGAGAGAAAGTTTTATTCAAATATTTTAATCTTCATATAAAAGCGGATTGTCGACTTATAAATAGTTTCGTGAATGGTATGACATAAAATTCATGGATAGTATCTACTAACTGTTATGAAACTTAATCTTAAATATTCTGTGTTTATTTAGTTATTGAATTTTACGTGCAAATATGGATCAAGTATTTATATAACTGGTAGAACTAGTATGAACGGGTATAGAAAGTGAGCATTTATTTTTAACGAAGAACTAAAAGAATTCCCTTCGATTAAAACGAAATGAAACTAATAATACTGTTACGGAATTTCTGGGGTTCGTTTGGATAGTGGGAGTTATATGGTGTGGAGAACGCTCAATCAGCAGGCGGCAGTATAAAATGAAACAACGACGTTTATTTACACCAAGACCCACAGGACAGCACAAGGACGACAACTATATACAGCACAGAAGACGATTATCTTCAGCCGAGACGTGCAGCATACAACAGTATACACAGCAGCTCTACTCCGTTGCTGCTCCGCTAGTCCCTGGAAGACGAGTTCTTCACCGTCGCTTCCGACTACTCTTAGACTCCACTGGTCCACGACCCCAATTCAAGACTGGTCCACCACTACTCGGCAGCGGCAGGACTGCTTCCTTTTATAGGCATCAGGAGGCGGGTCTAGAAGCCTCTCAACCAATCAGGAACGTTCGAGGCGTAACTCGGTTCCTACTCGATGGATCGGGAAAATTCTCGATGTTTTCGGTATTATCTATTTTGGCGCCAAAGTCGCCAAAGGGTCGCCAAGTTTGTAGCCAAGCTCTGGGATCCCTTTGGAACCCACTATGCTGGGAAGCCGCATCAAGGATTCGTAACAATACGGTATGTTGAAGTTAATAAAAGTTTGTTAGCGAGGTAGTCGATGTAGTAAGGAAAAAAGATACAGTTCCGATTCGATAGACAACATTAAAGTTTTATTTTATATGAAACAGGCGGAAATTCTCATTTCATTTCTTCGATATAAAGTAGAAACCCTGTTTCACTTGTTTTAGCACAGAGAAATGCACAAGACCATGCATATGTAAAATTTATTTAAAAATAACTTTCCAAACAGTTTAGGATTCGAAAAAAAAATGAGAAAAGGGGAAGACAAGACTAGAGACAAAGCGCACTATAAACTTGTCCATCAGTAAATAAGAAAGAAGAAACTGATCCTAAAATTGTTGTTTTTACCAAAAGTTAAGCCTTTCTGTTTTTCGTACTATTCATAAATGAATTTAGAGATTCATCTATTGCATGTTAGGCCGCGGTGGCCTGGTGGTAAGGTCACGGCTTGTGAGCCGTAGGGTTTCATGTTCGAGACCCGATTTCCACCGAAGAACCGTCGTGTAAGGGGGTCTGTTGCACGTTAAATCCGTCATGCCAAACGCCTTCCCGCTGGTGTGGTGTGGAGAGGGGGGTGCCAGCTCAGATGTCGTCCTCGTCATCTGACCGCGGTTCAAAATGACGAGGTCCGTCCCAAAATAGCCCTAGTGTTGCTTTACAAAGGGGCGTTAATATATATATAACTAAATAAATTAATATAACTAAACTAAACTGTAGCATGTTCGATGTACTATTTGAATATCTTTCAAAATGAAGAAGAAAATTAAAAAAAAAAAATAAGTCCTTTAACTTTGAAGACATTAAATTCAATTGTAATAAAAATAAATCGAAAAAGAATGTAAAGTAGCTTCGTTCCTATTGGAAATTGTAAGTGGTAGCTTTTGATTTTAATCAGTGCTATTTCCCCCTCCCCTTTTCAAAGAAACAGTGGTCATATTTTCATATGAATGGCAACTCTTTTTGAGATGGGAAAAGCAGGAAAATATATTAAGAGAAGAAAATTACCTTTCGGAGATTTTTTGAGATTGGTTTCTGAAAGGAATGGGAGCCTTTCTTTCTTTCTTTCTTTCTTTTTTTTTTTTTTTTGTCTTTTTATTTTATGGAAATGAGATTTGTGCTATTGAATAATGTAATTTGAGAAGAGGATCGCGAGAATAATTGAAATCAGATATATCTGGGAAGATGAGAAATATTCTCGTTTTCTCGGAATGAGATTTTCCCGAGTCATGAAGTATGGAATCATTTAACAATAATTAAGTGCCTCGTTGGTTTAATAAAAGATTTTTTTCGCTATCAAAAGCGCTTGGAGGTTTAAATTAACTTCTTGCGCCTTTTCAACGAGGAAGATGATGATAAAAATTTCATTTAGAATTTGAGAATGATTTATATTTTAAAGAGCGTATCCTATCTTTTTTTTTAGTTTCTTTTCTTTACTGTAAAAGGAATTTATTATAGCTTCTTTTTTTCCATTTATTTCATTTTGTGCCGCGATGTGAGATTTCTCTGCCTTTAGTACATACAGAGCGTCCATAAAAAACATGGGGTTTTTGATCCAATTTTTTTTAAATTTAATTAATATTATATATATGTACTTAAAGGTTAATTAATCAAGAATTTAACCGTTTAGTAAATTTTAATATGTGCCTCGATTGTGGTACGGCACACATCGAAGCAGTATTGAATCTCTTCCTATGTCCTGGCCAGCATGTGTGAAGCAATTTTTGCCATACAGGTGATTATTCTTTGCCTGATATGGTTGTTGTTGTTTCTAATGGCATCTGTCATAGACAAACCCACTGACGAAGTCGGCGATTTTAAGCAGAGAGAGCGTCTCTTGTTTTCTAATAGCGCCATCTAGGGCGAAGAGTACGTCTTAGCTACTCATGCGTCACATCCCTTTTTACGGGACGGATCCGAATCAGAGAACGATCACCTCTGATCCAGTCTCCTCAGTAGTACGTCAGATTTATATGTGCGCCAGCCACCACACACATGATGAGTCTTCGACTGGCGGAGTTCGAACTCACATTCCAAGGGTTACGAATCCAACACTCTATCAACCAGGCTATCCCGGCCTTCGTCTAAGACGGTTTATATCCTGAATTTTCTCAACGTAAACAAGACTCTCGACATGTCCCAGAAGAAAAATCTAATGGAGAGAGATCCGGGCTTTTTGGAGGCCAAGAATGCACTATGGAATGAGAGCTTCTTACGTTGTTTCAAGGCCAATGACGCTACCTAGTGTTGAAAAAACCAGCTTAAACTGGTGTGAATAAAATTTGATGAACTACTAATTTCTTTAAAATTAACTGATCTGACCAAACTTATACCTTTAACTCGATATGATTTTTTAAATTTCTGGAATTCTTTTAATGAAACCCTGTACTTTATTTTGATATGTGTTCTGTTTTTCAGTAATTTCTTATTATACATAAAACCACATTCGGAGATCCTTTCGTTAAATCGGATTTTCGATTTTCTGTTTTATTAGATCGCTTCAATTTGGTGCAGACATGTTCATAACTTTTAATTATTATTACGTGAGGATCGTGTGATGAAAATGATGAACTATTTATTTTCAGCATATATAATATAAATTCACTCTTTAATGATACAGTTTGCAATTAAATACCAGAAGAACTGGTTTAAAGGAGCTTATGAAAAATATATAGCAATGCTATACGATTGGCATTGCGTTGAGTTTGGCCGGTTCTACATAATGCTATAGGAATTCTTGTTATCCGTCAGAACTGTATACAGTATAAGAATGACGAGGTCAATTGTTTTATAGAATGCCATATATGATCAAATTGCATACGGAGTTTTAATGTATACATAAAGCTATATATACCTACCATATGTCAAAGATATTTTTAAGATATGAGAAAGATGAAATAAACTGGTATATAAAGCTGTAGGTATTCTTATCGTCTTTCTTTATGATATGAGAATGCCCAGATAAACCAATTTATAGCAACGCCATCTAGGATCAAATTGCGTAGGGGTTTCTTATGTATATATTGCCGCATTGAAACGAGGCAGTCGACTCTCCATGGCCGAATGGTCATAGTATTGGTCTCGTAATCAAGAGATCGTAAGTTCGAATCTCGCTAGAGTAGCATCAGGAAATATTGTGTTATGCGCTGTCTGGGAGCATCAGGGGATACTCTATTATGCATTTAGTAGCACCAGGAAGCACTATTCTAGGGCATTATCTGGTAGCATCAGGAAATATTATATTACACATTATTTAGTAGCATCAGATACTGGGCAATGTTTCGTAGCATCAGAAAGTACTATACGAGGCATTGTCTCGTAGCATCAGAAAACACTATACTAGGCATCGTCTAGCAGCATCAGGAAGTCTAGTAGCATCAGGAATCACTGTAATAAGCATTGCCTAGTAGCATCCGGAAGTATTATATTAAGCATGTTTGGAACATATTTTCAGAAACTATTGGAAAAACGCGCCTTTGTAGTTCCGCAGTCCTTCATTACCAAGTTCATGCAACAACAATGTGATATTTTGATTTTTGTAGCAATTGAATGTAAATACTTTCTATTTGTATTAAAAGTATCCCCTGATCTTCAGAAGAATTAAAACCGTAACAAAATATGGAAATTTAAAAATTCCACTTATATATTGAAAGCTTCCGCACATATACAATGTTAAGATAAAAATGACTCCATTTTTTTACTTTTACATTTCTCGCAATATCCGCACGACTTTTAATTTAATATCATGCATCTTATAAACATATTCGAATTTCTTTCCTTCGAAAGATTGCTTACCGAACAGAAACCAGCTTCGGAAACAAGTTTAAAAAGTTCGAATAAAACTTTCTTACATAAAAAGTTACAGTTCGATATTTTATATTACCAGTTTCATTTCATTCGAAATAGATGGAAATTCTCCTTTCATTTCATTGGTAGAAAATAGAAACATCGTTCTTCTTCTTACTTCAAAGCCCCGAGAAATATACAAGCTCATTTAAACGTAAAACGTAATTCGAAAAAAACCTCCGGAACAATTTCGTCATTTCGGTGAGCCCGAAAGTAAAATAGAAAAATATATACGCTGGGAAAAAGGTACAGGACAAGCTGCACGAAAAAACTTTTTCGAACGAAATAAATAAGAAAATAAATTCCAAAAGTTGCCGTCGCGAGTGAACGCTGTTAAGTATTTCTGGCCTCAAAAAATTTCGAAGGTGAATTTCGTAGTTATGCACCCAGAACACGCTTGCTGTACTATTTGAATAAATTTTAGAATGAACTGCGAAAAAAAACCCAGAAAGAAATGAAACAAAAAAAATACTTTTCTGTAAGTTGAATACATCAAATTCAATCAGTATAAAGTCGAAAAGAAAGTAAAATAGTTTCCTATTGGCGAATATAACTTGTGGATTTTTTTTTTACTTCTTATTTTTCCATTTCGCTTTCTTTTCCTTTAAATGAAACAGTGGTCGTCTGCAAAGTAGACAGATATTTTCATATGATGGGATAGCAACACTTCTCGCGATGGGAAGACGAGAAGGTGTATTAAGAAAGGAAAATTACTTTTCAAAGATTTTTCCCGAGATTGCTTTCGGTGAAGAGTTGGGTTCTTTTCATGGAAATCAGTCTAAGGTGAAAAATAACGTAATTTGAAAAGAGAGTCTTAAGAATAATTGAAATCAGATATGTTTTTGAGAATGGAAAAAAAGAAAAGCTTTTCCGAAATGAGATTCTGCCTAGAAATAATGCCTGGAATCATTTAACAATAATTAAGTGCCTTCATTGTTTCTTTTAATAGCATTTTATTTTCTATCTTTTCTATTGAAGGTCGTTGCAGGTTTAAATTGACTTTCGCGTCCTTTTCATTGAAGAAAATAGTAACAAAAATTTAATTTCGGGTATTGAAAGTGATTTATTTTATTGAAGAACGTATAATAACTCTCTTTGTTTTCATTTATGGTGAAAAAGAAGTTTTTAAGTGAAGTTTTTAAAAGATTTTTTTTGAATTTACATATTTTTTTTTCTTTTTGGTTAAAGACATTTTCCTAATGGATATATAATTTTATTTTTAATGACATAAATATTACAAAATTGCAGGCAAAATCGTCATGATTTTATAATGAATCTAAACATCTGTAATTAAATTTTTAAAAAGCTGTGAAACCATAAATCTGGTTCAAATTAAATGATGATTGTATTTGAGAAAGATCTTCATTTAATAATGCTTTCAATTTTTTAGTAATTTTTTTTCTCTCTCGTGACTTTTCTATTTTAAGTCAAAATCATTAAATTCAAATCTTTGAAACTTGTAATCTAGAGAATGTTTGTACCTTTAACTGCAAATAGTAAACTGATTGTTTCTTCTGTAGCTTCATCCATATTAAAATAAAGAAATAAAGTTGGAGATGAAAGGCTATTTTTCTTGGCATATTTCTCGGAATTTTTCTAGAATCAAAAGCAATCAGTATTTGTATCTTAAATCTTTGAAGCACACAATTTTAAGAAATTAAAAACTTTTGTTACATACTTTTTTATTATAAAACAATGGAGAAAACACTCATTTAAATTATTTAATATAAAACATTGCTCAAAATAAGACCAAAATTAGTACACATACATTAGTAAAAAAAAAATTATTCAACTCATAATAAAATAACGCACTCCATTTTGAAAGACAAAAATTCATTGTATCGAACAATATGCCAACCTTAATTACAGCTAGGGATTCCAATACCGGACCAAAATTTCAATACCGATATTCGGTATTTTTTAAATCTTAATACCGGGATACCGGTTTTAATACCGGTATAAGACATTTTAGGAAAAGAAAGAAAACGCGGGTGTTTCTTTGTTTTATTTACCAGTTTTATTAGAGAATGTAAATATCACAAAAATAATTTGTAACTTATAAATTATAACAGTATATAAAGAATCACAAAAAAGTAAAGGAACAGCTTTTTTTACTTTTTAAAGAAAACACAGGTGTTTGTTTTATTTGCCAGTTTTGTTAGAGAGTGTAAATTTTAAGACAATTTATTCTAAACTTAATCAGATTTGAATTGGTTATTTTCTTTTATTTTTCATTTTCATTTTTAAAATTATTATAATTATGCAAATACCATAAGACATTTTCTATTTCGGTATGCCTTTCTTCTGTGCGATTTTTCAATGTAATTTATAATTCTTCAGATAGTGATGTGTGCTGTTCTTTCAGTGACTGCAACATGAAATTTATTGTTCCATTAGCTGTTAATAAATTAGAATCTTTCAGACATTATGCCTCAATAGTCAGTTTTATTGGAAGTAGAGCTCATATAGTTCTGGATATTAAGTCGAATTCACTATCTGAAAAAAATAATTTACAAGTTTAAGTCGATTATTGCTTTTTGGATTGGATTTCTCAGTTTCAAAAATCGTTCCATCATTAGGAGTAAACTGTTCCAACGTGTATTATTAGAATCTAATATTAACATATATTCTATTTTATTTTCAGTTAGTATATATTTTAGTAATATATCCCTTTTTTATAGGGGAAGTTTAAATATCTTAACAATTTTTCGAACTTTATAAATTATAGGAAGCAATTTTTGATAGGTTAATATTTCATCTTCATTAGCAATATCTTCTTCAACAATTACATTGTCATTATCTTCATTGTCAATATCACTCTCACACTTACTCTCTTCTAAGTTGGAATCCGAAGTTTCTATATCCACAGTATTTGGATTCTTCTGTTTTTTATTTTTTTGGTTTAATAAATCTATTACTCCTAATTGAATTTCATGTTTGTGTTAAAATATATCTCATTATGCATAAGGCCGACGTCCTGGCCTAGGGGTAGCGCGTCTTCCTCGTGATCTAGGCGTCCCGGTTTCGAGTCCCGGTTAAGGCATGGTTGTTCTTTTCCTTGTGTTCTATCTGTGAGGTGCGTGAATGAGCCCCCCTTTAAAAAGGGGTTGTGCAAGCGAGTGTGTGTGTGGTATATTCATTTGAGCTAGAAGTCAGACTTCTGCCCTCGGGTGCTCAGGGGTCTTTTCCCTCAGAAGCTACTGCGCAAAATTTGGCTGAAATAGTCACACGACAAAAAAAAAAAAAAAAAAAAAAAAAATGCATAAGATATTAGACAATAGGTGAAACAGTTTTTAACCTACTTAGTTCTAAAGATATAAACAAGTTTTTGTTGATAAGTATAAAAGGCATACAATAAAGCATTTCAAATTAATTTTTATAAGTAGTTTTTAAACTAACATGTAAGTTTGATGAGACATTAAAATGATGAGGGGTTTTTTTTAAAAAAGAAATCCATTTATCGGAATTCAGATTTATGAAAGATTTATTTTGTCCTAAATAATCTCCCAAAATATATTCCCAAAAATTTGTATTTCTAATTTCAAATATCAGAATATTTGAAATATCAGAAATATTTGAATAAATTTCCCCCAACCCTTTTCATGACACGAACATTTCAATTGAACAGTGCGCATTCTTTTCTTCAATTAAAACTAGAAACAAAATCTTCGAACTGGCAATCATTTATGACAAAGGCAGAAGAAACGAGAAACACTATTCAATTGTGAATTGATTCTAAAATTCCAGCAGCTAAAATAGCATTTAATTAATAGTTTTAAAAGTTTCAATCCAAGGTGTTCTCGGACGGCGCTAAATTACAAAGCCCCGGTATTATTTCACCGGAACAACTGCTATCAACACAGCAGCATCTTCTTTCCCAAACAGAAACAGAGACAATTAATTAAACAGCCGGAAGGCGTTAGCCTTGGCGAGTTTTGGCGAGAAATAAATTGTTCAACTGGACGCGTGGAATCGATAGTGAACACTTTTCACGGCAGTGAGCGGAGAATTTGCTTTAATCCCCCGGGGGGATTACGGGCAACAAATGCGACACTCCCTAGTTTCCAAAACGTTGCCCCCCACCGAACTCAATTAGCCGGCTCATGTTTTTATAAGGGAAACTGCGAGACTTAATCATTTTGGACAACGTTTTGCATTAATTAATGTCTCCAAGAAGAGAGACTTGCCTTTGTTTGAGATATATTGATGAATTCTGCATGTGAGTAATTAGACAGCGTGTTTCAATATCGATTTGGAAATTAAATTAAATCTGAAATATAGTAAAAGATCATAGTTCAATATTTTTTTTTTCTTTTTCGTTTATAAATAAAGGGACATTTAATAGGACGCTGGACTTCATTAGTCACTTTTGCTAATTATTCATATAAGATTGTGAAATTTTTTCATGTAAAAGTATTAAAATATAAGTACATCAAATATCTTTTTAACATACTCTTTAAATCAAAATATATTATTTTTTAATTAAAAGAAATATAATTGTTTTGAAATGTATGGATATCAATATTTATAAGCAAATCAGGATGATTATCCAACTAGCGACATTTAAATCTATTTTTGCTTTTGTTTAGACTTCCTGTTTGAAACGTATTCCTTGATTTCTTTTATATCTTCTTTCTTCTATCGAAATGTACTTTTGACAACACGCTGCGCCCTCTCCAGAGCATTTCTAATTATACTTTGCAGGTCTATTAATTAGCTAATCAAAGCATTAAAACCACTGGAGTTCGAATTTTTTGACGATTGCAATACTTTCTTTATATTATGTATACCAGAAAAAAAAAAAATATATTTATATTCAGTCAAAACTATACTTGCGTTTCATCCATTTACTCAATAAATAAAACTTCTCTCTTAGATAAGTTTTATACTATCCCAATCAGAAATCCCCGTTGCATCTTAGTTTTGATACCATTGTCAAGCTTATAAGCCAGTTAACAGTTACGAAATACTGGCAATTGCTTTTGTCTTGTGGTCTTGTTACTTGGCTGCGAACCCGAAGGTCCCAGGTTCTATCCTCGCTCATAAAAAATCGCCGCACCATCTTAGCTTTTGTATATTTGACTGTTGCCATTCAGCAATAAATAATAAAAGCGATGCCATATATGCTAGGAAATTTATATATATATATATATATAGATTTGTTTATTTTTATTTTTTAAAAGAAATAAATTTACATGAAATTTGACAGTCTGTCGTTCAAATGCAAGACGAAATATTTATGGAAAAAAAAAACATAAAGAGCTTTTCACATAAAACTTATGCCCTATTTATCAAATAAGATGTAGATCCTTAGCATACTTTGAACCAAATCCATTTAGAGCTTGACCGTCTGTCACATGCATGTTAACGCATAACTAAAAAAATGTAAGGATTTAGGCAATTTAATTTCTGTTACGCATCCTGTTATTAAAGCTGCAGTTTTATATAAAATTTTTGTCTCAATTCGTTAGAAAAGAAGGTTTCCTATATCATCGGTTTTCTTCAATACACCACGAAGTACAAAGCGCTCATGCATTGTACATGTGGCGTTCATGACCTGGCTCAAAGTTTACATATTTTGACTTTGAGAAAGGTGATAAAACCTTTAGAATTATTATAAAATTCTGTCGGATACTTTTTAATAAAAACGTTCATAACTCATGGTGGCTTCCGATTTTATTTTGTCTTAAATCAGTGTTTTAAAGGGTGTTTCAAGTTATCTCCCATTTGCGGTTATGGATAGATATTGACTGTCATGTCAACAAATAGGATAGAAATAGATTTTAAAAAAGTGATTCTGATTAAAATCTCTCCAAACCATCTCTCTGAAACTTTATCGCAAACGCTGATAACCAGGTTGTTCCCTTTTCCCTAGCCTTGTATATTTAAATACTAGCCGCTTTTGGCGACCAGCCGGTTTGCCAATCTTAATGTACGTTAAAATTTTAATAATTAAATATTTTATGGAACTCCCATTTTAATTGCTTCTTCATCAAAATATTTTAAAACTTCAAATTTTGATAGTCATATAATTCCCTCATAATATTATAAAGCCCTTCAGCCATAACGTAATATGTATTTTTTGTTAACTCCCGTAGAATTTATGCTTTAAATTAAAGTGGAAATGATTAAACTGCAATAAATATAATATTTTTTTTTTTTTTTTTTTTTTTTTTACTGAGCATTTAGCATTTTTTTAAAAAATATGAGTACTGAAAACAGAGTCGCTGAGTATTTAAACAAACCTTATGGGCACTAAAGAATATTTTGCTTAATTTATAAAATATCTCAAGACGTTTTCAACAAAATTTTCTCAGATTCATCATGAACAGATCGATTCATTAACAATGTTTAGTTTTAAATGCATCAAACACTAAAAAAAATAAACAGAATCGCTTGAAATAATCTGTCGAAAACATTTAAACCTTCAAAACCAAGTCCATATTGTCAACAATCAGAACACAATGCGCATGCCTGAATTTTCAACGCCAATTATGGTAACGCAAATGCGTGAATTTTCTACTCCAGTTGGGGTAACGCTATGCAGATTATACATTTTTAATTTCCTTTATTCTGTGTTATTTTAATTCAAAAGTACTTCAGAATGAATCTGAAAGATCGATTCATTAACAATGTTTAATTTTAAAAGCATCAAACATTAAGAAAATAAACAGAATCCTTTGAAATAATCTACCGAAAATTACTTAAGTTTATCCTCTTGAGCGTGGGAAAAAAAGCTGAAGCCTTACTCATTTGGCGGGGGCGAAATGAAAAGATTTTTTTGGCGGGAAAGTTAGTTCTTAATTAATAATTAAAATTCTAATTAAAAATTCAAAAAAGGGACCCCAGGTGCACATTCTCGACCTCCAAGGTATACACGTATCAAATTTGGTAGCTGTAGGTCGAACAGTCTGGCCTGTAGAGCGCCAACACACACACACACACATTGAGCTTTATATAAGTATAGATAAATGATTCGATATACTGCAATAAATTTAATTAGAACCATCCTCGCACTCCTCCCACCAACCATCAATTTATAAAATTATTGAATGCCATTATAATTTTTATTTCCATCTTCCTCTTGCATCATATATATTCATCTTCTTCTACATGCATTTATCTTCTTGCGATGACTATGAATTTCCTACATCAAAAAATCTAGCGGGAGTGATCTTTTCAAAACTTTCTGACATTCTCTCTAATAATTGTTTTATCCCAAAGATGGCGCTGGTGAAAAACAGTTGCAAAATATTAAAATTTTGAGAGAATTTGGCATATTTACTGAATCTATCGTGTCATCCTTGGCGAGTTTTGGCGATTAATCCGTGGCGTGATGTTAATAGTATCCGAAAATCAAATTTGTGTTTTTGGCGCGAGAGTTCCAACGGATTGAAATAAGAATTTGACACAGAAATACACTTGCAATCACAAAATGCCATATCAAATTTGTTATATTTGAGCCATTGTGTTTTTGAGTTATCGCTTTTACATTTTTCTGAACGTACAGACCGACAGACGGTGAATACCTGGGCGGATGGATTTAGCTCAAACTTCGATAAGTGTCTGTATTAGAGACGTTGAATCTGTGTACTGATTTTTATCTATCCAGCTGTTTTCGTTTTGTGTTTATTGAGTAAATTTATATTTTAATAGCCTGACAGACAGACTTCCTCAAAAAGGATTTTGCTCAACATTTGATAGAAATCTACATATATCAAAATCTACTTTGATAGAATACCAAATTCCATTCACCTGGCCTAAAACGTTTCCGAATTATCTTTGTCACAGACAGAATACCAAAAATGTGTTTCCTCAACTCTGGGTGGTTTAAAGCGTGGAGATTCGTCAAAGTTTCCAGTTCGAATTTTTTCTTAGATTACAATACTTTCTTTGTACCACGTATACGAGAAAGTACATATGTATATTAAGTCAAAACTGCACTTGCGTTTCATCCATTTACTCAATAAATAAAACTTCTCACTTAGATAAGTTTTACACTATCCCAATCAGCAATCACCAATATATCTTAGCATAAAAGAAATCCTCACTTTATCAGATACAAAAAAACAACCTCTAGACGCAATTCTAGCAAGGCATTTAGATTAGAAGAAATGCTGAGGCCGAACGAAATGCTGGGACAATCGATTGCCTAACAACGAAACCCACTTTCCTCAGCCCTGTCACATGACTTAAGGGGTATGAATCTTCCGATTCCCTCCCCCTCCCCTTCATCCATAGCATGGTCAACTTTCTTGATGGATGGATGAGGGCTATCTTGCCCAATTTGGACTCTAGAGTGGACACGGGTTGACTAAGATTACGACATCGCCTGGCTTTTTCGCTCCCTCTGGTCCGGTGTATCGTGTTTCTTTACTTTTCTGTCCGTCGACCACCCTTATCGCTGAGAATGGATGTCTTTATTTTTTAAGGGGTAAAAAGGAAAGCAATGTGTTTGTTTGCTATTTCGTGGAAAGGCTTTTAAGAAATTTGGGGAAAAGTGTGATAACGAAACAGAGATGGATGTTTACTTTCAAATGGAGTTTATTTTTTAGTCATTGTTTGATGGCAGTTCATAATATTAAGAAAACACAGAGATTTTATGTTTTCACCGTAGCTCTTTTATCAAAAGTCTAAATAAAAATACAAACCAAGGGTATTTTATTTTTTTAAAAAAACTCTTTTATCAAATACCTTTTTATCAAATGGTCCCTTTTATCAAACCCTTTTATAAAAATATTATTAAAATCAAAATTAACTGTAGGTCCTTTTATCAAAATTATCTTAGGTCTTTTATCCAAAAATAACCGTATTCCTTTTATCAAAATTATCGTAAGCCATTTTATATAAAAAAAAATAACCGTATCCCTTTTATCAAAATTATTGTAGGCCCTTTTATAAAAAAATAACCGTATTTCTTTTATCAAAATTATCATAAGCCATTTTATCAAAAAAAAAAAAGTATCCCTTTTATAAAAATTATTGTAGGCCCTTTTATAAGAAAATAAACCGTAACCCTTTTATCAAAATAAAAAATTATGTTGGCGAATTTATCAAATATTGGCTAATTGTGCTTATAACCCCAAAAGCGCAATAAAATTAAGTACATTAATTTTAAATTAAAATGTTTCTCTTCTTTAGGGCATTCTGAATCTTATTAAAAGATAGTTTTAGTTTTTTATGCTAAGAATACGATGTATTAGAAGAATAATCATGCACTGGCCATTGTTGTTGTTTATAATGGCACTTGCCGTGGACAAGCACGCTGACGAAGTCAGCGATTTTAAGCCAAGGGAGCGTCTCTTGTTTTTAGTAGCGCCAACTAGGGCCAAGAGAACGTCTTAACTACTCACGCATCACATTCGCTTGCACAACCCCTTTTTACAGACCCCTTTTTACAGGGGGGCACATTTACACATCTCACAGATAGAACAGATGAAGAACAACCATGCCCGAACCGGGACTCGAACCCAGGACACCCAGATCACGGGGAAGAAACGCTACCCCTATGCCAGGACGCCGGCTCACTGGCAGTACTATACATTAATGAATAAATCTTATCAAAATAAAAGGAAGTATTAGTTTCCTATTATCAAGCTAGTACTCTTATCAAACAGGACTTTTTTATTAATCAAGGCACTCTTACCAAATTTCCTAATTGGGCTACAATACCAAGGTGCATATAGTTAAATATATTGATTATAATTTCGAATCAATAAACGTTCCCTTTCTTTAGCACATTCTGAATCATTATTAGAAAAAAAAAAGCACCGTTCCTTAATTTTAAGTTTGTTGTTTGTTTCTTATGGCACTTGCCACTGACAAGCCCACTGTTACGAAGACAGCGATTTAAGCCTGAGGGGGAACGTCTCTTATTTTTTATAGCAGTGCCAACTAGGGCCAAGAGTACGATTTTGCCACTCACGCATCACTCATTCGCTTGCACAACCCCTTTTTACAGGAGGGCACATTCACACATCTCACAGATAGAACAACCATGTCCAAACCGGGACTCGAACCCGGGACGCCCAGATCACGGGAAAGACGCGCTACCCCTATGCCAGGACGCCGGCTTAGTTTTAAGTATTTTATACTAAAAATACCATGCATTAAAAGAATAACCATTCGCTAAAGATATTAATAATATCAGTCTAATCATATCAATCAGCATTGATTAAGTCTTATCTAAATAAAAGAAAGTATTATTGAGCCTATTGATTGGTTAGCTTTGCAAGCAAAATGACGAAATTAATGAACAAGTGATTCGATTGTCCTATTTTTCACAATTTCTGCAAGTTAATGTTTTTACATTCTAATTTTTTAGATTTAATTATTACATTCAAATATTACCAAACCTATTTTATTACCGAAGGATAAATACAGATAGGACATGATTATTTAATGTTTCCTTCAAAGAAATTACTCTGTACTACTAAACATCTTTAATATTCCTACAACGATGCAAATATTCCCAAGCCTCATATTGTCATCCCTTTCTGTACTTTCGTCTTTACATATATCCATTCAACTGACAGAGAACCCCAGAGATTCCAAATTCGGGGATATTCTGTGGCGAAAAGAAAATATTAGTACTTTTGTTGTTGCACTTCTTCGGAACTTGAGAATAGTTGCCACTTAAACGAATTTTTTATTCATGAAAAAAATATCACAAGCTGAGGTTAGAAAAATAAGACAGAGATGTAACTACCAAGGAATGGTAAGAACTTTTGTGTCGGCTCCTTATCGTAACAGAACAACAATAACTTAGTTTTACTGTCGTCAGAATGTTTTGAATACTTGTATTCGAGACACAAGCACATGCGTGTCACAGATTAATTAATTTACTAAGGAATTTAAAGTCCATCAAGTTCCCCTTTTAAAAAGTCAAGCGATGACGAATATATACATAGAATGCAATACAAATGCATAGTAAATTTTGAAAAAAAAATCATAAGAAAACGATTAAAATTTCGTTTTTATTCGATAAAAATAATACACATCGACTGCACAAAATGCAGAAAGTTAACTCAGATAAGTTTAACAGTAAATCTAGTTCAGCTGGTTAAACTTATCTGAAACCAGTTCTGACTTGCCAGTAAAGCAAGCATCATTTCTTACTTTTTGGGAAAATGGCATAAATCGTTATTTGGAAAATATTATAAAAACTCCAGAACTGTCCAACTTAATAATGTTATATTATACTATTATGTAAAGACATACTTTATTTCATTTAAATAAAATATTTGAATCTATCTGAAAGCATCAACTTAGGGCAATAATTAGAGAATTAAACATTGATTTAACAAAAACTGAATTTAATGTTGGACACTAGAATTTTTACATTGTTTATGAAAACTTTCTGTTGTCAGACGATAATTTTCGATGCTAAATATATAATCACAAATCTCCAACGATAAATGGGTCCAGAAGTGGAAATTCCCTCGCTTTGTCTACCACTGAGATCATTAGTTAGAAGCCACGTTGCCATCAGCACTGTGCGTACCGCCCCTGAAGAATCACCGCGAAATTCCGCGTTGAAGTCACGGCAAGGGGATGCAGAATTCCGCAGTTAGTCTTTTGCACGCCACTGCGAAACGGAAATTTGCATTCCACTTGTCACCTCCCCTTACCCCCCCCCCCCAAAAGCCCACAATAAACGGCCTCGACATCACGAACTGCCGGTCGATGCAAGTGTCCTCCCTTTTAACCTTGCTGCTCGCAATAAATTTGGTATTAGGCTCGTTCCTGGAAACATGGCTCTTTAATAACGACCCGTTTGGCGTCCCCTTCACCAGTTGCGCAGTTTAATGAGGGACGCACGCAGAGAAACGGTTGAAGTTGATGTCAATAAATTGGGCCAAGTACCTCTCTTTTGGAAAAAAAAAAAGAAAAGAAAGGATCCTGGACATGGAGAGGTTAAAATAACGTTGACGGGCTGATATTCGTTTTTAAGATTTCTATTCCACACAAACTTTAATACTTTCAACAACAAGCAAATGAATGAATACATTCTGCTGTTATTTGGAAATGCCTATATAAAATGATTAGTAATGTTAGATTCTAAATTTAAATAGAAAAATATTAACCCATTAGCTACCACGATACCCTTTTAATTTTGGAATTTTACGTACATCAGTTGGCGCCAAAAAATATATTTTGCAAGCTGGACAGTTTATTTTTATTCTGTAGTATACGGAAGACTGAACCTCGCTTTTGTGAAATCGTGTTTTTTGGAGAAAATATTTAGATACGAATGTCAGCGCATGCGTAGAAAGGCTGAAAAATGTTGTTCGGTCGATGGCAAGTAATTGTCCCGACGGGACAACTACAAGCCGCTGTATTGTATTTTTTCTTACTGCGCATGCGTTTGTAGAATTTGGCGGGTTTTTTTGGCATAAAAATATTGATAACTTATCACAGATTAATTCCGACAATTTTTGCTCCTTGTTCTTTCTAATTCGAGGAGTTTTTTTTTTTATTTGCCACTTTTCTTTTCTGTATTTTCCACATTTAGGTATGTTGTTCATTTTTTTTTTTAAATTTTACCATGCTTCTTTGTATAAATATACATCATTTTAATACGATACGCAGTGAAAAAAAATACAGGGACGCCAAAATGACAATTTATAGCCAAGCATGGAAAACCTAAATCTATCTTATGAAATTGTGGCAAACATAAAATAGTCCCTTTCTGCTCATGCGCTCCCTACTTGCCGTCTTATAACTGGCCGAATGTAAACCAGGAATAAGCATCTTTATTTCAAGCTCTCAATTATTTTGAAATCCATTAACTGTAACCTTTTCGCATCTTTGGGATAACAGCTTTTGTAACTATATCCCTCACTGTGTATGCTCAACTTCAAATGTTATGTAAAATAAACTGAGCAACTAAGGTGTTCAACTTAAGGAAGAAAAGTCGACTAGAATTATGGGTTCGAACTGGATTGTTCAAAAATATGATCATCAAAAAGAATATTATCAAATGCACTATATTTAAGCCCTAGAACAAGATTCATGTGAAATCATTAAATTTTCTAAGTATTTAATTGGAGGGAGAAAATATTGAGTGTAGAGCAAGCCTGTGTGAAACGATTAATCATTTTAGATGCTAACCGAAGATGGAAACTATCAAAATATGCATTCGATTCGAATTTATCTTACTTGAATTTGTTTTTGAAGGTTTATAGTGAATTAGGGTCACCTGAAACTGTAATAAAAATGCATTATCTAAACATTTTAGAACAGGATTTCTGCAAAACGATTAAGTATTTGAGAATTGTATCTGAAAAAGGAAAATGCGGACTAATGGATTCGAATTTTCGATTCAAGTATGTGATCCAGCATTTGCTCATTTTATAGGAAAGATGTCTATGCCATCATATGCATCTTCATCTGAGTGGCAAAGGTAAATATGTTATACAAAATATCTTTTTATTTCTTTCGTAATACTGTTGATAAAGTATGAAGAATCCCAATTGGATGTTTCGTTAAATGTTCCAAAATTTTATTTTAGTAAAGAATGAATGTATTATGATTCCATATTCTTTTGGATTTATTTTAAATTACGAACAAATTATTAATTAAAAACCAACACTCACAATACCAAATATAATTGACATATGTCCAAAAATAATGCATTTTTAAATATATTATTGATATAAATTTTTTAATAATATATATTTATTGATAAGACGTCTTTTAATTTCTTGCGTATATTTAACCGATTGTGATTATTGACATATTGTTAAAATCTTTTATATTTTTTTTCGTATTTTAATGCTAAATACTTAACTGATTGTGATTATTGACATATTAAATGTTTTATTTATTTATAATGATAATGATTACGGTTCTACAAAAAATGGTATAAGAAGTATTTATTCGTAATTCTCTAATAAGCTTTACCTAATTTTGTTATACAGTAATTTGCTAAAGGATATCGTCTTTAATTTACTACTACTTCGCTAATAAAAGCTTTCCAACTGAGATTTTGCGGCACTTTTTGAACTTGTGTAGAAGTCATCACAAGTGCATAAAAGATTATTCATTTTTGCTTTTCTGCTGTAAACTGATTAAAATATCCGTCGATTAAACTGTAATATATGACCAGTTAAAATAAGCACTTCAACTTAAAAAAACGTGTAATTTTATTTTCTTTATATCAAGCATTACTGTATTAAGAGTTTCAAAATATAAAAATACCTGAAAATTATGAATCCATCCTCTGTAATTAAATGTGTTTTAAACAATCTCGTGTAATATATTCAGCATTAATGCCATGCAACATCCTTATTTCCTATCAAATGCAAATTTATTTTAATCCCTTAATCGTCATACCACTACAAATGGATAAATTCGCACTCTAATATTTTTTGAGTATGAATTTATCCATTTCCTAAATCACACATTCCTATATATTGTAAACATCTTGTGTTCTTACACGGAAAAAAAAGCCAGCGCCTTCAAAATATAAGAGCTTTAGAGGAATAAAGACTTTCAACTATAAATATATGCTTAATAAAATCTGTCAACGGACAATCGTTGCTTCGAATAGTAAATATGACGCTTGAACGTTTGATTAATGTTTGCGTATTACGTATTATTCAGCCTCTTTCAATATAAATCCATTGAGAGTAGAAAAAATGGGTGGTGAAATTGGAACTTCTGTATTGTTTCTGGCTCTGAGGATTAATCCATCTTATGGCTGGCAGAAGAGCAAAAAATATTTTGATAGATACTCACGCGATTGAAATGGAAGCAAAAAAAGTACGCGTTTCTGTGATCTTTTGGATATGCAGAAGAAATAGGTGGTTTGATTTGATTAAATTCATATTCGATATGCGTTTATCGTTGCGTAAATTGAAGGCTTCGCAATTTTTGATGTACGAAATATACAAATCAGCGTTAATCTTTGAAAAAAAGGATTCGACGGCGATATTTTGAATCACAAAAATGTTTTTTGAAATTAGGTTTGCCTTTATATAAAAATACATAACCCTAAAATGCATATATATTTTTTTTTTTGTAAACAAAAAGAAAAAAAGTTGCATATAACACAAGAAAATTAAAATTTTTTCAATCATTTTTTTTTTTTGGAAAATTGAAAGAAAAATTTAAAGCATGCAAAGAAATATATTGTGAATTAAACGATATCCCAGTGATACTAATCACATTAAAATGATTTTACAATAAAAAGTCCCTTTTCATCAATATAATTTTTACAAGACAAAAAAAATTTTGATAGCATTTTTAATGATAGAACTATTCATACAACTTGGTATTTTCCCAAGCTTCCAGTATAAATCTAATTCTGTTATCACTATTTCTATATATCGATCTTTTCTACAAATGTTTATTGAAAAGCATTTTAAAAGGATTTAGAGACACTCACTTTTGTCTTTTGGAACAGTCATGTGTAGCCAAATTGCTACATCCTGCATTGAAAGATTAGTATCGCAATAAGTTAAAGATATACCATTTAGTACATACATAGCTCATTGTTAGAATCAATGTATAACAATGTTATGGATGTGTGCAAGTCTTTTATATAAATACAGGTTCTTATCCGATTTTGATGAGTAGTATAGTGATTTTGATGAACTTAGTATAGTATCAAGTCACCTGTCTACTTTATACAACTTAGTATAGTATCAAGTCACCTGTCAACTTTATACAACTTAGTATAGTATCAAGTCACCTGTCAACTTTATACAACTTAGTATAGTATCAAGTCACCTGTCAACTTTATACAACTTAGTATAGTATCAAGTCACCTGTCAACTTTATACAACTTAGTATAGTATCAAGTCACCTGTCAACTTTATACAACTTAGTATAGTATCAAGTCACCTGTCAACTTTATACAACTTAGTATAGTATCAAGTCACCTGTCAACTTTATACAACTTAGTATAGTATCAAGTCACCTGTCAACTTTATACAACTTAGTATAGTATCAAGTCACCTGTCAACTTTACGAAATCCGAAATTTAATCATACTGTGCATTCTATTGCCTACGAGTTTTTATTTTCCTTTATAAGCTTCACAAGACCACTCCAAAAGAAAACAATGTTTGTTTGTAAATCATTTTTGAAATGCTTTTTGATAAACATTTGTAGTGTTAGCGGTTTAGAATCAGATTTAAACTAGAAACTTGGGAAAATACCAAGATGGTAGCTATATGAATAGTTATACCCTTAAAAATGCCATCAAAATCTTTTTTGCATAGTAAAAAAATATATTGGCAAAAAAGGGCTTTTATTTTTACTGCAAAATTGTTTTAACCCTTTTAAAGGGCCATTTTTTTCTAGTCATATCATGTTAAAATATTTTTAGGCTTGAAATTAGAATAAGAAACGGGATTCATTTAGCTTATTAGATAAATTTAATTTGATTAATTGATTAATTTGGTTAAATAATAATTAAGTGACAAATCAAGACACATCATTTTGTGTGAGATAAAGAACTGAAGCATCTAAGTTTCTGTCTTTCTAAAAAAATGTGTCAGAACTTATGCCAACCTACATAATTTGAAACAAAGATTGATAAATTTGGTGGGAAGCATACTTCCCACGGCCCTAGAAGGGGTTAATATGATTTGCATTACTGAGATATTACTTAATTCGCAATGCATCCATTTGTCATATTTTAATGTAAAAAATTTTATGGAAAAATGTAATTAAATTTAAAAAAAAAAACAATTTTTCTTAATTATATGCAGCTATTCAAACCACATTTAAAAAAAATAAATCAAAAGTCATGTATTTTGAAATTAAAAATGAACGAAGTTTTCGGTGTTTTCTATTACTTCTTGAAAATATTATCCGACGAAAATAATGTTTACATTATTTTAAAGCTTTCATAATTAATTTTTCGTTGATACATATTTCATTTTCATACAATTATTTTTCTTCCCAATTTCCTTAATTTTTAAGATTTTTATTTGATTTAAAATAATTAACAATGCTTTCCTTATTATGATATAATTTATACTAATTTCACCATACCATTTAATTGTATACTTTTACCAATGTTAAAGTTCTTAAAAAATGCCCTTTTTTTACATTGGCTCCGAATTAAGATTTTCTCCTTCAGCTTTAATTTCGTTGTAAGGCCATTTTTAATTTGAAGTAGTTATTTTTTCAATCTCATTAAATATTAATTAATTATTGAATTATTACATTTACAATTATTACATTTAAATAGATTCCGTATTTTTAATTTAACATTTAAAAGTGTCAATATATCATGCCAATAAAGTGACAGTTCCAGACGATTGTTTTTGAATATTTATCGTATTTTGGATTACAATTTTCAGCAGATTGAGCATTTGTTTACTTGCAAGTTTGTGAATAACTTAACAAATTTATTTCTTCAGCTTGTTTTTATTTTAAGAGATTTTCTATTAAAATTTTATATTTGTATATAATTATGAGAGAAGTAAGTTAAAAGATCGGTTATTCGTTTAAGTATCTGTCCTCGAATATGTAAACTCAATAATTCGAAATATTACTTGGAAGCCTGGTATTTTTTTGAGTTAATACCGAAATTTAAATTCTAGATCTCTATAAAATTTTAAATCTAATTAAATTAAGGAATTTCCAAACCCCATCTTCGTTTCTATATATTTAATTTTAAAACCCACACAAAACGATTATATTTTAGAAATATCTAGAAAATCTGGTGTAATCTTCTTTCGGTTCAAACAGTAATTTTGTTTTCATTTAAACTTCAGAAGCCCTCTTTCCGAATACTTTCTGTATTTTCAAACTATATAAAATTTAAAAGTTTTTATGTACAAAAACTTATTTCCCGAACTCAAATATTTTCGAACATTCGCTATATTTCATATTAAAACATATTATGCTTTTAGATAGAAAATCATTCTCTTTTAAATAGAAAATCCTATATATAAATTTTCATTAATAAAATATAATAAAATCCATTATCCAGCAGCTGAACGACAAATATGCACGTTCTAAGTAATGTTTGCATAGTATATTTAATCAAGTTATTTAAGCCAATTCTATTACAAATCCATTTAAATATTGGAAATATTTAAATATACTTTTAAATATTTCATGTTATATAATAGTAAGATATAAGTCCATAATATAGATGAAAAGTGAAATAGTTTTGTTTTATTGAAAAGCGCACGAGTGAAATTAAAGCATTAAAATAACTGTCTTCTTCAGTAAATGGATATGAAAGTAATTTTGCGGATTTATACAAACAAGCTATCTGATTTGAAGTATAATCTAACCGCCTTCGGGGACCTGCTGTTTGCCTATGATAGCAGCATTGATTTCGTAATGTCAAATAATTTTGGTTGCACTATATTAGATCACATTAAATTAAAACACTATTTTGAATTATACTTAGCCAATAAACATGAAACATTCTGATTTGTTTGCTAAGAGCAAGTACATGGCGACGCAATTAATTGGTGAAATCGGTCCGGTTGTCGATATTGGGGGAGCAGATACCAAAAGTTATGTTTTGCGATATCTCCAGAAAATAAAGGGCTGTAGGGCTGGGAAGGAGAAGATATCATTCATAAAGTATCCAATTATTTTTCATATGAAATAAAAATTGAGGAAATCGGTATACTAACACGAAAACGGCGATACTTTTCCAGTTGATGAGACTAGGCGAGCAGCATCAGACTTTTTTTGCGATATATTTTGAAAGGAGAGTGCTGAGAGAATAGGATAGGCGCCCATTGATAATGTATCTAAACAGCATAAATTTTGAAGTAAAATAAAAATTGGCAAAATCATCGGGGCTCTATTGTGGATTTTTTCCACGCTGAGAATGTGCAGTGAACTAGTGTATTCAGATTTATTTCGAAGGTAATGCGTGCAGATTTAAGCTTAATGAATTGAATAACTACCATTTATGAATTTTTGAAACAGACCACCGTCATCGAGGACACACAAGTAACAGTTCTAGATTTTTTGCTAATAAGCAAACGAGCGAATAGTTTATTTGGTTTTTATTTAATTTAGCATTTTATATTATCTTTAATTCATCGTTTAAATTAAACTAAATTATTTTTGTAAACTATATTTTCTTTTTGATAATATTATGAACTATATAGTGCCTTGAAGATGCATGAATATACAGGGTGGTTATAATTAAAGTTCCACTTTGAAATGGCCATAAAAGGAAAACTGCTAGACCAAATGTTATCAAATTTGGTAATAGTTTAAAGGAGGCCATGGAAATTTCTTTTACGAACAAAAAAAGTTCAAAAACTCACCACAAGGGGGAGAATGGAGTTGTATGCGATATTGTTAAACAAAATAGGATATGAAGATGTCGATTTAACCCTTTAAAGGGCCATTTTTTTCTAGTCATATTATGTTAAAATATTTTTAGGCTTGAAATTAGAATAAGAAAAGGGATTCATTTAGCTTATTAGATACATTTAATTGGATTAATTCATTAATTTGGTTCATTAATAATTAAGTAACAAATCAAGAGACATCATTTTGTCTGAGATAAAGAACTGAAGCATCTAAGTTTCTGTCTTTCTAAAAAGAATGTGTCAGAACTGATGCCAACCTGCATAATTTCATACAAAGATTGATAAATTTGGTGGGAAGCATACTTCCCACGGCCCTAGAAAGGGTTAAAATGTGTTCAGGTTTTTCTGAAACTTGTTATAAAGCATGGAGATCAATGTGTGTTATCTCAAAAGCACTTTTTATGGTGATAATCTGAACAATTTGGCGGAACTGAAAGATGCGATACACCGACAAGTGAGTCACATTCCTCCTGATATGCTAAGAGCTACTTTTGAGAATGCAGTAATGTGATTTATCTTGCTTTCAGAAAATGGTGGACGCCGCGTTGAACATGATTTGTAACACGTTTCAGAAACGATTAAACATATTTTAAACCGACGTCTTCATAACCTATTTTGCTTAATAATATTGCATACAGTGCCATTTCTCACCTGCTGGTGAGTTTTTGAACTGTTTTTTGGCGGAAAACAAATTTTCAAGACCATCTTTAAACTATTGCCAAATTTGATAACATTTGGTCCAATAGTTTTCCTTTTATGATCATTTCAAAGTGGAGCTTTAATTATAACCACCCTGTTTATCATTTACATTTCTGAAAATACAGGATTTTTTGCTCGTGTGCCAGAAGATATAGAAGAAATTTCAAACAATGACTTATAAGTCATTTCAGTTGATTTACCACTGAGGACGAGGCACTCTACTTGCCTTAAGAGCACCGCTTTTATGTACATTTTCTTTTCTTTGGAATTTATTATAGCCCATCCTTTTATATTTAAAATCCCACTAAATATAAAAAATATCCTTTTAAAATAAAGATTTTTTTTCTCCTTTTTGCAAAGCCATTTTCTAAGAGAAAGAATGTTTGAGACTCAATGTGTTTTGAAGTATTTTAAATATTCTAGAAGCTTATTCAAAATTCATATGTTATTTAAAAAGACTCTTCCTTGTATTATAAACCTATTTCAAACTACTTCACTGTTTTGAAGTACATATTTGGTGCATATGCTGTATTATGAACTCCAACTATAATTGGAAATGCATTACTTAAGTTTCGTTATGTTTGTTTGCACTATTGATGTATTTCTTAAGTAGTTAAGTAGTAAATGTTTACTGCAGTCAGCCATCATCTTAGATGAATGAAAGTGCTTGGAAGTATTTTGTTATGCAAGATTGTATCAATCCCATTTGAATTTTGAAAAGAATGTTTACATTGAAATATAGTTAACAAATTCAGAATTCAAATTTTCGAAGAAATGCAGCATTAAGTTTTAACAAGGTAATGCTTCTAAAATAGGTGTTGTAAATTTTGAGAAATAACATGCATGCACAAAATTCGTTCTAAAGGCCTGCTTTTATCAATATTGCATTATTATTATGTATGTTTCTATGAGAGCAGATGCAGTTTTAAAAGGTTGACGTAGAACTATGATATCATAGCTGTTATTTCATCCAGATCATTAGGATTAGATCTGAAACTGCAGAATTTGTTATGTAGTTATATCCTGGGTAATAAGTTACATGAGAGATTTTTTTTCAAAACATTCATTAGTTTTTTTACTAAGAATCAAACGAAATTTTAATGCTTTCTCCTTATAAATTCGAATCGAATTATAACTTCGTTACATAGTAGCGTTTTAATGACACCAGTTTAATTCATGCATAACTTTTCACTAATTTGAATAAATTAAGTAACATTGAACCATATTTTACAACAATGCAATAACTTAATTGTTTAAATTAGTATATATACATATTACTCCATGAAAAAAAATTCCACACTCTATCCTTGAATTGTAGAGTGAAAAATTCAACAGGCTTTATACGAGATAAAGAAGCATAAAAAACAACACTTGAAGTAAAACGCAGCACACAAGTCCTAAATCTCTATTAAACAACCACAAAAGCACAAAGCACTCAGAGAGAACTCGCATCACTCAATTTGTCTAATACTACTGACTCTGCTTCTAGGACTTTTATAGCTTCTGTAATAGGCCATCGAATGTTCTTGAACAAACGCTGAAACTCGAAACTTTTTGAATAACAGAAATCCTTCATTTTTACCACCAAATTCTCTTTTGCGATGATATTAAGTATTTTTTTTTTGTATGCGTGGTATCATTGATATAATTAAGAGCGTATGCATTTATATTAAGTTTTGCGAGTCAAGTCCAAAGAATTATCAAGCTCAAGTGTTTTTGATTAGAAATAAAAATTAACTTTTAATGTTTTCAACAACTTGCGAAAACTTTGCCGAAGATTTGATTTACTGAATATATACTTCTACGAATCCTTAGAAATCACTTTTAAATTTATATTTTTTCAACCCTTTTTTGTATATTATTTAATAAAGGGAGCTATATTTCACACCTTTTGAATATAGTTCCCGATTGCAATAACTATATTCAATGCATTAACGTAGCAACCGGGGAGTAGGGGGGATGGTACACGTGCCAGTCTTAGAGAATGCCATGGTTTTAAAAAAAATTAATTCTTATGCTATTTTTTAAAACCAAATAAGGTGAAATAGCAGAAAAAAAAATGCTCGAGCGTCATGTATACATGTAGCACAACTAATCATGACAATGGTCATTATTGTCATTTTATGCCCTGGGTGCAACTTACCTTCTGTACTACATAGAAAAAATATGACTTTAAATAACAATATTTATAAAACAAGATTAGTTTCTGAACGTTGTCAATCGTACTTTAAGGCATGCCAGATCTTGTATGTATGCATCTTAGAAGCCCGATTTCTTTGAATGATAAAAGTTAGGTAAAAATCATTTTGGGAACTAAATTTTTTTTATCAATCCTATATTATCTATTGTCTGTCAAGAAATTTAATTGCTTCTGGTTTTCTGTGACAACAGTTTTCAAGCCTGTTATTTGTCCAGTAACAATCGAGTTGTTTAAAACATTCCATAACCTATGCGCATGAATTGATGAAAATATATTATAGTATTTATCCTTCGAATGTGCGCTTCTAGCATTATTTAATAACTGGCATGTCGATGTGTTTCTTTGTGCTGTATGAAGAACTGCTGGAATAATTTTCTACAATTTAACACAATGAATCTATGGAACTATTTTCTAACTTTAAACGAGCAATTCTTATATATAATGTGTGTGTGTATGTGCGTGTAATGAAATTTTAAACTCTTAATTTAATCCAAACTAATTTCCAAAACTTAATTTAGCCCATCGTAACTTCATTCTAAAATATTCTCTTATTTCGTGATCTAATTACACTTTCGGTTTAATTAATTCCTTTGAAAAAATAATGCGCCATCAGTTCTACGTATCAATTGAAAGTGATCCCGTCGGTGCCCTTGAAAAGGTGTCAAACGTCATCACGTGTATTGAATTGGCGCGTGGGCGGAAATTCTATCTTATATAAGACTAGCGATCATTTGTTTCGCCCTTCTTCTCTTCTTTCTTACTTCTGCTTTTGTGCCGCGCTGCGCCTTCTTGTAAATGCTTTCCCGAAGTGGATATTAAAGAGAGAATAGAACGGAATTAAAAATACGTCTCATCTATGCCTTCAAACCTGCACTCTGCTTCAACCAAAATAATGTTACATGTTATTTAGTCGACAGGATTCGAAATCCATTACATATATATTGATTTATTTCGTTTGTCTTGGAATTGGCTCTAATGATTTGGATTAAATTTTATATTTAGACAAGGTTTTGTTTTTTAAGTTTATCTATACATGTATCTTTCCTACAAAAACGTGATTTTTTTTATAACTATTAGAGACTTTTTCTATATGCTCTTATGCTGACAATATCATATTGCGCCATCTTGGAACCGATTTCACCATGGTAATAATGAGTGCAAATTCAAGAATATAAGTAATCATAAATAAACTGTAAAATGATTACTGTAATATAGCAGATTGTTTCGAATAACATGTTAAAATAAGTGCATTCTTGATTTTTTTTTATTTATTTAAATGACTAGTTAACATTTAGGTAAGATTGAAAACATATTCATATGAAAGTATGATTCGTATCTGAATATTTTCTCCGAAAATCACGATTTTACAAAAAAAGCTCCATTGAAGCTTGGTTTCCTATGTACTATTATGGGATTGATCTTTTGATTGTGTTTTTATCCAGTTTTCATAAACTGGCATGTCGATGTGTTCCTTAGCGTCGAACTTTTCAATGAGGTCTGATCAGCAGCTTGGATGCTTTTCTGTAATCTAAATATAATGACACCAATCCTACAAACTATCTAACGAAAATGTTCCATTATCATTTCATGGCTTATATCGATTAGATATACAAGAATGCATAAAATTAAATCCAATGCAACAATTTGTCATCCTCCGACTCTAAAGAACAAAATCTCTCAATAAAACATCACTACACAAAGTTATATAGTCCTTATACCTGTTTTTATTCTAAGTATATTGATAAAAACTTGACTGTTGTTCTGAGCTAGATATTTTATTTAAGTCAAAATCGCATTCTATAATATAATTTAATTCTTAAATTTCATATAATATATTTTGTTCTTTCTGTATAATTTGTATATATTACAAATTATTATATAATCTTTTATAAGACTTATTCTTTTTATATAACATTTATGTAAACGAAAGAAAATATTTTTCTGATGATATTTTTGGTATATATAATACAGCAAATCTAAATACGCGATTTAGTAGACATTCTTATTTTTTTCCGGACTATTTTATTTGAAGGCATATCTTTTTCTCATGCGCGTTTTTTTTTCTCCATAATAAACTTTTATGATCTTATTTTTATACATTTAAAATTCGAGTACTTCAAGAGAATTCTCTTCAAATAAAAAGTGGGTCTTTTATGTTTGAATCTCCTTTTTCTCCTCTGAAGAGTACATGAAACTTTGAGTACCCTGAAATATTTTAAATATTCTGAGGACTTATTCAAAATTCATATGTGATCTAAGATCCCCTTAACTTACTTTATAAAACCATTTCGAGCTACAAGAAAGACATTGCGTATTCAGGCTGTTCCTCTGTTGCATTAAAAATCTGGTAGAAAGGATTATTTGAGTATATTTAAATTTAGATTCGCTCTAGATATATTTTTTGAACATTTGAGTAGTTGGTATTTACAAATATCAGTTACCATGATACATATTTGCTGCAGCACATAATACAGAACAGATCGCTTTATCCTACTTCCATATCCATTCTGATCACTGAACGGTTTCATGGGCTTGTCATAGGAACTTTATTAAACACCAGAATATTTATAGAATCAATATGTACAGAATTTACAAACAAATGAAAAAGTATAATAATATAAAACCATTTATTACGGTTTTTTTACTTTGAATTAGTTAAAAAAATATATATATTTACAATAATAATAAGCAAAGTGATATTAGGAATTTTAAAAAAAACATGAAGAGTTCTATGATTATGCATTTGTTATCATAACATAGTGGATGTGCCGGCATCCTGGCTTAGGGGTAGCGCGTCTACCGCGTAATCTGGACGTCCCGGTTCGGAAATGATTGTTCTTCTCCCTGTGTTCTATCTGTGAGGTGTACGAAAGAGCCCCCCCCCCAAGAAAAGGGGTTGTGCAAGCGATTGTATGTCATCTTTATATGAGCTAGAAGAAGTCAGACTTCTTCCCTCAGGTGCTCAGGGGTCTTTACCCTCAGAAAATACTATACAAAACTCGACTTATATCACCGACTTCGTCAGTGAGCTTGTCTGTGGCATGTGCTATAAGTAACAACACCATCAACATAGTGGGTGTAAAGGCAGTTTTAAAAGAAAGGCAGTTTACAAAGAAAATCTCCATTAAAAAGATATTTATGTATATGAATGTGAGGTACTGTGGAGATATTTTTTCCCTTTTCTCTTAAGTGTGTGACACTTGATATTAGAGGCTAGGGTGTGAAAAAGAGATATCCATTTTTACTGATAAATTTAATTATCCTATGAATTCATTGCTTGGAGATGTTGGCGACTGTTTTCAACCCTTCTTATTAAAGGTTTGGCGATGATTTTTACATATGACAAGAGACCATGAGGGTGCATTCCGCAACATAATGGAATACCGTGCCAAACCCACACAGCTACACTGGTCACTGTCCGATAGATTAAACCTTTCAAAGTAGATAGGAAAAAGGTCGTGTTCTGAGAAGAAAATAATTTCCTCTATGATCCGTTTAGTGGGACAAAGACTGAGGATAGAGTATTAAAACATTTTCTGCCTGTGTCACCATTGTTGTAAGATCTTTGCCATTTCTCTAGCATATTTTTCCAGAGGAGGTCATTTACAAGTGGTTCAGAAAGCTTTGTTTGCATATAAAAGTGCTCATTTCGCGTTGCGTCTCTCGTCAATTGGTCTGCTTTTTCATTGCCTATATTGCCTAGATGCACTTTTACCTACGACTTTTACTGTTGGCTTTGAAAGGAGGATGCTAAAAATTGTTTTCGCTGTTTGATTCGTGTTCTTTCAATTAGAGAACGCAATGATACTTGCTCTATTTTAGACAAAGACATAATAAAGAGTGATTCATTTTGATTGGTACAAAAATAAAGTATTCCTATGAATGCTGTAATTATTTTAATGAATCAAATTTACCGAGAAAATAGTGTTATCTAAGTTTCTATAGCTGTTCTTTCAGTATCCCTGCTGTGACATGTCAAATGTCTATGTGGTATTTTAGTTGCTGTCACAGTCGTGATAGAATATCTCAATACAACAGCAATATCTTGCTTCAGTTGTTGTAAATTCTGGAGAAGTGGAGGCATGAATACTTTGTCTTTAACAGAACTCTATAGGAAAATGTCTCAAGGGGTTAGATCTGGGCAGCTAAGAAAGCAGTGATGCATTTTCTGACCTTGAACGGCCTATCTAGAAATGGGGTAGATGATAGTTCAAGGACTCACGTACGATGTCATACCAATGATTTTTTCGGGACTCCGTAAGCAATCTTTCAGTCTTCGGGCTTTTTGGAAAAATCGTTTCCCGAAACTTTTTGAACACACTTCAGTTTTGTCGAGTGCTCATACTGATTGAGTTTTCTTGTATAAGGAGCCCATGGTCTGAAATTTCTTTATTCACCGTTCTACGCTGTGATGCAGTGTTTTTATACCAAATATCGGCTAAAAATGTCTTTGAACGTCGATAAACGAAGATATTTTGTGATATTTTAAAGCACAGAACACGCCCCCCCCCATAACATGGATGGCGTCATTTTGATAATGACAATGGCCAACATTTCTAGTGGCCTTTAGCGGTTATTTCGTTACCGGAAGAATTTTAATTGTTACCAGATAAAACTAGTATAATTATAATTTTAAAATAAAATTTTTTCGGCTAAATAAATCAATTACAGAATTGGTACATGATATTCTTTAATTCCCATTTAATGTGAATCGCCCTATATTTTTATCAAATGGTTTTAATAACTTCCCGTTTGAAGCAACACTAGGGCTATTTTGGGATGGACCTCGTCATTTTGAACCCCGGTCAGATGACGAGGACGACAGCTGACCTGGCACCCCTCTCCACACCACACCAGCGGGATGTCGTTTGGTCATGACGGATTTAACGTGCAACAAGACCCCCTTACAATACGGTTCTTCAGTGGAATCGGGTCACGAACCTGAAACCCTCCGGTTCCGAAGCCAAGACCCTACCACCAGGCCACCGCGGCCCTTTTATCAAATGAGGATTTCCAGTTGGACTAGGCAGCAATCTAGGGCCGCAAGGCCGCTGTGTTAAAATAAAGAAGGGGGGGGGGCAAGTAGATCAATTAATAAGATGTTATTAATTAAGATGTTATTAATAAGATGTTATTAATTAAGATGTTATTGCTAAAAAGACAAATTTATAAGTAATAAAGAATTTATAAATTATAGATTATTATAATAGTATTAGCATTCCATCAAATATAATTCGCCAAGTTCATATACGTTTCCTTGTGTTCTAATAATTATTACGGCATTTATAAACACTGAGAACTCATCCGTCATAGTAAGTGACATATTATGATTTTCCTAAAATTATTAACATAAAAAAATGATCTTAAATGTATCATTAACATGGTATGTTGTATTGAAATTTGAAATTAAATGAACTATTTATTAAATAGTAAGACCTCCTAGAGAACATTGCTTAAACATCTCGGAATGTCTGAATTTCGCATTTGTATTTTTTATATTGAATTCTGATTAAAAATTTTAAAAACCGATTTTCTGTTAAAACAATTAACAGAACACTCACTTTAACAGGCACTTTTAGTGATCTGATTACCTGGTGAAATTTTAATTGAATAGCAATAAATTATTTGCAAATTGATTTGATTCTCTAATGAGAATAATTCACATTCTATTCACAGAATGCAAAGTAACAGTTCCATGAGAATTATCTATACTTTTAATAATGTTTTGAAATTTAGGGCAAATTTAAAATTTATTCATGTGAATAAAATTTACATAAGATTATCTGCACAACTTGTGTTTAACCAGTTAAATGTTTCGACCTCTTCGGAAAATGCGTTTCTAAATTGTGTTGCAAAAATTTAGCGATAACGAGTATACACGTCAAACACAGAGTATGTGTAATGAGAAATTGTGTTGTAATGAAATGACTTAAGTTTTTATTTCATGTTTCAAACTTATGTTTTTTATTTCAATAATCACATTTATTTATTTACTTAACTCTTTGGGTACATTTGACCTATCAGAATGTTCCGTATTGTTTTGTATTTGTTTCCTTTTTTTGTAATTCTAATTAGCTTAAGGTGTACGTACACACTTGAAACTTCGAAAATTGTTCAAAATATCGAATATTTTTTTATTGCTTCAAAATGTTTTTTCATCCTTTATCTTTCAAACGATACCAAGATGTTGTCAATATTCGGAACATATCTCGAGTTATAATTATTTTTCTTGAGGTGCCTTCACTAAAAACTCTAGTTTCGGTGTTTTTTAAACTCATTTTATGAAAAATATTTTCCACTATGTTGCTTCATTCAAACAATCATAACTCAACAAGAAATGAACCAAATACAATTATTTATATATCGAAATAATCTGTAAGAAACAGTGGATGTTTTTTGTCTCAATCCAAGTTATATTTATAGAAATAAATTTTTAACAGCTATTTAAAAGTTAAAATTTCAGAACAAATCTCGCTTTTTCTATTCATCGTTGATGAAAAAATTGGTAAAAAAAACTATATATTTTTATAACTTGATTGAGGCAAACAACATGAAGACTCATATTAGGCATAATTTCCAACTAGAATTGTGTGTCTGTACAAATTAGAATTTAAGATATCATGTTTAAAAACATATGCTAATTAGCTCAATATATATTATTTAATTAATTAATAATTAATGCAATATGGTTTTTCCTCATTGAAAAGAGTTTAAACATATATTAATGACATACTGTGAAAAAACTGGAATTTTAAAGTTAAAATTTTTAAAAAAATCTTCTAGTGTGTACGTACACCTTAAATTATCTCAATATCATGTAGCAGTATATATTCCGAATAATAAGAAATAAAAGAATTCTTATTCAAAAGCTACTGCCTTCACATGTTCAAAAAATGAAACACGCTTCAAATACAAAAGTCGTTTGATTTAAAGGGTAGTGAAAGGGTTACACTAACATACATTTTTTTTGCAAATGAACTAAAAGAAACATAAATTAATTTATTATTTTAATTTGCTGTTAGAAAATGATATTGAACAGTTCCTGGTACAACGCATAATAATCATTTATTTGTTACTTTGATTCCGATTTGGTCTCGACATATTTTAAACATCTTGAAATTTACGAATGTGTTTGAGTTTTTAATAAAATTGTAATTCAAACTGCAAATTGTCACTGCTTATTACTCCTGACGAATAAATCTGCCATAGCGCAAAATATTGCACTTTTTACTCGTCAAAAATAGTTAGCAGGTTAAGATAATAATTGATCCAAGTTTCTTATTCTAAAAATATGTTCGGCTGACAGTTCATTTATAACCGCCTTTGCCCTACTAAAATCGACAAAACCAACCAACCAACGATGAGCTTTATTTATTTAACCAAATTAGAAATAAATATTAACTTTAATACAAAAAGAATCACAAAAAGAAAGATATGATGAATCCGGCCCGAAGACTTTCTCAAGGGTCACCCTCGGGCAGGGATTCACACCAGGATTTTTTTTCTCTGAGGAGTCTGACTTTCCTTGAAAAAAAATTGACCCCTCGTGACCTGAAAACACCATGTAATTGATGTTTTGTAGTTAAAATTAGTATCGCAAAATTAAAGACAATAAATTGTTTCTAAATTTTTAAATCTAAATGAGACCAGAGCAAATTTGATCAAAATCAAACAACAAGAAAGACCATTGAAACATAAGTCCAAAAAATCATTAAAATATAAAAGCAAACTCGTCATAACGCAAAATGTTGTATTTTATCCATGAAGAGTATACTTGTCAAAAACAGTTAAGCTAATAAATAATCCATGTTTTTTTATTCTAACCATATGTTCGACTGTCGCTTTATCTATAGGGTGTTCATTAATTATTGTCGGGGTTTCCGTACCTCATAACTTTCGAATAAAAAATATTAAGCAAAAACCGATTACGTATTAGTAAATTACAACTCAAAGAATTTTATTAATGATATTAAAGTGCACAATTTGCACTTTGTAGGCATTCAGTTGAAGGCGATTATGAATACGTAAATTACAACTCAAAGAATTATGAATACGTAAATTACAACTCAAAGAATTATGAATACGTAAATTACAACTCGAAGAATTATGTATTCGTAAAGTACAATTCAAAGAATTATGACTATGTAAATTACAACTCAAAGAATTATGTATACGTAAATTACAACTCAAAGAATTATGAATATGTAAATTACAACTCAAAGAATTATGTATTCGTAAAGTACAACTCAAAGAATCGCCTTCAGCTGAATACCTACAAAGTGCAAATTGTGCAAGCTTTACACTTTAATATCATTAATAAAATTCTTTGAGTTGCACTTTACGAATACGTAATCTGGTTTTGCATAATATTTTTTTATTCGAAAGTTGAGAGGTACGGAAACCCCGACAATAATTAATGAACACCCTGTATAGTCGACCTTTGCCCAACTAAACCGATAAAACCAACCAACCACGAGCTTTTTCTTATTCATGGAACCTTCATCGTTCATTTTTATATCTATACATATAAATCATTCTCGCGAAAATAAATTTCATCTCCTTAAACCTGTTAAAACTGTCCATAAACATAAGCAAAATCCAAATAAACCTCTGATAACAATTCACCAAAACAAATAACGGTCGCATAATTGAGATTTCGAAAACTGCTCCCTCAACATAAGCCCCCAAACCATCCTACAAAAATAAACCCGCCTGAGCCCTTCCTACGTGCAATAAAAACCACCTCCACCCCCCTCAGCTCTTCAATCCCTAATCTGTATTCAAAAACGGGTGGGGGAGGGGGACTTCAATCATAGAGGATTTAAAGTAAATAAAACCCAGCAAATCCCAAAGTACAGAATAATATTAGATTGTAATTCATTTCGGGGCATACTTCTGAAAAGGTTGTTCTTTGCAATCAATTCCTCCCCCCTCCCCCCCTTACTTATACATTCCCTCCCTCCACCTCGTATTCTGTTTCCAGCCAATGAGAGTCATCGATTTTCGATAGAGGTTCTTAGGACCCGACGCATTAACTTCATCACACCCTATGCCAGAGAGACGAGAATGTAGTGTCTTCTGCGAAACGACGTATAAAGCCTGAATATTTTAGAAGGGGGGTATCTATGTGGATGGGAAAAAAAATCCTTGATTTGTTTGATTTATGAAATGTATGGAAGCGTATAAAATTGGAGGGATAATAATTTTTGATTTGGTAGGATGGTGTAGCTTTTTTTATCGTCTTTTTTTTCCCCTCTCTCTCTTTTTTGACGTTGATTGAAGAGGGTCTGCGTTTTTGATAAGAGGATTGTATTTCGATTCGATTAAACGTTGTAATCGATACTTGCTTGAATCTTTATCGAGTCCGTTTAAATTATCATTTATATTCGAGAATTTATGTATCTATATATTGAAACATGGTGGTACGTTTTGGATAATGGTTGATTTCATTTGTTATTTTCTCGTATGCGAACTATAGAAAAAGTATTGTAATCTTCAAAAGTTTCGAACTCGAGATTTTAACGTTTCAAAGCTATTAGATGTTTGTGTGTATTTTTATCCGGTTTTCACTTTAAAAAGTTATTTATTGAGAAAAATTGGTAGAATAAATATCAATAAAAATATTTTCCATCATTTTCCACACCTTTTTCTCATTTGCGACCAATAAATCTTGCATTTGATTGTCTTGGAATTTTTTTTTTGGTACTCCAGGCCTTTCTTTGTCACTGACATCGAGATCACCACTCTTAACCCTTAACTGGGGACGTGCGGTCTGTGAGACCCCGCTAGCGATGGATTTTCTGCCACCCCTATTCTATTTTTAGCTCCATTGATCAGAATGGCCCTGTAGCTTCCTGTTTTATGACCTTCAATACACGTGCACTTTTTCAACCGATTTCAGCAGATGCTTTTTAAAAATAATTCCGTTCTTTCTTCGAGCACGGTGTCTAAGACCGCATCTCCCTGTTAGTGTCCCAGTGATAAACAAGGCTTAGCAGATGGCGCTGAAACTTGGCCCCCTAAATATTATCCAGTTTACTGATTCTTTTATGAAGCAGTGCTCCAGACACTTTTAAATGAAGAATAAAGTGATTTTAGTAATAAGGATAATTGTACAGAAGAGTTTTTCGATGAAAGTTCGCATTGAACTGATTTTCATATGTATGTTCAAATATAATCAATTTTTCTAGTGATAATGTATTTTGAAAAATTTATAAAATATATTAATATACCAAGAAACATATATACAGAATTTATAGGTTGATTTTTATACTAGTTCTTAACCTGTATATTTAAAATGCCCTAGAAAACCGTGCTATGGAAGTCACGCAAGCCGAAAAAAAAAGGGCCCATTTTACCCATTGTCATTTTTTTTTTAATTTTTCATATAATTTGTTAATTTTACATTATATTTCTTCTATATACCTTCATATACTGTAAAAATAAATATGATTTAAAAAGTAAAAAGTAATATTCTTTTTCAAGAATATTATTTATTGCAACATGTCATTTGAGAAGAAAATGTATGTTCCAACGGATTTGCTTTTTTCATTGATAATATATTTTAGAAAATTTCTAAAACATATTTACATATCAAGAAAAATATCTGCAAAATATATTTGCAATTTTTCATACTAATGCATTCATTAGAAATTTTAATTTGAGTGCGAATGAATTGCGGTCTCGTAGACCGCACCTCCCCAGTTAAGTACTAAAATTTCACCTTCCCAGTTAAAGGGTTAAATCGTTGAAACCGAAACCGACATTTGGGATATGACGGAGCAGCCTCACCATAAGATTCTAAAACTGTTTGATGTGTTTCGGCAGAATATTTCCTAAAATCAAACAACAACAAAAAAATGAATGCCTAAAATGCAATTTGGAGCGTTCCATGATTGGGGTCTTTATACACTGAATAACTGAATATGGGAAAAACTTTCAAAATGATAACAATAAAGTAACAGTAAATTGGTAAAATTCAAAACCATTGTCGTTTCGATAGATACTTCGTATGTTTACCAATAGATGTCGCTGATTAAAAGGCATGTAAGCCCCTAATACTCGAATTCGATAAACATATTTATGGTTTTGCCTATCTGTGAGCACAATTTAACCATTAACTGGGGAGGTGAAATTTTAGGACTTAACTGGGGAGGTGCGGTCTACGAGACCGCATTTCATTTGCACTCAAATAAAATTTTCTAATGAATGCATTAGTATGAAAAACTGCCAACATATTTTGCAGATATTTTTCTTGATATATAGATATGTTCTAGAAATTTTTCAATGATAATATGTTTTGAAAAAAGTCAATGCGTTTGAACATACATTTTCTTTTCAAAATACATGTTAAAATAAATTCTATATGTACTATAGCAAATATCTTTTACTTCACCTAGACAAATACAGGAAACTTATCAGTTTGGTCCCTTATAAGTTGATAAGACCTGTGGCACAAATCTTGTAGATTAAGCAGCTTTTTAAGAACGAGGACGTGATAACATTACCAAGAATGATTTTTAATGCCTTCATTAGCCACTAAGGTGGTCCTTATAGACTTTTCACCACGCCTTGCACATTATACTCAAGAACGGAGGCATGATATCATATTTAACTAAGAATGAGTTTTACCCTCTTAACACTAATGTAGACATTTTGCACTTTTAAGCTCACGTTGCATGTTGTGTTCCCTTTTCCTTATTTTTTTGGCCCCAAGAAGATTGCTAATCTGTAAGCCTTATCAGGTTGCTTCTCTCCCTGTGATTTAATAATAATAATATACACAGAAAAGTAGGGCAGAAACTTGGCTGTCATCGCCGGACATAGTTTAGCCCTTCTCGTAGGAAGTATGTTCCATCATCAAAAAGGAAGACCCCACATCATTATTATATCTGCCAGAGATGCAACAACTTTCTGAGACAGAAATAAAAACCAAATCTTTGTGGTTTCTCGCCTGTCAGGTGTCAATGAACTCTTTTAAAAAACCTATACAGTAACTTTCTATTCTTATATCAAAACTATTTGAACAATAATAGAAAGCACTATTTGATAAATTCACGCAATGCAACATTGAATTTTAATGCATTTTTAAACACTGTGTCTAACGCTGAAAAATAAAAACTAGAAATTAATCAAGTTTTCCTGGTTTCTCACCTGTCAGGTGTCAATTAACTCTTTGAACAAACCAGCACAGTAACTTTCTATTCTTATATCAAAACTCTCTGAATAATAATAATAGAAAGCACTATTTGATAAATTCCCCCAACGCATCTTTGAAATTTAATGTATTTATAAACACTGTATCTAACGTTGAAAAATGAAAACGATGATGTATTACTCAAGTTTTCCTGGTTTCTCACCTGTCAGGTGTCAATTAACTCTTTGAACAAACCAACACCGTAACTATCTATTCTTATATCAAAACTCTCTGAATAATAATAGAAAGCACTATTTGATAAATTCATGCAACGCAACATTGAAGTTTAATGCATTTTTAAACACTGTGTCTAATGTTGAAAAATAAAAAAGATGATGCATTACTCAAGTTTTCCTGGTTTCTCACCTGTCAGGTGTCAATTAACTCTTTGAACAAACCAACACATTAACTTTCTATTCTTATATCAAAACTCTCTGAATAATAATAATAGAAAGCACTATTTGATAAATTCCCCCAACGCATCTTTGAAATTTAATGTATTTATAAACACTGTATCTAACGTTGAAAAATGAAAACGATGATGTATTACTCAAGTTTTCCTGGTTTCTCACCTGTCAGGTGTCAATTAACTCTTTGAACAAACCAACACAGTAACTATCTATTCTTATATCAAAACTCTCTGAATAATAATAGAAAGCACTATTTGATAAATTCATGCAACGCAACATTGAAGTTTAATGCATTTTTAAACACTGTGTCTAATGTTGAAAAATAAAAAAGATGATGCATTACTCAAGTTTTCTCACCTGTCAGGTGTCAATTAACTCTTTGAACAAACCAGCACAGTAACTTTCTATTCTTATATCAAAACTCTCTGAATAATAATAATAGAAAGCACTATTTGATAAATTCCCCCAACGCATCTTTGAAATTTAATGTATTTATAAACACTGTATCTAACGTTGAAAAATGAAAACGATGATGTATTACTCAAGTTTTCCTGGTTTCTCTCCTGTCAGGTGTCAATTAACTCTTTGAACAAACCAACACCGTAACTATCTATTCTTATATCAAAACTCTCTGAATAATAATAGAAAGCACTATTTGATAAATTCATGCAACGCAACATTGAAGTTTAATGCATTTTTAAACACTGTGTCTAATGTTGAAAAATAAAAAAGATGATGCATTACTCAAGTTTTCCTGGTTTCTCACCTGTCAGGTGTCAATTAACTCTTTGAACAAACCAACACATTAACTTTCTATTCTTATATCAAAACTCTCTGAATAATAATAATAGAAAGCACTATTTGATAAATTCATGCAACGCAACATTGAAGTTTAATGCATTTTTAAACACTGTGTCTAATGTTGAAAAATAAAAAAGATGATGCATTACTCAAGTTTTCTCACCTGTCAGGTGTCAATTAACTCTTTGAACAAAGCAACAAAGACAATATGTCTTCACATTCTTATATCAAAACTCTCTGAATAATAATAATAAAAAGCACTATTTGATAAATTCACGCAACGCAACATTGAAGTTTAATGCATTTTTAAACACTGTATCTAACGTTGAAAAATGGAAACGACGATGTATCATTTACAGACAATATTTCGACCAAAGAATGCTTCACGGGGGGTGGGAATGAGAGATTTCGATGATTGAGCGTACTATTACGTGATCAAAACGGCGTAAAATTTGATCGAGTCGTTCCAGATGTATTTAATGTCATCTTTTATTTACCTTGTCCTGAATAAAAACGGTGAACGCACCCACAAGCAAAAATAAAACTAAAATGAAACGCCAGGCAAAAATAAATAAACAGGTATTGATTTTGCCATTAGCCAAAAACGGTTGAATCCAAAAATCAGTTTCGGCGTCACGTTTTTAAAATATTAATAGGGCGATGGGTACACAAAATTTTTGTGTTAGAAACGTGTTTCGCTCCATTAGTTGCAGCTGACTTTGCCGTTAGAAAATGACTTGGAAAATAAATGAATTTCTAATTCTTGCATATTTGAATCTGCCATGTTTGTGTCCGGAAATGGGTGTGCTAATTTAAATTCGTTATTTGGAGTTCGTGATTTAAGTGGAATATTCTGTTAAATCGACATTTGAATTTTTATTTCAAATTTAAATGAATCTAGTAGTTACTATTTCTGCCTAAATTGTGAGTTCATTTAGGAAGTTAATAGTTATTAAAAGATAATTTTTATTTCAAATTTAAATGAATCTTGTAGTTACTATTGCTGCCTAAATTGTGAATTCATTTAGGAAGTTAATTGTTATTAGAAGATAATTAAGAAAATAAACTTGCTTGTTCATTTGTAACTTTTAGGTATTTCTGTCTTTGACAGTATAATCATATGTGTCAGGGCTTGACATTTCGTATGTGTACTTAAGTACAGTATCATAAGGGAGGCACAGACCATTTCTGAATAACGCACTCAAATCTTTGCTGGAAGCATGAGTCACTATGTCAGACCGGAATTTACTCATTGTTGAAACGTCATCGTAAATTTGAGAGAATAGCCGCTCGTCGCCGCGACATGTTTCTAGTGTTGAGGAAGCTCGAATCCGTTAATCAGAACAACTGCTTTACCCGTAATTGGCTGCGACCGATATTCGGAATAGGAGGATCTTGAGAAACAGAAATCACATAAAGTAAGGAAAAAGATACCATAGGATATTCTTTGAAATATTCAGGAATAATATCGCTCATTTAAATACAAAATACAATCCACGTGAAATATTTTTTAAAAAAATGGAAAACTGAGATTCGCTCAGCAGTTTGTTTGCAAAATCAAGTTTTTTCAAAAAATAAAAATATATTCGGATACGAATTACATATGTATATTTTTCAATCTTACCTACATATAAACTGGTCATTTAAATAAAAAACTTAGTTTAGCACTTAGTTTAACATGTATTCGAAAAAATCTGTTATTTTACAGTATTCATTTTACATTTTATCTATTATTACTTATATTTCTGAACTTGCACTCAGATTTGCCATGGTGAAATCGAGTCCAAAATGGTAGTATATGACATTATCAGCATGAAAGCAGATAGAAAATGGCTCTAACAGTTAGTTATAGAAAAGGGTTTTGTGTAGATAAATTAAAAAAGTAAAAAATATTAAATATATATAAATAAGTAAACAAAACAAAACAAAAATAACAAAGCAAAAAGAGTGTCCCTAACAAAGTATCTGAAACACGCGTCATTCATTCGCGTGTGTTGCTGGTCATCGGTCATTTTTCAAGAAAGGCACCGACATAGAATAAATTAAAAAGCTAAACCTTATCTAAATATAAAATTTGATCCAAATCATTAGTCGTTTCTGAGATACACGAAATAAATAAGTTTAAACGAGCAATTCTTGTATAAATTTAAAGTTATAAGACACATTTATCGTCTTGAACATCTGTATAACAAGAAATGGAAACAAGTTTTTCTTTTGCTTTACGGAAAAAAATCGCCAAAAAATATTTACAAAGTAAAACATCCCACGTAAAAAATTAAATTTAAAAAAGTAATTAAATCGTAAACAATTTATTGCCTCGAACAAAAAATATAAATCAGCAAACGAAAATGTATCGTCTGCGGCAATAATTATGACTCAAAATTAATATTAAAAATTTCAATAAAATTAAGGAAGATAATATACGAAAATAAAATTAATATCAATGAAAAGAAAATTTATTTTTTAGATTATGCAAAAATGGTTTTCAAGCAATAATATACTCCGAAGTCATATCGATAGGAGATAAAATTTAGAATAATTTTTAATTACAATTTCGAAAACAAAGAAGCAACTACCTGTCAAATTCCAAGTATCTAGTAGAAGGGATTTGGGCGATTTCTTGACTAGTTGGTGTATCAATGAGTGAATGCCTGGCAACATGAAATGGATTTGGCTTTTATATATATCGTAAAGAAAGAGATTAGTTACGATCTTTTATAATCGTTTGCTTTTATTTTTATATTTAAGAAAGAGGGGAATTTAGAATTGATTTAATTACAAAGAAAAAAACCCTTAAATATGCAATAAATTTGAATTAGAGAAAGGATAAATTAATTTTTTTGTGTTTTATAATTTTAATTGTGTGAAAGCTTAAGGATTTGGTATATTTTTTTTTTGGCGCAAAAGCAATAAATCAATTGCATAATAAGGCTTATTATTATAAATTGGCAATTAATCAGATGTTGTTTTTTGTTAAAATGCAATTTATCAGTCTTTGAGATGAGATCTTTCATATCATTCTTTTTTTATCGAATTCGAGATTTTGACTATTCTTCAAGCTTTTAAACCTTCTTGAGTCAAAACTCATTTTCGGAATTATGTCTGTCTGTGTGCGAATACAACTTTAAAAAGTTTTGAACTAGAACGATAAAACTCAAAATAAGGTTCTTTTTTTTTTTTCAAGTTCGAAGGTTTATATCAAATGTTGAAAGAAATTCCTCCAGGAAAAGTATGTCCGACTAGATGCCCAAATATAATTTGACACGATAACTGTAAAATAAAGAGAGCTAGATGGATACAATTTAGTGCAAAGATCTAAAGTGCATATATGTATCCAATATGGAGTCAAATCCATCAAGGGATCCTTTTTAAATGGAATTTATTTGTATGTTATTTTGTGACTGCAATTGTAATTCCGAGTCATATTGTTTTCAGTCGTTTTGGAAACAAGACACCAAGATAAACATTTATATTTTTTTGATATTTGTGCCCAGTAATCAATTACTGTATTTCGTATTTGATATCATATCTCAGTAACCAATTACCAAAGATAGTGCTAAAAATCGCATTTCATTAGGCTCCTCCGTTACTATTGTTCGCAATTAACATATGATTAATAACTCAAAAGTACATTTATTAGAGAGTGTTGGAGTAAGTTTTGAGAGACTATTTCCACGGGTTGCAATAAAGAAAAATCAGAATGAATCCTGAAGGTTTTCTCAAAAGGGACATAAAAGATCGGCTTTGTTGAATGGAAAAAAATTTGCTGATATAGTAAATATTGGCCATAAAATTGATACTTATTTTTAAAATAAAAGACAACATTCAGGAAAAAAATCATGGTTTTACAAATAGTTATTTGCAATTTATAACAATATAATACGATTTAATAAACCTTATATAACGTATGATCAATATATTAACAATTACTATTAATTAAGAAGAAAACTATTTCATCGTTGTGCAGTACACTCCTGAGCATCCGGTCTAATGTACCGGAAGGGTAGTCAATCAACTGACTCTCCGACCCGCCACGAAGGCACACGGATTTAAACCATAAGGCTGAATGACCGAACCGCCGCAACAGCAACACTTTTTCTTCTTGCGTACAGCCGACCACCCCGCCACCACTGAACGTAGCAGTATCGACAGGATTTGTTGTGGCCGACTGCTATCTTGAGTATTGTCCATCCTTGCATTGACCGATTTGTCAAACTGACATTCTCCTCGAGGTAATTGGCCACAAAGTGGTCAATTATTGTCCTTCTTCCTTATCTACAAACTCTCAAATAGTTGGTAAAAAACTGACAATTTTTGATATCATGTCCCTCAGAGTTTTAAGATTACCTGGTACCATCAGTACTGTACTTAAGTCATTATTTATAATTTTCAGATTTTTTCTTAACTCCGAGATTTCAATACATTCCTTTAAATAGTGGTAAACAGTACCGATTCCTCCACAAATGCATTTATTGTCCAAATCTTTGGAAATATGCAGGAAATCTCCCATGTCCTGATATAATTTGAATTATCAGTGGATGGTATCTTATTTTTATTTCTGGATCAACATCAACATTGGCGGGAAATGTGGTTGAGTTCTAAGGGCCATCACCGGCCACGGTACAACCCTTCCCGAATTAAGCACATCCCGTCATCGATGGGAGGAGTCAGATCCTCCACCTATTTTTGTACCCTCCAGGGTGGCGAGATCCAACCACCATGCCGGAAGCATCTCATCCTGAAATCGAGGTGCCCCCCGGGGGTTGTGCCGGAAAGGTAGGCCGGATAACAAAACAAAAAAAAAAAACGGATAGGCCGAAGTTTTTTAACTCATTTCTTTTCCGTAGATACCAGACGACAAAGTTTTAATACCAAAACTCACTGATATAATACGTATCTTCTTACCTCTTATTAAGTACTAAGCCCTTCATTTATCTCCAGCCAAGTAGAAAGTGAACATGGCTGCAGCCCGGTGAATCATAGAAGCACTTGTCGGAAACATTTTGAGTTTAAATAGAAGGTTCTACACTGATAATTTATATATTGAGCTGCCTATTTTAAGAATTTATGAGAGAAAAAGTTAAAGGATATCAACTATTCACATTTTAACATAAACTCTGTAATGTCTAACTTCAATGCAGGGAACATAAGCAAAACATTAAAGTAAATCGTAGGCCTCATTCTTAAGAAAATTGCCTGAAACTCATTTTATTTTTCACTGGTAAAGGACACACAGATATGAAAAGGTGACTCTAAGATAACAGTCAAAATTTTCAGTTTTAGATTTTTGAAAAACAAGGCCGGATAGTACAGAAGCTGGATAGTCCCGAACCGGAAACTCGGATGTGTATATATTTGTATTTGTGGTAACAAATATAAATATTTTTTCATATGTTAGTTAATAAAATCAAGAAATTTAATATTTTATATTAACTTTCCTTCATTTTTAAGGAGCTGATGTCCAAAAATCACCTCTTCCTTCTTTTTAAGGTAGAAAACACCATTTAGCAGTTCAGCATCATCTAAAATTTTTAAAGAACATAGTCATCAAACTCTCATTACGAAAAGTTGCATTTTTAGCAAATATTTACTCTCCCTAATATGGTAATGTTTGCTTTATAAGCCTGCAGGAATGACGGCAAATCCTCTTAAACATTTATCTTGTTTTAACGGCAAATTAAGTTCGGAAATAAATTGATTTACGAAGTGCAATTTCATGAAATTTTGTATAATCCCAAGAATTATATTTAATTATATTAGTCTTAAAATATTATATTTAGTTGACCTCTAAATCTCCTTGACTTTGAACTTCCGCGTAAATCAACTAAGAGTGTTAAGCCATGACAGTAAATTAGCTAAGCAGATTGTTTAGATGTTTTACACAATGAATTCATTTTAGTTCTTAAAATATAAAATGAATGCATTAACGATAATAGTTGCAAATATTATTAAATATTGATTTTTAGAAAAAATTAGCAAGAATTTGGTTATTTAATGTGAATAGATTAATAAAGTATGCGATAGCGGTACTAAATGTAAAAAAAAATCGTTAGTTTAACTTATTTCTTAATCTTCATTCCTTTGATATAAACGATTTGCATTCTTTTCAGACTTTTTTTTACTTAATTCCATTTTGAAATAAGTAACATTTGAAATAGATAAATTGATATTTTCAGTATCTCTCGGATATTAGGAGGGAAGTTAGTCATACATTGCATGCTCTTGATCACAGTATAATATAATTAGAACTAAGCGATTAACTCTATATTCAGAGAACGAGGGTTCATCGACTATGTAAATAGCAATAAACATGCCATCAGCCTTGATTAACCCTTTAAAGGGCCATTTTTTCTAGTCATATTTTGTAAAATATTTTTAGGCTTGAAATTAGAATAAGAAAAGGGAGTCATTTAGCTTATTACATAAATTTAATTAATTAATTTGGTTAATTAATAATTAAGTAACAAATCAAGACACATCATTTTGTGCAAGATAAAGAACTGACGCATCTAAGTTTCTGACTTACTAAAAAAATCTGTCAGAACTTATGCCAACCTACATCATTTCATACAAAGATTGATAAATTGGGTGGGAAGTATACTTCCCACGGCCCTAGAAAGGGTTAACTAAGTCTTATCAAATCAAAAGAAAATACCATTTTAGATTTATTTATGTGTCCGAAATTATATGAGATGTGATTATTTGTATATTTTAAGTAAAAGAAAAATTATCTTTTTGTATATTATTATATATTACCTACATATATAATGATATAATAATTATATTTATTATAAACTTATAAAATTATTTCTAGTGATAATGAATTTAAAAAAAAGTATTAAAAACTGTCTTTTCGATTTATTTTACATACGTAATGTTTGCATTATAAAATAACGCTTTCTGTTTAGCTACCTATGCCTTCAAAAAGCAAAGTAAATTGACGAAATCGGTGCAAATATTGAAATCGGGAACTCTATCAGTTTAAATTTTCTCTCAAAAACTGAAAATTTAGGCAAGAAAAGTGACTATTGAGTCATGAGTTTTCATATGAAATGGAAACTCGTATATTAAATCAGTATTTGGACTGGGAAGCATATTTTTTGGCTCTATAAATTATCTTAAGTGCACGAATATTAATTTGATTATTAATTCCACAAGAAAGATCCAGCCATGAGGAAAAGCTTTCCATAAAAATTGAACCATCGAATAATAGTAAATAATCAAGAAGAAAATATGAAAATTTAAAAGAGAAAAATTCAAATGAAACTTTTAAAAATTTTACAAAATTATTAAAATGTAGAAAATAATTTTTTTTAATCAAGTAACCAGTTCACATTTAGTTCTTGGTATGTGAATGCGGAACAGAATTGTTAAATTAAAATGGCGGAGAGAACCCGAAACTTGATAAAAAATAAATCTAAAAAAGAAGGAAATCTTTGATTTGATTGGGCCACAAGATCTCATTTCTAAAAAACGAATTCTTGTAATCCGATATGTGTAAATAAAAATTTCGATGAAAAAAAATGTGAATTAAAATACTTCGTAATAAAATTCAGTTTTTTTCCACACTAAGTGGATAATTAAGAAAGTGAATCTACAGCAACTTATTTGTTTTAAATTTCAGTAAAATATAAAAAAATAGTTTTATATTCAAAATAAAATCGTTAGTCTAACTAAAAATATAAATATGACCATTTTTGTTAACCACGAATCGTTTTGATTTTTTAAAACAAAACATGCGTTTTGAGTATTATATCAAAAAAAAAAAAAATGAACTTTTATACATTTTCACATGTATCTTATAATTGAATGTAAATAAAATATTATAACTGAAAGAATTTTATCAGGTTTGTTTTCTTCTTAATAACTCACTATCCTCCAATTTATTTATCATCAAATTGAAAAAAATCTTCCATAGTTTAGTAAAATTTAATTATTTATTCTGTGATAATCAAATTACATTTAAGGAAAAAATTTATGCGTTATTATTTCTAAGGTATATTTTTCTCAAGAACTTAATTGGGCGTAAATTATTTCAATAAAAATTATCGTTCTTTTTTTACGAACAGAGTTATTTCCATTATGAAGGATTGATAAAGAAAAATTCTGATATCTCAAACTCATAAAAATTACAAATTGATTAATGAGTAGAAAATCGACGAAGTTTGTTATGAATAGGTGATCAACTGTTTGGGATCCATTAACTAATATATTATAAATCATTAGAGAAGGGAATGCATTTCTCATTAGAAAGCTATATTAAATGGCCCTGAAAATAAATTGTGTTATTTCAGGTAATAATTATATTGGTGAAACAGTTACAAAAAGGAAATTTTTCCTGTTTAAGTAACTACATCGTTTTGAATTAAATACGTTTGACACAATAGAATTTTAAACAGAAAAAAAAATTCAACTAATTTGCGTTTATAACTTACCGAAATTAAAATAATTTAATAATTACTACCGGCCTATAGAAAGCGATTGGTAGAACTTCGAGGCAGCGATTGAAATGGTCTAAAATTATTGAATCATTGCTCAGTCAATTTTAGTCTTAGAAAATTTGAGCATTTAGTTTAAAATATTAGATTGTCATAAATATTTCTAAATATGATTATAATTATAAGCAACAGCAATAATTCGTATTTCATAATTTTTGGGCATTATATATTTCTTTTGTTTCAAGCAATATGAAGCATAATTTTAAATCATTTAAAGGAACTTTCCAACTGTTGCTATATACGTTTATCGTTTGGTCTAAAAGTAATCCACAGGCTCACGATTAGAGCGAATATACAATATATTCGTAATAATATTTTGAAAAATGATTTAATTTTTCTGGAAATGTTAAAATTATATGGAAAAAAATCTTTATTCTTTCGATTATTCATTTTAAATTATACAATATAGAACTTATTCTGAATTATATAGTTAATAAATTAAATACCAAAATGATATTTACTTTTTACTAAATATATATCTAGTTGAGTAATACAAGAATCAAAATATTTTAGCAGTTCTTCATTTAATAACCAAATAAGTCTACAAGAATTTTTTTTTCTTTTATAAATCAAATACTATTGTTGATAAAAAAACGAACTCGAAGTTCATTATATTTCAAATTTGATGTGAAAAAGTTCATGTGTACGAAACTTATTATGCAAATTTTGCTTTATTGTTATATTTTAAATGTATTCCTTAGAAACTTGGGTTAAAGAATGACACAAATATATGCATTAAACATTCTTTTAATTTTAAATATGGTTATATAATCGATTATTATTTTAGACTATGATTTTATCGATTATTATTTTAAATGGTCGATTATTATTTTAGACTATATTTAATTTTATTGAATATTTCAGATCTGTGCATTTCTTAACATTAAATCTATTCTTTTTCTTTTATTGAAGACAAAACTTATTATTAATAATTCATAAGATAAAAAAGTAAATTATAATAAAAAATTAATTTTAGATGAAATTTATAAATTTTCCTTTGAATATGCAAATACATTGGACAATTAGAAATAAAAAGCACTGGAATAGTTTTAAAAATAATGAATATAGAGTGTTAATCATGTTGAGTTTTTTAGATTAACAAACAAAAAATTCTTCTGAATAAATTCCAAATGATTTCAATCAAAAATTGAAAACAATTCTTTTGCTTCTAAAATATTCGAATATTTATGTTCTAGGTTCAGAAAGAATAATTATTTATTAATAAAGATAAAATGCTTTCTGATGCTTTTATTAAAGCATTTTTATGTCGTTTATTATTTCTGTAAAAAAATATAAAAAGTTCAAATTACTCACAGATGAAACGTGTCTTCGGTATCTTGTCAGAAGTAGCTTCAATTCAATTACAGAATCCCTGTTTTTAATTCAGCCTTTCAATACATTTTCCTCTTTGAAAGAGTTTGTTTAACATAAGAAAAATGATTTAATATTTTATTTGAAGAACGCTTTTTAATTAAATCCATCATTTTAAATCGAGAAATGAAAGGCAATATTGCATATTTACTCTCTTGAAAAGACAGTAAAATGAAGATAGAGTTTAAAATATCAGCAAATATTTACTCAGAATATTTATTAGCCTTTTTAATATTCCATCTGTCAGAGTTTGCAAACGATAAAAAAATATGTTCAATCATAATTTTCGCAGAAAATTAAGTTCTTCAACTCGATAAGATTAGCGCTTAAATCGGTCGTTTGCATTCTTTCTTTTAAGAAAATTGCTTCTAGTCAAACATTGAAATTTATGTTATTGTCCATTAAATTAAGTGTAGTGAAAAGAATTCTAATAAATCACAAAAATTACTTAAAAGAAGTAATTTTTTGGGGGCGATTTAGCTGGTATTTTATAATTTTCATTATGATATCAGTTCTTTAATAAAGTTGATGATATCATTATAAAGAATTTGTTTACTTGCTGTTCAATTTCAGATGCTATTCCATTTCTTTGTGCCAAATTATGGCATATCAATAATCAGCAAAATTTAGTCCGTTTAATAATACTTTTGTGAAGTAGCTATTATTTTATTCATCGCAAAAAATTATTTTTTCCGATTTATGAAATGGTCTGAAAACCACTAGTCTGGTTGTGTAGTTCCCAATTCCAGGCCTTAGGATTATGATAATCCATTGTACACACAGACATAGTGTAATTTTATTCCATGAACTTCTTTGTATGTTAATTAGACTAGAGCTTTCATTTTGAAGATAAAACATTAATTTAAAAATATATTTTCAGAATGATTGAAAATTCAATTTATAAATAATTAGACGATTTAGGACATTCATAAATGAGCCAATATCATATTAAAAATATAGCTGGTAGTGCCAACTGGATCCTTTATAACGCCTTTTTTTGTCAACTTTGACCATGGAATTTGATTTGATTTTGGATAGAATGTTTATAATTTTTGATTATGCATAGAATGTTTGTAAAATTTTAGGCTTACCGAAATGGTGAATTTACTGCTCTCGTCTTAAAAATCTCAATTATGTCTGAAAAAATTCTCTAGAATTTGTGCATGTCTTTCACGTCTACGAAGATATAATATTGCAATCGTCAGATATTTTTATCATCAGATCATGAATTTCTGGTCTAAGAAGATATAATATTGTATACGTCAGATATTTTTATCATCAGATCATGACTTTCTGGCCTAAGAAGATATAATATTGTATACGTCAGATATTTTTATCATCAGATCATGACTTTCTGGCCTAAGAAGATATAATATTGTATACGTCAGATATTTTTATCATCAGATCATGACTTTCTGGCCTAAGAAGATATAATATAGTATACGTCAGATATTTTTATCATCAGATCATGACTTTCTGGCCTAAGAAGATATAATATTGTATACGTCAGATATTTTTATCATCAGATCATGACTTTCTGGCCTAAGAAGATATAATATTGTATACGTCAGATATTTTTATCATCAGATCATGACTTTCTGGCCTACGAAGATATAATATTGTATACGTCAGATATTTTTATCATCAGATCATGACTTTCTGGCCTAAGAAGATATAATATTGTATACATCAGATATTTTTATCATCAGATCATGACTTTCTGGCCTACGAAGATATAATATTGTAATCGTCAGATATTTTTATCATCAGATATCTTTATCTGATGTACAATATTTTATCTTTACCTGACGACAAAGATAAAATTTTACAATCGCCAAAAAAAATTGGAACACGATAATTTAATGAATCTATAATTTTGTGCTTCCCTGAATTGAAAAACGCATTTTCGACACTATACCTATATGTCTGACAAAGATAATTAAAAAAAGGTTTTCAGATAGGGTGGTGAAATTTTGTATTTAGATTTTACACCAAATTTGTAAATTTCTGTGAAATGTTGAAATAAATTCATTCACAGAATTTCTTTTCAGCCTGCCAGTTTGAGTACAAGTAAAAATGATAACTAGAAAATGTGAAAAACGATATTGGTAAAATTTAATATATTAAATAATCACTTAAATTATTGAATCTTTTGCAACTTTGAACCAAATCTACCAAGTGATTGACAGTCTTTTTTTTTTCTTCGCATACTTTTAATTTAACTAAAATATTCCATCTTGATAATATTACAGTCCTGGACCAAATTTTTTGTTTCAGCTGGTTGAACAAAAAGCATCGAACATATGTCAGATTTTTTCGCTATACTATAAAGCATAAAAGCTCGAACTAAGTATTCTCGGATTCGGAAAAACTATTCTTTTTGAGTTTGCGCCAAGAGTCTTTTCCTTAAAAAAGACGTGAGAGGAGAAGTGAAAGAAGGAGGCTGTTGAAGCCTCCTTGAAGTTTATTCGCGGAATTAAGATTGTAATGTCCTGATCTAGACTGATCAAATAACGAAGCAGAATTTCCAGACAATTCTTTATTTTACAGCCCTATATATACAAAGAACAAGTTCTAATCTTGGTTAAATAAATAGTTATTCACACCTTTAGTAGGAGATACAACAGTCAAAATCGAAGGTTTTTCTTGAAACTCAGTTCTCCATCTCGTCAACACGACCATTCCAGGGGTAGTTTCTCAGACTCCGAACTCGTGGGCGTAGTCTAACAGTTCCTACAATTCATTTCTTCTCTCCTCTCTAAAAAAAAAATATCTCCGCGCTTTATTTCGGCAACAATCTCCGCCTCTTAATTTACATTGGTCATTTGACCTCTCTTCGGCCAATCGGGGTTCAGCCATATGCTCTCTCAGTGGCGCCAGTGGGTCGTGGGAAGGTCCTTCCACAAAGAGAAACACATCTAGCATCCAGATGTTTGTACACCCCTTTCTCTTTGAAGGTACTATTAATACCTGTGGGACGAGACATATGTAGTATTTCATTGTAGTCGCTAATGAACAGATGCGAGACCACCCAGATGAAAAGATCCACCATCTGGCTATCTCGAGGAATTTAGTAAGTAACAGCGACGACACAATGAATCAGTAAAAACAATATCTTATCAGTACTGGGAAACGGGGGATGTTACAAGATGCATAATATCTACTGATTTTGCAGAGTACCATTTCTTAGTGTAGTACAAGCGTCGAAAAGTACTTGTCTTGGGATCCTGTAAGAAATAATACATAATGCTCTATCATTAAAAATGAATAAATAGTATCTGAGCTCCCATAGTCGCCATAGTCTTACTTAGGGTTTAGAATTTTATGCGAGAGACAAGTAACAAATTTAATAAAGAATATACGAAAAAGTTGGCGAAACAATTCCCGTTGGTTTTCGAATGGATTTTCTAATTTTCGCATTTTTAATTTTAAAAGTGTGTAAGTAGATTAAGAAGAATTTTCAGCAACTGTTGTAAAATTGGAAGAATGAAAATCTAAAATCTCCAAATGAAGGCCAAGAAAACCATCCATCTTTTATTTGTTTTTTTAAGTATTTCCATATTTTATCCAATTAATTTGGTTTTCGGTCATCATGCATCTGTGAGTATAATTTAATTTGGCGCTTTTTAACTTTCCCATTATTTCTAAACTGAAGTTCGAATCTTTTTGCATATGATAGTTGAATTAACTTTCGTTTGGATTTTTTTTGTGTGAAATAAATCAGGGTGATATAATTCATGTCCTACATTAAAGAGAAAATATTTAAAAATTCCTAGTATAAATAAATAATATGAAATAATTAAAAAACAGTATGATGGAAATATCCATCATCATGAAAATTTAAGTTAAAATCAGTACAAAATCAATAAAAAAATATATCTTTGTATCATTTTTATTCCTGATGATAATTAAAAAACAATTATTATATTTATTTAAGCACAAATTAATTCCACATTTACTGCATGAGATTGTAGAATGCCCTTTGAATTTAAGGTAATTGCACCGGAGTGACCCACCTAATTGTGGCCAATTTGCAATACCCTCTCTTCTAAATTTCTCTACAAAAAATGACATAACATAAACATAGTCAAAAACATTTTCGTCATACCTTAGAAGCGAAACAACTGCATAATGATGTAAACAACTGCGACACAGTTTGAGGAATATTATTCGGGGTATTAATTGCACAGAAAATAAAAGAAACGCAAAAAAAAACCTTTTCCTCACTCGTTGTCGCTTTTATTAGCAAAAAAAAAAAAAAAAAACATTTTCCTCACTCGTTATCGCTTTTATTAGCAAAAAAAAAAAAATCTTAGATTAGTCAAAAAATATTTAAGAAATCGCATGTTTCTTCTAATCACAACAAACAGCGGAATGACCATTTCAAACCAGCTATAATGATTGTGATATTTGAATTTTTTTTATACCTTCCTTATTATGAAATAGTCGTGAAAAAAGTTACCAGCAACAACCAATTTACAGTACACCTGTTTTGAGTACAATATTTTGTTCATTAAATGCTATGATGAAAATTTACCTCATCTTACAAAGGAGGGTTAATTTTAATCTAATTATTTTCTGAATATAAATTTAATTAAAAAAGGAAATTATATACAAGGCTATATAAATAAATATAAGCTTGACTGAAGAATGAAATTAATTAAATTACAAGTAAACATATCTTTTGAGAAATGAAAGCATTCTTACGATATATATATATATTTCAATGAAAATTATAAATATTTTTCAAACCGAATAAATTCCAATATAAATATACAAAGCTATAATTGATGTTTCTTTCGCCACAAACTTTTCAAGTGCCGAAATGAAGAGCTTTAGAATATTCAAAAGCTTAATCCACATTTACTGGTAAACTTGCTCGGAAATTTTCAATAAATCTCATATTAAATAAGTATTACAAGTTATAATTAAATCGTTCAAAGTTAATTTGTTGAACAGGAAGAACGATAATTGATGTATTTAATTGAAATATATGTTTAAACAGTTGCTTTGAATGGAGGTTATCAAAGAGCAGCGGATGTTTATTTAAAATTGCTTGTCACATATTCAGCATGATCTATCGATGGAATGAATTGAAAACTATCGGCAAGCTTTAGAGTAAGAATAACTTATTGATAAATTCTAAGCTGTGATAAATTAATTTCGGCAAAACAAATTAAATATTTACCTATAGCATTTCTCCCGGGATGGTTGTTATTGTAACTATATTTCTGTGGTATGCCCCTAAGTGCAAAATTAGGTTTAATTGCAATTATTGTTGAGTTTTAATTAGGTTTACTTTTAATTTATTGCGATTTTATATTTCGACTTTCTGCTTATTAATACTTCTACGATATTAATATTAGCTAGACGTCACAATAACTGGTTTATTCTCTGGTAAATGTTGTTTTGGATGGGTCACTTATCTTTTTTTCAGTCTTCACTAATAACCAGAGGATATGGTCTTCTCAAAACTTTCTTGCATACTCTCTAATAAAGTATTATCCCAAAAAACGTCTTGCATGGCTTTGGAGCATAATAGTCACGAAATATTAACATTTGGCAAGAATTAAGCATTTTTACTGAATCTATCATGTGATCGTTGGCGACTATTTTGGCGATTCATTCTTAGCATGCAGTAAATAGTATCAGAAAATCGAATTTGCTAGAATTTGAATTTTAGAAGCGTTTCTCCCAACCGACCGAAATAAAGATTTGACACAAAACTATAATTATAGTCATAAAATCACATACGATATTTGATATATTTAAGCCATTGCTTTTTTGAGCGATCGTTTTTGATGCTTCTAAATCTACGGACAGTCGGATCCTTGCTGGATTTGGTTCAAACAGTGGCAGGTCAAAATTGTAAGTGTTAAATCTGAGTGCTGAATTGCATCAGTATAGCTCCCTTCAATTCGCACTTATCTTGCAAAGTTATATTAGAACAGCCTTCCTCTGAACGAATTTTACTCAAATTTGACAGGAATCTGAAAATTTGGTGTTAACCCTCAACTGGGGACGTGCGGTCTGTGAGACTGCTGGCGATGGATTTACAGTCATCCCTATTCTATTTTTAGGTCCATTGAATGGATTGACCCTGTAGCTTCCGGTTTTGTGACCTTCAATACACGTGCATTTTTTCAACCGATTTCAGCAGATGCTTTTTAAATTAATTCAGTTATTTCTTCGAGTGCCGTCTCTAAGACAGAACCTCCCTGCTAGTGTCCCAGTGATAAACAAGGCTTAGCAGATGGCGCTAAAACGTGGACCCGAAATATCATTCAGTTTACTGATCCTATTATGAACCAGTGCTCAAGACACTTTTAAATGAAGCAGAAAGTGCTTTTAGTGATAAGAATAATTGTACAGAAGAGTTTTTCGATGAAAGTTCGCATTCAACTGATTCTGATATGTATGTTCAAACATAATAAATTTTTCTAGTGATAATATATTTTGAAAAAATTATAAAATATATTAATATTCCAAGAGATATATATACAGAATTTATAGGTTGATTTTTATACTAGTTCTTAACTTATATGTTTAAAATGCCCTAGAAAACCGCGCTATGAAAGTCACACAAGCCGATAAAAAAGGGCCAATTTTACCGATTGCCAATTTTTTTATTTTTCATATAATTGCCGATTTTTACATTATATTGTTTTCTATATACCTTCATATACTGTAAAAATAAATATGATTTAAAAAGTAAAAAGTAATAAAATTTTTCAAGAATATTATTTATTGTAACATGTCATTTGAGGAGAAAATGTATGTTCCAACGCATTTACTTTTTTCAATGATAATATATTTTGAAAAATTTCTAAAACATATCTCTATATCAAGAAAATATCTGCAAAATATATTGGCAGTTTTTCATACTAATACATTCATTAAAAAATTTAATTTGAGTGTAAATGAAATGCGGTCTCGTAGACCGCACCTCCCCAGTTAAGTCCTAAAATTTCACCTCCCCAGTTAAGGGTTCAGGGCCTTGTATCAAATTTCCCCCGTTTGAATTGTTTTCGTCACAGACAGACAGACACTTTCCAAAAATGTATCTTTCGTACTCCGTGACATTTAAAACGTGGACATTCGTCAAAATCTCCAGTTCGAATTTCTTTGCCGATTACAGTATTTTCTCTCTACTTCAGATACAAGAAAGTAAAAGTGAATGAATGAATGTGTGTTTTGGTAATCAATTTAAATTTTAACTATTCAAAATTTAAGTGATGAAAAATTAAGTTTCAATGTGTTGTATTTCATTATACGTTTGTGAATATCACACGAAAAATATAAATTTTACACATCTTATAATTCAAGAATTAATCATTTCTGTAGTACCAATTCTTTATGATACAATTATATTTTAATAAATATTGAGAAATAGTTTTAAAAATTTATTTTAAAAGAACAGATATGTTGTTGAAATGGAACTCCAATATTTTCATTGTTCCCTCACATATTTTATCATCGATTTTTCTTCCATTATTGTTCTCCACGTTTCTTAAAGTTTCTTTATTTATTTAAGACATGCTTTTAATAAATATTGAAATTTTTTTGTACTAAAAATAAAGTTTAACTTCATATGGCATTTAAGTTCCGTTCTTATTTAAATGAATTGACAGAAAAAATTAATATTTTATGCAATATTTAGCACAAGGAAGAAGCAAATTTTCAGATCAAGTTCTAGTTCAATGCCAATTTAAATTGAAAATTTAAAAAATACTTCGTTGATCAGACCAGAGAGAAATGAAATTTAATTGAACCTTTCAGCAGGTATCAATCTTTGCGAACCACCTAGGTGGGTTTTTAGTATGCTCATTTTAAATTAAAGACTGGATTGCCCATGTGAACATGTTTTAGTAAAGTGAACATGGTACGTCTCTAAAAAATAATGTTCGTACCGGTAAGCTCATTTTAAGTAAACATACTTCGGATGTACTTGGTTCTTTAAACATTTCTTTAAAAAATTATTGGGTTTTTAAAAATATAATCGATTTTCAAAGGGCATGGAATCTTAATTTACATAAAATTACATTGTTAAGAGTTCTGATTCCAAACATAAATTATTTAGAGAATATAGTTCAGGTAATATGGTTAAATAGTTTCATAGAAAAATAATAAGGATAGTAATTAGATATGTTGTTTGTATTTGTATGTACAAATTGAACCAGTATGGCGTTGTTCATATCATGAGGAAAACAACAACGAACTTAATATCACAGTAAGATAATAATAAAGCAAATAACAAAGAGCAATAAAGCATAAGCAAAGAACATAAAGCAAATAACGAGATAATAACAAACGAATTAATAATACTGTTTTTACTCATTTATTTCTTTATTTTTCGGGAAAACGATATCGGCTGTTGAATTGCAGACGATAAATTTGAAGTAAAAAACTACAACTCAAACTGCGTTTAAAAAGAGAGAGAGAGAAATTATTTTGTTGTAAACGAAGCTTTTAAAATTTAAATACATGAAAATAATTTTTATGGTTCTTGATTATTTAATTTAATTCCGTATTAAATATGTGGAGAAGTGAAATTATTTCTCGCAGATAAGTTCTTTTTCTGCTGTCACAGAAAATAAAATCTTAAACATCAATTAAATATAAATGAATAAAGTTATTTTGATAGCTCTAGTTTTAAATTAAATTAAAATATTCAAATAATAATCTAAAAAAAATGAGAAACTGATGAAGTTTGAGTATCTGATGTAAAAGATTAATTCTTAAAAATTTTCGGGAAAAGTAATTTTTTAAATATATAATATATTTTTAAGTTCATATATACCTAATATAATATAATAAATAATGGTTTCTTCTCTTTACTGGTGTACTAATTATTTTTAATACAATTATTAGATTTTCTACTAAACATTCATTCAAAATAACAAAATATTGAACAAATTTTTTCCACATTAAATTTTAAAATACGAGCTTTTATATGCATTGCATCGACATTACACCTACTTATGTGCAGCATTTCCTAGATATAAGTAAGATATTTTTCTCTGGATACCGCAGACATACTCAAATACATTCCTTTATAAGTACATTCAATTTTTGGTATTAGTCTCAAAATTTTGTAAACTTATATATTTCATGACAATATTTTTGTAATTTCAGAGCTAGATTATTAAAATAATATAATAATAATATTTAATAAACATAAATTAATATTATAATATTATTTAATTAATATAATAAAACATGAATTCCGTAGTAAAGGCCGCATCCTGGAGGGAATTTAAGAAAAAAATTTCACATTTGCCGATAAACTGTATTAAGAAAAAAAAAGTATTCCGGAATATCAAAATTATATAATATTTATGATTTTGAAATAAATATTAACTTCTAGCTTACAGCCGGTACAACTGTTGTACCAGATTTTTTTTTTACCATTCCTTACCTTTCGGTACAACTGCTGTACCAGCCACGAGTTCGAATTCCGTTCCCCTACTTGAACTTTCCAGCTTAATAAAATAACTAATATAATAATAATATTTAATAAATATAAATTAATATTATAATAATATTTAATTAATATAATAAAGCATGAATTTCGTAGGAAGGGCCACATCCTGGAGAGAATTTAAGAAAAAATATTCCACATTTGCTGATAACCTGCATTAAGAAAAGTATTCCTGAATATCAAAATTATATAATATTTATGATTTTGAAATAAATATTAACCTCTAGCTTACGGCAAGTACAACTGTTGTATCAGATTTTTTTTACCATTCCTTACTGCTCGGTACAACTGCTGTTCCAGCAATCAGTTTGAATTTCGTTCCCCCACTTGAATTAATATTATAATAAATATAATAATATTTAATTAATATAATAAAACATGCATTTTGTAGTAAGGGCGCCTCCTGGAGGAAATTTAAGAAATATTGCACATTTGCCGATAACCTGCATTAAGAAAAGTACTCCGGAATATCAAAATTATATAATGTTTATGATTTTGAAATAAATATTAAAGTTTGAAAATAAGAAAAATTATAAAACTAACAAAATTGCTACTTTTTCTTTATCAGAAAAGGAAAACAAAACAAAACAAAAAACGTATTTTTAAAATCTTGAAGGTGTACGTACACACTTGAAGATTTTTTTTTTAAATTTTAACTTTAAAAATCCAGTTTTTTCACAGTAGGTTATTATTATATGTTTAAACTCATTTCAGTGAGAAAAAACCATATTACACTCATTATTAATTCATTAAATACTATTTAATGAGTTAATTAATCTATTTTTTGAAACATGATATTTTAAATTCTAATTTGTACAGACACACAATTCTGGTTGGAAATGATGCCTAATATTAGTCTTCATATTGTTTGCCTCAAACAAGTTATAAAAATGTATAGTTTTTTAAAACAATTTTTTCATCAACGATGAATAAAAATAATGAGTTTTTTTCTGTCATTTTAACTTTTAAACAGCTATTAAAATTTATTTCTATAAATATAACTTTGATGGAGGCACAAAACATCCGTTATTTCATACAGATTATTTTGATGTATAAATAACTGTATTTGGTTCATTTCTTGTTGAGCTATGATTGTTTGAATGAAGCAACATAGTGGGAAAATGTCATTCTTCATAAAATGAGTTTTAAAAACACCGTAACTACAGTTTTTAATGAAAGCCCCTCAAGAAAAATAATTGTAACTCAAGAAATATTTCGAACATTGATTATATCTTGGCATCGTTTGGAAGCTAAAGAATCAGAAAACATTATTAAGCAATTAAAAAAAAAATCGATATTTTGAACAGTTTTCAAGTGTGTACATACACCTCAATTAAATTCATTATTTTTATATTTTGTAAGATATAGAACAAATTATATAAGATGTTGCTTTATTTCTAGCGTGAAGAAAAGTATCCTTCATGTGATGGCTATAAACCCTAAATTCGTAACAGAGTGCCCGCGTCTTCACTTCTAATACATCTACTGATGAAAAGATACACAACTTCGCACGCTTTTCCACTTACTTCCTTTTCTATCCACCCTCCTTCATTCTACTTACTTTTCTAGAAACGTGATATCATTCCCAAGAAAAATGAAGAAAGAATTCAGACCACTTTTTTCGCTTTTTATCAATCCCTCTAACTCCTCTTCTAGAATCCTGCCCTGAGTCTGATTGATATTACCGAATGTTACTTCGGCGTAAAAAGAGAGAGAGAAAAAAAGTTTACTTCATTTCATTTCGGGAACTTTTTTTTCAGAGGCAATATGTGTCCCGTAATATGTTTTTGCTGTCGCGTAATAAATAGGCCCCATGTATCAACTTGCAGAAGAGCTGACGAAAGAGTAGGGAATAGTGTTACCGTGTCGATCCCCCTATTTTTCACGGACATATCGTTTTTATTCAGGGAATTCAGCGAGACGGTTTTATTTATCCGCCGATGTATGAGTTACTCTCTCTCTCTCTTGCTATAAATATGCACAACCTGGTTTTATTTTCAGTTTTAGTTCCTGACTTTGAAAGTGTCTCGTAAAGGACATAGACATTCAAATCTCATAAAACAAGACTTTGTTTAACCCTTTGAGTTTCTGGTATATGAAGTATTAAATAAGAAAGTATTGAAATCGTCAACAAAAAAACAAATCAAGATTTAGACCACCATGGGCTCTCAAAATAAATTTTGTCATTATGCCTTCATATCTGTGAAAACGACAATTGAGCTGCAGACGATATTTGCTATATGACCCCTATACCTAGTTTGTAGATTTCTATTAATTTTTGCCTGCTAACCCTATCTGCAAGCGAACACAATAACTACAAAATATAAAAAGCTAGATAGGTAAAATTTGGTATACAAGTTTAGCGTGTAAAATGTAAATCTGGTAAAATTTGGAACCCTACTCGTCAGAAAGTTGAAAGTCTGTTTGTACTTTTGTATACATTTAAATGCGTTAAGTCAAAAGTGCGGCCGCGGTGGCCTGGTGGTAAGGTCTCGGTTTCGGAACCGGTTGACAGTCTATTTGTATTTTTGCATATATATACACTGGTGTGCAAAACTTAAGCAACGGGTGCTTTTTTTGCCATATCTTCACGGGAAATCATCTGAGAGACATAATCTTATATTGAAAAGATTAGGAAATCATAGCTGCGCAAAAATGAATACAATGCATATAGTATGAAATCAAACAAAAAAAAAAAGGCTTTATTGAACTCACAGTATCGCTACACGATTGTCTGTCCAAAAGGAAGTTCTTTAGTATGGGATATACCCTCCCTTTACTGCAATGGTTGCTTGTGTGTTCATTGTACTGATCGCAATGACCCCTTCTCTGCAATTTCATGGCTTCCTGCTTAAAATTTACATTGTTTCTTAAATTTTGTACACCAGTGTAAATGCGATAAATCACAATGGGATGCGGTGGCCTGGTGGTAAGGTTTCAGCTTCAAAACTGGAGGGTTTCAGTTTCGAGATCCGATTGTAAGCGGGTCTGGTGCACGTTAAACTCGTACGGGCCAAACATTCTCCCACTGGTGTGGTGTGAAAGTTTGGAGATTAGGGGTGCCAGCTTGGGTGTTACTCTCGTCATCTGAATGCTGCCTAAGACAGTTCTTGTGTGTGTTTAAAAGGGGACTTTGATATAATTAAACTAACTAACTAACTAGCGATAAGTCAAAAATACAGTGACTGGAATGAAATTTGGTATGGGATCTTGTGACTACGATGGGAGATTTTTATCAAATTCTGGATTCAATCGATTGAAAAATGCTTCGCAAAATATGTATTCGATTTTTAACACTTGTGTATTAACCGCATGTTAGTAATTAATCACCAAAGAAAATGCTCGCAGAATGTTCTTTAATAGGTTGTTTCATAAAGTGGTTAGTGTGCAATTACCACTTTACTTTACCACGAAACATATAACAACTCTCATGTGACTAAATATAAGCATTTGAGCTCTCGTAGTTTCTCTTATTCCTGCCTAAGGGTTAAAATTTTATGCGATATCTTTAATAGATAGAGTTTCGGGAAGATTACTTCCACTGATTTTGTAACTGAACTAGCCGTCTTTGGCAAACAGTTAGATCGCAAGGATTAAGCGGATGTAAAGATGTATAATTAAAGTTAAACATTTTCTGCTATATATTGTTAGCAAAAGAAACAATTAGAAAAAGAGTTCATTTATTCAAGTTTCAGAATTCTATAACCAATGTATGAGATAATGTATGCAAAAACAAAGTCTAATTCCCCAGTGCATGATAAGGTCTATCTATCTCTCTTATGACAATGTGGTGAAAGCTTAAAAGCCAGTTAACAGCTACGCCACAGTAGCTATTGCTTTTGTATCGTGGTCATATTACTGGACTGCGCACCACAAGGTCCCATGTTCTATCCTCGCTCATACCAATTCGCTACATTGATGACCTAGATGTGATCCTTCAACCTTCGTACAGCTGTTGTGGCGCCATCTATCCACAGCAAACCAAAGTCGTCAGACTCACTTGACGCAGCAACACAGAGCCGTCAAACTCACTTGGCGCAACAACTCACCCACACACGATCGCCATAACGCTTGCTGCTACTCAAGTGGGTACAGGCGCATTAGAATCAACAGCTAATACATCACCACTCAACAGCCATATCGTTCATCTCACCTCCGACTCACTGGAGGGAGAGTCTGTGGTGAAAGCTTATAAACCAATTAACAGCTACGCTACACAGGCAATTGCTTTTGTATCGTAGTCATGTTACTGGACTGCGCATCACAAGGTCCCAGGTTCTATCCTCAATCATAACAATTCGCTACAACACAATAAAGTCTTTTCATTAAAAGAAAATAACTCAAATAAAAATATTTTTATTTTCGCTTCTAATTTATGATCTTGCCAAAAGGAACACGATATCGTAATGAAGAAATTCTTTGATCACTCCAAACACACCCCTTATCATATCTACAAAAACATGTCATTCCAGGGAAGAATTCAGGGCACTTATTTATTTCTTTTTATCGGCCTTTCAATTTTCTGTCTGGAATTATGACCCTATAGCTCACTAATGAAATGGAATGCAACTTCGACGATGAAGATGAGAGGAAAAAACTATTTCATTACAGGAAATATTTTCTTCCATTGCCGGTATGATGTTAGCAATGTGTTTCTCCTGACGTGTAATAAACTTTTATATTAAGAAGGATATATTAATAACTATATATTAAAGAAGTTATATATTAATTTATTATTTATAAAGTACAGAAGAAGTAATTTAATAATGTTATAGTGTCAATCCCACTATTTTTTACATAAACATCTAATGCATTTTATTTCGTCAAATAATGATCGCCAATAGTAATAAGTTAATACTATACGAGTTTTATTTCGTTGAATTCCTGAATGTGAGAATTACCCATGTAGAGCCCTAAAATCTGAACTTGCAGCTTTCTGCTTAGAAAAAAAATTAAAGGGACTATTAGACACTTTTGGGAATTATTCAGTCAGGGTTGTGAAATTTTTTATGCATATATATATTTAAATATAAATGCTTCAAATTTCTTAAAAAAACATTTTACAACGAAATTCATTATTTTTAAAAAAATATAAATATATATATATAATTTTTAAAAAAAATTTGAAAACATTTCAGGCGATTTAATTTTTAATTTTTTTTCTAATTTTTTTTAACCAATGTAAATTTATTTGGAACAAACTATGTATACTTTTGTAATTCCAATTAAATATTAATTTTTTAGAAATATTTTTATGCGCACTTATTGAATTTTCATAGGAATTTTATGTTTTTCTGAACTATAATTGAACTTTAAGAGCTAAAAAATATCGAAATATAAAATGCATACCCCATTTTATTTTAATGTTGGACCGAAATCTTTATTATTCAATTTCATTTCATTTCTTCAAAAATTAAGACACTTGGAACATTTCAAAGATATTTAAATAGAACTACAATATCATTTTGAGAAATTCATTAACATGTGCCTTATTTCTTCTTAAACCTTCAAATATTTATTTTATTGAAAGTACATTTTATAACCCTACTTTAGTTGAATATAAATATATGGTTTGATGATGAAACGATAAAAATAAAATGGCACAGTTTATAATGGCATTTTTGCTTATTTCAAAGTTTACTGTCCCCTTAAAATAAATGAATCAAATTGTCTGTATTTAATCATATTGCCGTATTGAAGAAAGACAGTCGAATCACCATGGCCGAATGGTCATGGCACTGGTCTCATAATCAAGAGACCGTAAGTTCGAATCCCGCTAGAGAGAATGCGTTTCACAGTCTGTGTAAATATTTAATTCCTTGATTTTATATTTTCCTTTATTTCAAGGTCTAGCAGATTCTGGGCATTTCTTTAGGTTACCAGACAAGAGTTCTGAACTTTTCTTACTGTCTCAGAAAAGTATTCAGGAACTTTCCCTGCTAGTATAGAAGCGGAAGATCTGTCAGTTACTGTGTTCTCAGTTCGAAGTTGAGTTAATAAATTGGTTTCGCTCTACTTCTTGAGTTCCACACTAAAGTATCTACGTGACAATATCTCTGATATCACAAAAATGCTTTCTTCATGGATTTTCGGAAATCTGCTTTCAATTCGTGCATGGAAGTCAAACAAAGAAGTTCCGTTGCTCAGAGTTAAGTATTATGATCTTGTTTTGTTAAACCAGAAGAAGCAATATGGCGTACCTCTAACCTCCTCGTAGTTGTTTCGGCCTCACGGATGAAAGGAGGTAAAGTGACGAGAGAGAAAGAGTTGCGCCGGAGTTCGTATCTGACATCGGTAAGCGTGTGTGTTTGTAGGAGCTCCAGTTAAACTAGAATTTATTTCTATATAGGTCATCTCTATATAGGTTTCTATATAGTCAACAAGCATTTAATTAGTAAGATATAATAAACTTTTGTTGCCAAACAAAGTATTATCACTGGTATTAAGGCACGCGACTCAACGCATTGTAATGAAATACCCATAAGAAACGCACATGTACGGCACGGTATGGTGATAAAAAATTCTATTCGATTCGATTCGATTATATGGTAAATTCGATAAAAGCAGATAAAGAAATATGCAACTGAAAAACGCAATGACTTAAATGTATCAAAATCCAAACCAATTGTGATTTTGTGTCACAATTGGTTTGGGTAAAGCATATCTAAAACAAAAGTTCAATTTTCAGATATTATGATTAGGATTAATCGAGAAAAAATCTCGCCAAGTATCTCACGATAGATGCAGTAAAAATGCCAAATTCACGCCAAAAGTTAAAATTCCGTAACTTTTGTACGCCAATGCCATGTAATACGTTTGCTGGGATGACACTTTTTTAGAGAATATGTGAGAAAGTTTTAGGGAGACAACTACCACTGGTTCATTCTCTCCGACAGAAATGCACAGACTCAGTATTTAAATATTTTTATGCCAAACTTCAAATTAAAAATGAAATTAAACAGTCAATTTTGTGATAAAAATAACGTGGTTCATATAAATAGATAAATAAAATGGCTCAGTGTATATCTTGAGTAAAAGTGAGACTTTCATGAAAAACAGCGGGGTTGACACGGCGGCACTATTCCCTACTCTTTCGTCAGCTCCTCTGCACCTTGATGCATGGGACCTATTTATTACGTGACGGCAAAAACATATTACGATGCACATATCACCCCCAGAAAGAAGTCCGAAATGAAATGAAGTGAGTCCTCCCCCCGCTTTCACAGAGAGGTAACGTTCCGTAATATCAATCAGTTGCAGGGCCCGATTCTAGAAAAGGATATAAGCTCGTTAATAAATAAAAAAAAAGGTGTCCTGAATTCTCTTTTTTTTATTTAGTTGGAATGGCATCATGTCTCTATGAAATAAGTGTGAAAAGTGGGGGGAGGGAGTTATTGAGGATTGTGGTTTGGAGAGAGATGCTTTTAGGGTGTCGTGTTTCTGCTGATGACTACATTTATTAGAAGAGAAGATAAAAGTTTTATACTGTCTCTTATAAGAAATCGAGATTATGAGCTTTTTTTTTTTAGCTGTAGACTTCCCGAAATCCAAAGAAACCTTTTTCGAAATTATCTCTGTTTATCAGTCCCTCTTTTAATGGCAGCATAAATCAAAAACTCATCCAGCTTGTCAAATGAATCTTAGTAGGTCTTCTTTTTAATATAACTAGCCGACTTTGGCTACCAACTTCCTCACTAAGACTGGTTTTTTAGGTTATTAAATTGAATGCATGTTTTAAAAAAAAAATAACTTGATTTGATAGTGTAAGAGAAATTCATTAAAATAGGTTCTAACAATTCAAAAGAATTTAATAGACAACCAATTATACAATGCATTACACTCACATTTACATAGCATTAGTTCTGCATTTAGTCAATATTTAAATTTACAGCTTGACATAATTAATTCCCGAGATCGGTGGGTTTTTCATCTCACAGTCTTGCAGTAGCATCGTACTAGCATAATTTGAATTGGCGAGGAGGTTGGCGCTTGTTTGGCGCACTGGCATTGTTAGAGAGTATTACAATACGACTTAAAAATAGGAGATGAATTGAATCATTCTGCAACTAAAAAAGTTACTAAAGTGATCATTACTCTTACAAAGCTCTTTTCAAACCAAATCCAACATTAAAAGCATCGTAACATTGTAAATTAAACTTGAAGAATTTATTAAAAGTAAAGAAAAAAAATGAAATAGAAATGTATAGAAATAAAATGGGTATCATTAAAGATATCATGTTTTGAGTTTAAATATGATGCAGAAACCTTTTTGAGAAGTTAATAAGCGTTGGAAATTTTCTATTTCCAATAGGTAATGCATAGCGAGTATTCATAGTGATGGGTAAGCCTATTTTCGCTCTCAATTTTTAAACGTACCGATTAAAGTTTACTTCTTTTGCATCTTCTGAGTGAATGAAATCTTTGACATGGCAAGCAGGATTTATAATATAAGAATTTTATTTAATTAGCGAAGTGATGAATGAAATGCATCTTTAAAAGTGCTGAATAAAGCAGTCTGCTGGATCTTTTGTATATCCATATGTTTACATTTTATTGCTGCCATTCCGTAATAAGTAATAAGAGCAATTTCTCCTCGTTTTATATATATTTAGATTGTAGATCTAAATATCTGACATTTTGTTTGTCTCCCATCAAACATATGGATATAATGACTCAAAAATAAAATCATTTAGCATGCTATTCTAATTGTGATTTTGATGAAGATTTTTGCAAATATTTAAAGAGCTTTCCTTTTTCAATTAAGAATGCCCTTGGTAATAGAAATTCTTAAATATTTAATTTTTTTTAGAAATAAAATTATTTTTTAATGAATTAGAATCTGTTTCTGATAATTCTCATTTCTAAATTCTCCAACATATCATTCCTATCACCCCTTTTAATTGGAGTTTTACTTAAATTAATCGATCGCAAAAAATGAATAATTGTAATCGTTAATTCAGTGAAATTCACCAAAACAAATTCTATCAAATAGAGCAAACATTTCAACATTCTTTATCATGAATTAAATAATCAGAGTATTTTATTATGTTTAATTTATCAACATAGCATATTGCATCAATTTCTTTAAAAAATAATACCACCGTGTCTTTAATTTTCTTACATGTTTAATTCATTTCTATTAATTATTCCAAACTAATTTGAAAAAAACAAATCGCAAACATGAGAAATTCAAATAGATAACTTTGATTCTATTACGAATTCTAGTATTTAGAAGAAACTAATCCTAGTTAATCAACTAATTAATGCAAATTTGTTTATTTATATATTTCTCAAAATATATAGAAATATCAAAAGAAAATGCTTAACGAATAGTTATTTTTTTAAATATTCTTTAATGTTATTTGTGATATTTCGTTGAAAACACAAATTATTGCGAAAAAGAATTTGAATATATTTCTGTATAAAAAAAAGATATATTACTTCACTTATTATATATCATATTTTAGTATTTTAATAGAATCCCTTTAGATTATTACAAAATAAATGAAATGGATCTGATGATGCACCATTTATGCTAATTTTTTTAATGATATTCTTAAGTAATATCTTCTATCTGTGATTACTAATTTATTTGAGTTTATTTCTCATTTTCAGAAATAAAAAATGCGATATATTCCATAATTGTACATAATATACACAGAAATTATTAAACTTTGCTTCCAAAAGTTGAATATTTTTTTTTTTTTGGTTTAAAATATCGTATGCGATGATGTTAAGGGAAATGAGGAGAAATTTTTTCCCTAGTTGATCAAGTTATTTATATTATCCAAAACCGAAAACTCAAAAATTTTATTTTTATTCAATAGTATTTATTATACATTAAATAGTACATTTTTTTTTCATTTTATATGAGAATTAATTCACCAAAACCCAATTCAGAATGGATTAGAATTTATTTGATTCTTAATGTTATTGAATGAGATAATTAAAGTAAAAAAAGATAAATAGAAATAAAAAAATTATCCTAGAAATATTCATTAACAAATGTACCTTAAACTTGAATTCTATGCATAAAATTATATGGGTAACAAAATAGCTTAAATATTTCATAAATATTAATTATTTAGAGCACTTATTTATTTGTAATAAAATGCATTGCAAGTTTATTAATTAAAAAAATTAAACAACTCAACAATTAACTCAATTTAACAACTATAGCACAAAATCAAAGTCGAATATGTTATGTTACAATATGCAAGGACAGTTTAAAGGCAGCTTATTTATTGCATCCTACCTTTTCTTTACTAAATTTTTCTGCGGAAAAAATATTTACAAGGAAATTTTATAAAGTTGATTCTGCTTTAATAATAATAATAATAGTATTATTATAGAAAATGGCTAAAGAGATTAGAGATTTCGTTGAAAGTGCAGAATAGTTCACTGCTTGGCGAAATTTTCAAAATCGCCAAATGGCGTAATATCACTTCTTGTTCCTGGAGTTGCAAGCTCTCTAGTTGATGTTAAGTAAAATCAAAGACGACTATCGAATTATGCGATTGAATTCATTATGATAATTAAAATAAATTTCATATTTTAATTCATAAAATTATATGATTTTAATGACAAAATTATTTAGTTTGCTGCAATTTATATTTAATAATAAGATCCGGTGTTTGTTAAAAACAAAAAAATGTTAAAACAAATAAAAAAATTAATTAAAAATTTAAAAGAAAATTAAAATTGTTAAACAAATAAAAGATTAAAATTGGGAAAACAAATAAAATTTGCTGGCATTCCGGGAAATTGACCATTGGAATTAAATTTAGTACATTTGCCAAAAAAAAGCAATTCCTATCTCTGAGCAAATTTTAATTCATTTTAATCATTTTAATTATTTCAAGAGTTTTATTTTAATGGTTTTCTTCGACATCTTGAAATTAAGTTTCACATTAATAATAATATTTGGAATTGGAAATACAGGATGCTCTACAAGATATGCAGCGTCTAATATTTACAGATTTGTATAGAATACGCCAAGACGAGTATTTTGATGCGTTTGTAACAGTCTAAACAGACTATGATGATATATTCGGGGCCCACACGTTATACATCAAAATACTCGTCTTGATACTTTCTACCTGAATTTGTAAATATTAAAAGCTGCATACCTTGTGGGACACCACGTATATTCCTTCATGATAATTCAATTATAATGAAAAAAATTTTTATTATTGAAATGGAAATACTTATAAAGGAATGCCTTAATTCAGTGCATTCTGAATTATATTGTCTAATGAAAATTTATAATTAATTATCCATATTAATAAAAGGTTAATAAATTTAAAAAATTAGATTTCAAATTATAGATTTAACGAGGTCTTTGTCTGAAATGTAATTTTTAAACATTTTATATTCCAGAAGTTTTAACCTAAATTTAAAATATATAAAGGTTTTCTAGACAACATATATTTCGATGAAATTCTAAAGGAAAATGTATACAAATCTGACCACCATTTACATTATAGAGTTCTTTTATTCTATTAGCAGCTGAATTCTAAAGAATTGCTTTCTTTTAATATCCGTTTCAATGATTTTTAATCAACGTGTGACATTTTTTAGAATTCTAATGTATTTAAAAAAACTTTTTTTTTTCATCTTTTGCGCCAAAACTTTCACTGTAGTTAGGAAATCCGTTTCAATTTCCTGTTTTGCTCATATTATTTTATCGTGATTTCTTGTTTATTAAAGTGTTCCTTTGATTTCTTAAACGCGTAAATTGCATTACTTCCTGGCGTTTAACGAATAATTTCGGTCAACTTAAAATTATCAAATAAAGAATTTTTTTTTCATTTCATTCAATACATTTTTTGTACTAAAATACTTTTTTCATTAATTGGTATTTATATATTGCGATAACATATTTTTTTGCATTATTTTCTATTTATGGATAGTTATTTTTAGTTGAATTACACATTTTGAATCGTTTGCTTACTTTTTTTCAAACATTTTGATAAAAAATAATGAAAATTGTCTTTAACTCATTACAAAATTTATTATTTGGAAGCTTTTTTTATATTTTTTTTTTCGAAAGATAGTTAAAAAATTTATATTGTATTTACAAATCGGATTTTTTCATTCAATTCGTTTTATTTCTTTTTGTAAATTTCCGGACATCAAATTCTTTTTTCCAGTTTATGTCATAGATATTTTGATACATAGAATCATAGTTTGATTGGTCATAGTTCATTAGTTGTTCATAGTTCATTCATTATTTGAATCATAGTTTGATTTTCTCCAAGATGCTTTGGATTTGACTTTTCTCCAAGATGGCTTTCTCACTTTTTTATTTTTGTGGTTAAAATCGTACGTCTACAAATACAGAACGTCTTCGGAGCTCATTTTCGCATAAATTTCAATTTTCATTAAAGTCATATTTTTGAATTTATTAAAAAACAAAAATTAATGTGAAATTTTAAATCGTTATGCATTCGGTTTTAATTGTTATAATCATTTCAACAACGTCAATTCCCCATTAAAATTTAATAATTTATTATAATTAAATTATAATTTTTTATTTCCAATTATAATTTAGTTTTTATAATGTCAAAACCATATAACCCTTCCACGGGCGGGCCCTTAAAATTTTTGAATTAATGTAAAGCCCAATCACCGTGATTAATATGTTGAATAGACTTAGATTTTGCAATAAAAAATATTAATATTTCTCCATCCACAGGGGGTAGTGTCCTCTTTGAGGACCTCCCCCCCCCCCCGTCTAGAGGAATCTCTGCGTAAGAAAATCTTTCGAAATAATTGCAGAAATTTCTTATGATAATAGCAGTAATTATGATTATTTTAACATAATTATGGTTAATAAACATTTTTATTTATGTTTTAGGTAATTTGAAACATTTAAATGTTAAAAATACAATTTGACATATTTATTGCGAGATTTCTAAATTATATCTTATATATATAAATGAAAAAAATAGAAATCATTGCCATTTAATATGAAATATTAATTAAGGATAAAAACTATCTAACTAAAATGCTAAGAATATATATTTACGATTAAATTTAAATTGATAAATATCAAACAGAAAGCAAAATATATCAAGAATAACTCATTATTTGGCATGAAATCTTTCGAAACCTGTTCAGCAACGGATTGTAAAACCCTCCGCGCTTTTACGCATGCGTTAGGATGGGTTTAATCCGCCAAAATGGGGGTGAAAGGAAAGATGAAAGGGGGAGATGTGTACATTTACTAGTATCTAATAGGGGAAATCCAAGGTAAAAGGGAATACCGGAAATGCACTTATCGTTCCGCGTCCCCCTTAATGAGATGGAGTCGTCGAAATGTGGTCGTTTCAGAATCCGTTGACGAACAGTAGGAGCCTTAAAAATAAGAAACTGTCTGGAACGGAAGGCAAATGTAAAATGTTTTCTGGTTTCAAATATGGGTGGTCTTTCACCGAAAAGAATACGCCCCCCCCCCCCCCCCGAACACAAAATCTGCATCATCATACCCTTCTCTAAAAAATATCAAGTTATAGCTTTCCCACGGATATGAGAGGCACGACAAAATAGAAGATAAGCGTAGGAAGAAAAAGATGACCTATACGGGTGGTTGCCCCCAAATGAGAGCACGCAGAAATCAACCGCTTTGGTTCGGTCTTAAATTAATTCGAAGCTTCAAAAGAATTATGATTTAAAACTTCATGATTATTGTAAAAAAGTGGGTGACAGATTTTGATAAAATTTTAATTCTTAAGAACTAAAAAATTCATCATTTCAGGGGGGGGGGGAATCGAAGAATTTTTAACATAAAATTAATACCAAAACATTATAAAATTACTCGGGTTGGGATCTACTGATTAGAAAAGAAACCAATTGCACTTTTCCAACAATTTTGGAATTTTAAAACCCATAGTTTTTACAGAAATTTTTAAAATCGGTATCTTTTTTTGCGACCATAGCCCCTGAAAGGGTTAGCCTAATATACTGGACAATCAAATCGGTCTATCAAAAGCAACAAACGAAGAATTTCTAAGAAATTAAATAAATTCAAAGATGACTTTCGTAACAATTGAAAATATTCGACAATAAAAACAATTGAAAACATTCGACAAAAAATAACAAATTTTTCACCACCCAAGCACTTGATAAATGTTATGCAACATATATATTTATCACTATTTAATATTTTTAATAAAAATCCCGATGCCAATAAAAAATAGTTTATGAATAATACTTCAAATAAAAATAAAATGCCAGCAAACGATTTTTGTTCTTTATCAGCGCAATTAATTTCCATACAAAGAGGAAGAAAAAAAATTCCTTGTATTTTCAAAATTATTTGTTGGCCATTTTTTTTATATATATTATTCATTGAGCTGGTTTATTTTAGGTTTTATAAAATGTTTACGACTTTGAAGTAAAGTATTTGCATGAAATGGTTTCGTTCCATATTTATTTTTTAAAGAATTTTACAACTGAAAGAAATATTAAATTACATTTTCTCAGTAATTTTTTTAAAAATTTCAACTCTGTGATTCTAATTTTTTTTTAAATTTAGTTTTGTTTCTTTTCTTTATTTTATACCTTTTAAAAAAACAAGAGAATATTTTTATCGAAGTATTAATAGATTTTTATTAATGTATTTATAGTTTCTTTGAAGCTTGTAATATTTAATTTTATTGTTCTGTTTTATTTTATTTGTTATGCAGGTTTCTAATTATTAATTAATTAACAGCTATAAATTATTTAGATAATTTTTTGCGTTACTTACTATGGTTACCAGCCTTTTCAGCTCATAATATAGATCTTGAATGATTTAACCCTTCTTTGCGTGATTTTGTTTTCTCTTTTTTTTTGTGAAATGAATCAGGGTGATATTATTTATGATCTAAATTAAAGGAAAATGTTAAAAAAATTCTAGTATAAATGTATATTATACAAAATAATTAAAAAAAACTGCATGATAAAAATATCTATCATCATGCAAATTTACATATTGTTCAAAATCTTTAATGCCCGTCTCTTCGAAATTTCTTCACTCATTATCACTTTTGTTAGCAAAAAAAAACCAAACAAAAACTTCTGATTAGTTACAAAAAATGGTCAAGAAATCGCAGTTTCCTTCAACCACAACGAACAGCGGAATGACAAGTTCAAACCCGACAAGTTCAAATGATTGTGACATTTGATTTTTCTCTTGACAGCTACGTTCCTTATTAAGCAATAGTCGTGAAAAAAGTTGCCCGCAACAACCAAATTACAACACATCTGCTTTGAGAACAATTTTTTGTTCACAAAATGTTATGATAGAAATTTCCATCATCATTTAAAGAAGGATTAAATTAAATATATTTTGTTTACATACATATTCATGATTTTTTATCAACAAATGACTTAAATTTAAAAGTAAATAAACTATTTAAAATAGTTTGTTTCTTAAGCTTTATTTTTTTAACTGTTCTTTTTATTGTATGTGTTACCGTTAAAGTCTGAAATCCGTTATTTTATAGAATACCTAGTTATTCCATGAAATAACTGATCGTGTCCGTTAAAGTGTATGACTCTCTTGTATTTCATGGTTTAACTAGTTATTTCATAGAATAATGATCTGCAGCCCATTAAAGTGTAAAATAATCTATATCATATATCTCGCACGACAAATACATTTACCTTCCGCCCCTACTGCACCTGCAAATTGTGTTTTAATGAACTTAATGTTCAAAGAGAAAGAGAAAAGTCTAAAAAATGTTTAGAAATTCAAGCGAAAAAGATGAAATTAATGTCGGATAAATCTTATTCTGAAGCCTCTGTGGGGTTTACCGTCCATATCCCAGAGCCTGAAGTTGACACAGGAAAAGGGGATGCCAAATCTATTTTAGTTATCATCATAAAAATAACCGAAGAAGGATTTTTCCAATTGGGCACAAGAAACGGCCGCATAAAACAATTATATTCCCGATCCCAGTTCAGTGTCTGCGAACAAAAATTAATTAAAATCGAAGAAGTACCGGATGTAGAAATGTCGCTCCGGTTGGTTGCTACAGCTCAAAGTTTAGGTACTGGTCAGGGATTTAAAAAATGTTCGTGTAAAACCCAGTGTGTCAACAAAAAATGATTTTGTTTTAGAAATAATGTTCTTTGTCATTCCAAGTGTCATTTTAGTAATCCTTGTTATAACAAAATGATTTTATGGTACGTTTCCATAAATACCATTTATACGCTGCATAAATGAGATAAATGGCTTATTTTTCATTTTAATTGTCTATCATTAGTTTAGTTTCATTTTAGATAAATTGTTTATTTTACACTTTAACTGTCTCTCATGAGTAAATTTATAGAATACCTAGTTATTTCATAAAATAACTAGTTAAAGTGTCAAATGAATAACATATTACACACTTTAACGGACACGATCAGTTATTTCATGGAATAACTAGGTATTCTATGAAATAACTGCATTATATACTTTAACGGTAGCAAATGCATAAATCTCCCTAAAATTATATATGGCTCGCAAAGGCATAAAAAATGCCATGCCCACGTCATATACACCTATCTTCGAATTGTCTTGATTTCTTTCCTTTTTTTACGTTTAAAATGCATTGTAGATTTGAATATTAAAAGGATATATCGCATTCTACTTGTAGTATATAGATAACTACAGGTTACTATAGGTTAGTTGACTTAAAGAACAATCTTTGAAAATATTAAAGACTATAGTATAATCATTAAAGATACTGTTTTTATAATTTAATATCTTAGAAAGTTTTTAATTAATAAAAAATTGAGAAAATAAAGTTCATTATCAAAAAATGCAAATAAACGACTAATCATGAAAAAAAAAAAATGAAGATTGAAAGAAGACTGTTTGAACTTAGTGCAGTAACGTAAAGTATTGTTGGAAAAGTAACGCTATTAAATACCAAAGAATTTTAAAAATTATAAAATAATTTTCAACAATTAAATTACCATAATTAAAGAGTCAAATCTTGAAATTTAAAAAGACATTCTAAAATTGTGTAAAAATCATTTTTGTGCTGCATTATTTTCTAAAACAATTTATAAAATTCAGATGATTTTTAAACGCGTTAAAATTTTTAAAAATTTGCATAAGATATACCCTTTTCCACCTTTTAGAATATGTTTGGTCGAAATTTTATAGCTTTAAGTCTAACTATATAACTGTAGCGTAACAAGATATACTCACAGATAAACTTCAGTTTTATTATCAATTAGTCGTTTTTGGCGACCAGCTAAGTTCGCCGGTAATATTGGTTACCTTTAATTTTTCTTAAATAGTTTAGATATAACTTCATATCCATAACATCTTGCAATTGTTAGGCATTAAATATATACTACTTTAATTGCCATGCATTAGAATTCTCCAACTATTATGTATCACATGAAACTTTCTATTGGAGACCAGTTCCATGAAATCATAAAAGCATAACGCTATTAAAATTATGCAGTTCACCTATATTATAAATTTCGCTGTATCGTAAACATCACTTAATTATATGTCTCGTTAACTGCATAGATATCCAACAAAAACCCCTCTTCTTTAGAACTGAACAATGGAATAAAATCATGCGATGAGATGGTTGATGAAACAATGAAATTGGTTTGATTTCAAGGTAAAAAATGTAATCTATTGTCGGAAATTAGAAAAACAATATTTTTAAGAAATTGGCGAAACGTTGTATTAATTTGCAAGACATTTTGAATAAGTACTGTGGTGAATAGCATATAATCCAGTTAACAACTACGCTACCCGAGCAATTGCTTTTGTATCGTGGTCATGTTATTGTACTGCGAACCACAAGGTCCCAGGTTCTATCCTCGTTCATAACAATCTGCCACATTGGTGACCTCGAACGATGAACCTTCAACCTTCGTATAGCTGTTGTGGCGCCAAAGTCGTCAGATTCACTTGACGCAGCAGCACATAAAAGCCGTAGCAACCGAAAGTCGTCAGGCTCACTTGACGGAGTAATAGCATCAGCAACCACTCACCCACACACACTCGTCATAACGCTTGGCGCTACTCAACTGGGTACAGGTCCATTAGACAACAGCTCAATGCATCGCCACTCAACAGCCATATCGTTCGTCTCACCTCCGACTCACTGGAGGGAGAGTCTGTGGTGAATAGCATATAATTCAGTTAACAACTACGCTACACGAGCATATGCTTTTGTATCCTGGTTATGTTACTGGACTGTGAACCACAAGGTACCAGGTTCTGTCCTCGCGCATCGCAATCCCCTAAAGTATCATTAAAATGACTCTTATTTATTTATTTTTTAATTTTGAAACAGCAATGGAGTAAAATGTTTTTTATGCAATAATGCAATCGGTTGTCTTGAGAAACACGAAAAGTTTGATTTACTTTTAATTAAATTCCTGGCTAAAATTTAAATAAAAAAAAATGGTGCAAATCATTCTTACTTTCCAAGGTATTTAAGTGCCAAATCTGGTAGCTGTTAGTCAGATGGTCTGATTGTAGAGAGTCAACACATACGCTCGCGCACACACCCAAACACCTTTATTATTAATAAAGATAGAGAATATTATTTAAAAACATGCGCTAATGAGAAATGTATCTGTTAAACAATGCGTTGTACAAAACGTGACAAATTTTGTATTTTATAATGTAATCTTATAACATATTATCCATTTAAATTAAAGTCGGTATCAAATGAAACTAAAATGCTTACAGAAAACATAAGATTTCAAATTAGAGAATTAATCAGATCTTTTCCTGAAACGTTATGCATAAACATTTCACATTACAGCAATTTTAGCCTAAATTAGAAACACGTTAAAGGCCTCCAGCTAACACCTAATCCGATTAAAACCTAAAGGAAAACGCATACAAATCAGAGTACCATTTATATAATATAGTTTTAGCATTCTTTTAACTGCGAATTTTCGAAGAGCCACATCACACGCTTTCTCGTAATTAGAGCCAAGCAACGACAACATTTCCGAGCAATTACTCAAGCCTTCCAATCTTTTAAGCATACTTTTATTTCTTAAGAGCGTTGAATGGGATGAAAACACTCAATCTCGCCTCTTCCATTCTCGGTTCTAATTGCTTTAAATCTCGTTCATAATTCAAGAGAAACCTATCACAAGGGTGGAGATCCGTTCATGAATCTTATTACGGAACGTTCAATGGATTAAAACTCCTTTGGAATGTTCTTATTTTGAATTAGATTGCATCATGTTGCTCAAACACTGTCAAAATGGACAATTAGGAAGAAAAACAGGGAGAATTTTCCCTCTTTTAAGTGGAAATCTTGAAGTGGTGTCGTTTTCTTTTTGTTCGTTTTCCGTAATCACGGACTTAATTGCTGTTTTCAACGATGTCTGCGCAGTTAAAGACGATGTGTGAGGATTTTTAGTTGTAATAAAATTTTGTATGAGTCTTGCAACGCATGGTGAAATGAAAATTGTTTTAATTTGGTGATTTTGTAATTAAGGATTATAAGTACAAATAATAAATTTGCATTTCTGTACTTTTGTGAATTTTTATATAAATCTGTTTTCCTTTATTTGCATATGGAATCTTTTTATAAAATTTGTCCCGCTACTAAAGGAACAATTAAAACTATTGTTTGACAATGGATTTTAAAACATCCCGAGCTTTTGCGCATGCATTAGTATGCGTTTAATTCAACAAAATTAGAACAAGAGGAAAGTTGAAAGGAGGAGATGTTTACATTTAAGAATAAAGAAAATCTCTGAAACTTGCACATTCTGCAGCGTCTCACCCCTTCATGAGATTGAATCGTTGAATATTGGTCGTCTCAGGATATTGAAGAGAACAGTACTTTCAATTATTTGTTTATACTGCAGATAAAATAATATAATATAGTAAAATAATATAATATAGTTAAGATAAAATAATATAGTAAAGAAAAAAATCAGACATTGAGATTTCAAGGAATATTTACATTTTAGTTTAACGAAACTTGATCTGAATTGTAACCTCTGCTAAAATATTTGGTGACAGTATCAATATCCATGTAATATAAGTGATTAGAAAATGGTTCTTATAAGTGCAGCATGCATTATAAAAATATATATATTATTCGGTCAAGCGTTTGAATGAAAGCTCTTCTTAAAACTTTTATTGTCATCATTCAATGAGAAGTTCGATTATAACGTATGCGCATTGAAAATACGCTGGATCAAATACGCTCATCGAAGCTGGATCAAATAATTAAACCTTTGCCCTCGTATAGTGCCACTCATTCACCATTCAAAATGGTGCATCAATTTGAAGTTTTTTTTTTATTCATTTTTCAATTTTGTAGAAACACTAAAACAACGGTGTAAATGTTTTTGAATGGTAAAAAGAATGGTCATATTAATTAAACGGGGGAATTCAACTTAAAACAATTATATATAATATATATATATAATGATATTTTAAACTCTTAATTTAATCCAAATTAATTTCTAAAGGTTTATCTTAATTTAGCCCATAGTAATTTCATTCTCTTATTTCTTGATCCGATTCCATTTTCGGTTTAATTTATTCCTCTGTAAAACTAATGCGTCATCAGTGCTACGTATCAAATGAAAGTGATACTTTCATTGCCCTTGTCAAAGGTCACAGGAAATCCCATGTTATAAAAGACTAGTTTCGTTTCTTTTCCCTTTTTTTTACTTCTGCTTTTATGGCGCGCTGCGTCTTGAAAATAATTATGTTTTCCTGGATGGTGGTAGAGAGTGAATGAAACACAATTAAAGTTACAAAGTCTCTTCACTGTTTGTTAAACCTGCATTCTGCTTCAAACAAAATAAGATTACATATATTTATATTTGGAGCAATAAACAAGCCATGGTATTAAGTGTATTAAAAGATTAATGTAAGTTTTCATAAAGTGAACTTTTAATTTAATAGCGCTATAGTGAATATAATCTATTAAATTAAAATAGTGTCTTTTTTTTTCTTTTCACCAATTACAGTACTATATGTAATTGACAAAAGAAAAACTAATTAAACTCAAATTGCAGACGAATCTCTTCGTTACATATCTCTCTGAATCTAAAAGCGCATTTTTGGAATCATTACTGCCAAAATGCTTTGAGATATAAAGACAAAATTTTGTTATAAGATTTTCACACGCATTTTGTAGAATTCTGTAAACTTTTATTCATTCAGAAGTCTGTCTGTCGAACTGTCCAAATATAAGTTAAAATGATAATTTAAGAAATAATGAAAGCTAACTGGATAAACTTTATTCCGCAGATTTGATACTTACACTGGATTTGATTCTTAACAAATTTAGTAACAAATCCGGCAAGAAGTTCACCGTTTCTCAGTCTATTCTTTCACAAGCAAACGAAATCGATAGTTCAGTCGCGCAATGCTTTAAATATATGAAATTTCGCATGTCATTTTTTTTACTACATTTTCAGTTATGCGACCAATATGGTTTCAGTCGGTTGGTAAAATGACGTCCAAAAATACATATTCGGTTCTCTGATATTTGTGTATTAATCGCCAAAGAGTCTAAGCTAATTGGTTCTTTCGTAACTATGGTTCGTCAGTGGCATGCAAATAATAATAACAATTACGATTATTAGAATTTATACGAACCATTTGAGGAAACCCTTCCCGCTGGTTTTATCTACTAGTTTACATGATTTAAGTCTAATATTAAATTATATTTATTTTAATATAAATTAAAACCATTTTGTCTATGAACATATATTTATTTTGTATCTCTTTTTAAACTATCCACCCGAAATCAATCAAGCAAAATTGCTAAATTATAGTTTAAAACAAGAGGAAAATATTATCCGCCTTGCAAAATTTTCAATTAATTAAAAATTAATCGACATTTTGCCATTTTCACGACATAACTTAGGAGCAATGTCTTCAACAAAGTATATTTTTACAAAGTATAAATAGAAAGTATACATTTAAAAACTATATTTTACAAAGTATAAATAGAAAATTTTACTTTTACTGATACTATTTTTTTCCATTTGAGTATGCTATTTTCTTTAACTTTTATTAATATTCCAAAATGTAATAAATAAGAGAATAGATGATAAAATGTTTTTATCGCGCCTTTTAGAAATCATCTGGCTCTATTAGTATTTTCACCTAAATTCAGAAAATTTTGCATTGATTAACCCTTAACTGGGGACGTGCGGTCAGTGACAACGCTAGCGATGGAATTTCGGCCATCCCTATTCTATTTTTACCTCAATTGAATGGATTGACCCTGTAATTTCCTGTTTTGTGACCTTCAATACAAGTGCACTTTTTCAACCAATTTCAGCGGATGCTTTTAAAAATAATTGAGTTATTCCTTTAAGCGTGGTCTTTGAGACCGCACTCCCTGTTAGTGTCCCAGTGATAAACAAGGCTTAGCAGATGGCGCTGAAACTTGGACCCCAAAATATCATCCAGTTTACTGATCCTATTATGAAGCAGTGCTCCAGACACTTTTAAATGGAGTAGAAAGTGATTTTAGTCATAAGGATAATTGTACAGAAGAGTTTTTCGATAAAAGATCGCATTCAACTGATTCTGATATGTATGTTCAAACATGAATAATTTTTCTAGTGATAATGTATTTTGAAAAATTTATAAAATATATTAATATACCAAGAGATATATATGCAGAATTATAGGTTAATTTTTATACTAGTTCTTAACCTGTATGTTAAAAATGCCCTAGAAACCCGTGCTATGAAAGTCACACAAGCCGATAAAAAAAAGAGCCAATTTTACCCATTGTCAATTTATTTTTTAATTTTTCATATAATTATTGAATTTTACATTATATTTTCTTCTATATACCTTCATATACTGTAAAAATAAATATGATTTAAAAAGTAAAAAGTAATATGTTTTTCAAGAATATTATTTATTGTAACATGTCATTTGAGAAGAAAACATATCTTCCAACGCGTTTACTTTTTTCAATGATAATATATTTTGAAAAAAAATTCTAAAACATATTTATATATCAAGAAAAATATCTGCAAAATATATTGGCAGTTTTTTATACTAATACATTCATTAGAAAATTTAATTTGAGTGTAAATGAAATGCGGTCTCTTAGACCGCACCTCCCCAGTTAAGTCCTAAAATTTCACCTCCCCAATTAAGGATGAAAGAGTTTTATGTATTTTAATATTTTATACACAAAATGTTTAACCTTTTCTTTTGTATTATTAGAGTAGTTTTATTTCAAAATATGAAATCTGAAAGCATCTCATCTCGATCAATATATTAGCTAGTTTCTATTAAAGCGTCTAAGCTAAAAAATAAAAAAAATAATTTTTGTCAATCTCGTAAATTGGAAAAAAATAAATATTTCTAGAAAATTCCATGGAAAACCTTTATGAATATATTATTTTTAGTTTCCATGAAAGATTCCATCAGCTAAAAGTAAACAGCTCTTAATAATAAGCAAAAAAAAAATTTATTTGTTTTGACATGCGAATTTTCAACCAATCCAAAATTATCTAGAGAAAATGATATTTTTATCTATTTTATTCTTCTATTCCAAGAATCTTCTTTAGAAAATAGAGATATTTTTTTTTCCATTCTTTTCATTGCTAGATAAATATTTCTTAGCGCATTTGATTTCGTTTTTCTTTCTCCATATTTATCATGTATGGAAATATTTTCATGAGCCTTAATACATACTGTTCACAAAACAAAATAAATTTGTTATTTGCCAGTTCTAGGTTATATTTGTGAAATGACTGTGTGCATTCATACGTATTGTTACGGATTACCGGGTTCGCCTATAGTGGGTGTAGTTTATGGTGTGAAAATACAATCAGCAAGCCTCAGTAGAAAACAACAACGATGTTTATTTAATCCTAAGATACTAACACAAAGACGAAAAATATTTACAGCGAGACGAACACAGGGCAGCACACAGTAGCCCATAAGTAGTAATCATCCACTGCACATAAAGCGGCCGGACAGAGGTCTCTCCAAACGGCTGTAATTCTCCAATGTCTCCTCGCTTTAACTGTGTCCAACTGCCGTCTCACTACCACATGACTGGCTACTCCACACACGACACGACGCTACTTCCACAGTAAACAACAGGACTCGGCACACAGCTCAGTTCAGCAATTGCATGGGGTCCACACGACTCTGGCATTCCGCTGTTGATTCTCTACCCTCTCAGAGACTCGTTATTCGTCTACGACTCCGAGTACGATTTAATTCACGACTCCTGCCGGCGTTTTATAGTTACCGAGAGAAGGAGCGAGAAGGTTCTGAGCGTATCTCGGTTCCTATTGGATGGATCGTTAAAACACTCGAAGTTTCCAGCACACCTATTTTGTCGCCAAATGGTGGCCAAGTTTGTCGCCAAGCTCTGGGATCACTTGCTCGGCATCCGAGCAAGCATTCAATGCAGATGATTATAAATCAGTCTTTTTGGTGATAGAACTAATCGTGCTGAGAAGCAACTTTACAGGCTTTTAACATTTTCCTGTTTATTCTGGGTGTTGAGTTTTAAATTAAAATTTATAAGTCGTTTTCCAAGTTCTATTTTGATGATTTTAATACAGTTTCATTAAAGTAACATGAGGTTTTGATATTATTTTGAAGTTTTATGTTTTCTTTTTTAGAAAGATAAACTTCATTTTTAACTGTAGATTGGTAATGGGACAGTATGTTTTTGATACTTCCACAATATAATCATGATGTCTGATACCTTTAAAAATATGATCCTCAATAATAATACTTTTCTCTTTTCAAATCGTTTTAGGCCAGACAATGCTATAATATAGGATGTCATACCTCTCTTATTTCTTCCTACATGTCAGTATATGATACTAATTTTTTTTATGGACATTTTTTTCGCATAACGTGTTTTAGAACTTTTTAAATTTTTCTTCCTTCTTTTGGAATTGTAGTTACCCTGGAATTTCTGAAAATAGATGTCGCCACGAGCATGTTCAAAGATAGAGGATTTAAATGAAATTGTTTAACATCATTTTAAGTTCATGGAAAAAATATCTTTAAAACTATGAAATTCCATAGATAATAGCAATTTTATAAGTAGGAATTGATATTTATGGAGTGAAAATACAACAACTTTTCTATTAAAGTGATCTTGAACCGACACAATACGTCTAAATCAATTATAGCGAAGAAGAAATGGAAGTTATCGGTTGCATTAATTTAATCGTATTATTCACCAGATATTAATCCATGTGATTTCCAACATGGGAAGGGGTCATATGTAAATGTGTGCTTACTAGAAGAACTTGACAGATTTTATTGGCTTTGAATGTCTGAATCATTTTCAAATATAAAAAAAAAGAGATTCAATTCTATATTCGATAATAATCGAAATAAGTAATACTATTATGTTGCCCCTAAAGGCTTTCTCTTGGAAACCGGTATCCCTTGAATGTATTTTTCCCATTCTTTTAAATAATTTGTACACCACTAATCATTACCGAATCAAAAGTTTTAATAATCCGAAGTTATTAGTTTAAAAAACTCCCAATAAAGTTGCAAGAATTTGACTATTATTTAATTCTTCATTCGTTTGATATAAAGAATTGTGGTATCCATATTCCATTTTGAGTGATTATCACGCTTTGTTTTCACATTTATGTGGAAAAAAAAGCTTTTTGGAGGGGAAAAAATGAGATTCCATTTTTAAGATTTCAGTGATAAGACTCAATGTGATGAAAATAGTTTTTATATTTTCTAATAAACGGGAAAAGAAGTTATGTGTGTTAAGGAAAAAATCAATTATCAAATAATATGTTTGAACTTTTGGATAGACACGGTTAAAATGCTGGATAAATACGTTTAAAATATAAAGTAGCCGAAATTGTCTACTGTTGAAATTGTGGTATAAAAGTTAAAATAAACTGTGCTCTCATCACTTTTTCCTTAGATCCTTCATAAATCCTTTATATGAATAAAGCTATTATTAAAACAAAATAAAATGTCATCCGGTCTCACTAACTACTGAGTTTACCATCAATTCTCGTGAGATGTTTCAAAAATATTACTTCAAGGGCCTTTTTACAAGGAAACATAGTGGCAAAAACCCCTGGCAACAACCATTAAACCTTTACTGAGAATTTCTTTTTTAATATGAGAACTTTAACTCACCCCCAGATGCGTCGTTAATAGTCACCTGATATCTAATTCCCAAAGAAGCATCATTTCAAAAATATTACTTCAGTATAATCTCTCTTAAAAATCCGTGACAGAGTACCACGACAAAACCACTAAATCCATTTCGGAAATTTTTATTTTATATGATAGCTTTGATTTCTAGATAAGGCATCATTGGTCATCTGTCACCAGATTTTGTTATAATTTTTAGAGATACCACAAAATAAAACTTAATACTGGACCAATATCAACAATTTACTAATCAATGGAAATGGTCCATTTTTTTTATCGAACTTAATTTAAAATAGTATTTTCGTCCGCTGTGATGAGATGTAGTTCTTAAAATATGATTGGCCTGACAAAAATAATACTATTAACTGGTTAACTATTTCAATTTCTTCGGACAATGCGTATCTTAATTGTCATAACATATTGTTACGAAATTTCCCGGGTTCGTTTGGATAGTGGAAGTTATATGGTGTGGAAAACGCTCAATCAGCAGGCGGCAGTAGAAAAAGAAACAACGACGTTTATTTACATGAAGGCATACAGGACAGCACAAAGACGACAACTATATACAGCACAGAGAAGACAATTATCTTCAGCCGCGAGCCGTGCAAACAGCAGCACACAACAAGACTCTACTGCAGACAGTAGCGCACAGCTTAGTTCAGCACTAGCTTGACTCCGTCGCTGCTCTGCTAATCCCTGGAAGACCAGTTCTTCATCGTCGATCCCGACTACTCTTCTCTGTCGCTTCCGACTACTCTTCACCGTCGATCTCGACTGCTCTCCTCTGTCGCTTCCGACTATGACTACTCCGGCAGCTGCAGCTGTAGCTGCCTCCTTTTATAGGTCTCAGGAGGCGGGGCTAGAAGCCTCTCAACCAATCAGAAACGTTCGAGGAGTATCTCGGTTCCTACTGGACGGTTCAGGAAAATTCACGATGTTTCGAGTATAATCTATTTTGGTGTCAAAGTCGCCAAATTCGTCGACAAGTCAAAAAATGGTTGCCAAGTTTGTCGCCAAGCTCTGGGGCCTCCGACGTGACAACCGGACTCCGTCCAATACAGATGACTGTAAAGCACTCTTTCTGATGTGGGAATCAATTATGTTGGGAAGCCGCATCACAGATTCGTAACAATATATATTATATAAATACAATAAATAATTAATTATAAATATAATAGTTGTAATTGAATAAACTCTTCCAAACACAAAATGTTGTTCTTTTTCCATAAGGAGTATACTCGTCCAAAACTGTTAACTGGTTAAAATAGTTATTAAGTAACTTATCTCTGAAAACGGCTGATGATTTCTTGTAATGCGCTAAATGAATGAAATCTTTCCTGGGAATAATAAACTGATCTTCTAAAGATAATATCACTGCATTGATAGGAGTTTATCAGCATCAAGTCAAAAGTTATTTCATTTCAAAAGTATGAATTAAGGAAAATTCTCATCGTGTTTCTTAAAGTGTTATTTGTCAAATTGTGCACACAATTCTAAACAGCTTGAGTAGAATGTTCATGGAAAATTTAGAAAAAGAATTTTCAACATTTATCGCTTAATTGCATTTGCAGAAAACGAAATAATAAGTAATTGCCAATAAACGCCTCAAGCGACTTTCCTCTCTTTATCGACGATAGAATAAAACGTTACTGCCTCTTATTCAATTCAATAAAACGAAAGCATCCCAAACATCCAAACAGGTTTCATCTTTATTTGCAAACGCCATATTCGAATGTAATTGCATGCCATGTGCGAAAGGGGATAAAGAAAGAAGAGGCTTGAAATCTGCCACCTGGGGGTGGGGTGGGGTGGAAAGAGCCCGGAGATTTTTTCCTACTAATTGTTTGTCCTCACCTTGTTTACTAAACAGAATCTATTTATTTTAGATCTGTCGAGATCTGGCGAAAGGAGATTTAATTTAGTGAACTGTTTGTAATGAAGTTCTGTGAATTGGTCTTTGAATAGATGCGATTAGAAGTATTTAGACATTTAAATGTCGGAAAATGCTGTGTTTTTGGTTATTTGTATTCAGAAATAAAATGTGTCTGGGAATTAATTATCTTTCGGTAAATTGAGGCATAAGTTGACAATATTTCTCATTGATTGCGATGTTGATTATTATTTTAAATTTTAGAAAGAAATAATGATAGAAATATCGTATATTTCATTAGTATGTTTGTATTAAAATATAATATGGTATAAAATTAATTCATGAGAATATTTATAAAAAAAATTATTCGCAATAAATATATAGAAGTGTCCACTGTGGTCTGTAACGCTGGGCGAAAAATGCAGCCTAGCTTTACAGACCCATTTAATCTAAGTCATTGTCGAATGAAATTTATGAATAATGAACACATTTGCTAAATAGTAAACTATAAATTAAATCAAAACAGTAAATAAATGTCAAATGCCAACTGATAATAATAAAATAATATTTAAAAATAATAAATTAGCAATAAACATTAAAAAATTATAATAATTATTATAAAGTAAGAAATAAAATAAAAATAAATTTAATTTATACATAATAAATTAATTATTATTAAATTAGTTTAAAATTCCCAAAAATGCATACAGAATAATTCTTATAAAACATTCATAAGTAGTATCACATTCGCTTGCTAGTCCGTAGTTAAAAATTGCAAGACCTAGCACTTATTGGTGAGAGTCGAAAAAGAAGTGGAAGACAACGCTCATATGACAGTCGGCCTCAACAGACTAGAAGTATTAGACAGATAATTAATTACTGTCAAACAACATTTAAAACCTCGCATATTGAGAAAAAGTGCAAAAGAGTGCCTCGCTTATCGAGCGATGTTTCGCAGAAAGAGTGGCTCAGAGACACCGTTACATCACATGCTGGATTGATCTATATCAACTGTGTTGAGCGCTTGTTTCATGAGAACCCTTATACCTGCATGGAAGAAATTTTCGACAGATAGCATTGTCGAATGCAATTCCGAGGGAATTGAACAAGTGCCTGTGGAGTCTTAATCCTTGAGATTTTACTCTAGTTAAATTTTTGGAGCTAGAGGTGGATTCAAAGATATCGATGAGCTGGAATATAGACGGAACTACCGAAGAACTTACTTAACCCTTTCTAGGGCTGTGGGAAGTATGCTTCCCACCAAATTTATCAATCTTTGTATGAAATTATGTAGGTTGGCATAAGTTCTGACAAATTTTTATAGAAATACAGAAGCCCAGATGCTTCAGTTTTTTATCTCACACAAAATGATGTGTCTTGATTTGTTATTTAATTATTAATTAACCAAATTAATTAATGAATCAAATTAAATTTATCTAATAAACTAAATAACTGACTTTTCTTATTCTAATTTCAAACCTAAAAATATTTTAAGATAATATGACTAGAAAAAAAGGCCCTTTAAAGGGTTAATTAATTCTATGTCACAGCAAAAGGCTGCGGAGGAGATGTGGTTATGAAAGAAAAAGAAATGAAACATGCAATAGAGCAACATGCCATGAAAGATGAAATGGATTAAAGCATGGGAAATTATTTCATCGTATGGATAAGGCTCACCTTGATAAGGCAGTAGATGTGCGTACTCCAAACTAATTTAATGATAACGCTGTGTCTCGTCTTCGCTAAATTTTGAAGTTTAACCAAAGACAAATGCCCTTAAATAGTTTTTTTGTCAGAAATGCTTGCATAATGAAACATAAATTACATTATAAATTTTCTTGATCAATGGAACACATTTTCCTATTTTACATTCTCATAGAAATAATTTTTTTTCTCTTAACCATTATTCAGGGAGGAATTATTCTCATTAATATGGGTTCCACTGCAAGTCAAAATATTTGAATCATGTTCCGCAGGGGAAGGGTTAACAACAGAAATCAAATTTCTGCGCTCGTTCCCCGAACTTAAGAATATTAGATAAATCACCACTTCTGCACATCTTGTCAAAGCTCATAAATCACCGAGATACATTCATCACTTGTAAAATTATGACATCACAGTTTGAATCAGGAACTTAATCGGGACATTTCAAAACTTAGTTTCACATCTAATTTATATTTACAGTTCGTACTCTCTAATAACTAACCGTTGTATAGTTATTGAATAAGTGATTGAAGAGCGGATGATAAATTGCTTTACTTAGATTGAATATCCTGTCTTGCATCTGCTTCGGTTGACGCTGGGGCACTTGATGAAATGCTTGCGTCCGCTTTTCACTGGATGAAGGCGCATCCATCAAGGGGTCTTCCAGATTCATATCCGTGGAATGCTTACCTTCTAATATGCCGACTGCTAATAAATGGCTTGGCTTCGAGAAGACGAAAGAGGGATGGATGACTAATCGGTTACAGTTAATATGAAATCGTGCTCGCATTAGTTATTCACAAAATATCGTTGACATATGCAACTATATTTAGAGCGAGGTATAAATGTTAAAAAATATTTATATATATATTTTTTTTTTAATTTTTACATAAAATATGTTGAATAAATATTTATAAGTATTTAAATACTTATGATAAGTATATTTGTTTCATAAGTATAATGTTATATACTTATGAAAGTATATTGTTATATTTGTTTCATAAGTATTTAAATACTTATGAAAAAAAATTAAATCAAAGTCAAATGTGTTTCCGAAATTCGATGAAATATGTCGGGAGAGGAGTGTCCAAAAAATGGCATAAATCTAAATCTTTCTAGAGTAGAAGCTTATCAAATGATTTTTCCAAAATTATTCAGATAGCTCACGATAGGTGACTATGTTGGAAAGTCGATTTTTTTTTTTTTTTTTTTTTTTTTTTGCGAAAACATGAAATAGTTTTATTTAATATTTTTAATGTTTAAACAGTTTTCTTTATAAAAACGTTTGAATTTTTTTCGTAGAGTTTCATTGGTTTTTATATTTCATTTGTATGCGTTTTAATGCTATTTTGCATTTTAAGATGTCATCTCCTTCAAATTCTAATTTTTAGGAGAATTTTCTTACAAAAACTCTCATGAATTAAAATCTAATGCATATTTGTATGTCGAATATTATAGTGATTGCTAATCACTATAATATTCGAATGTATATATAAAAAATTGAGGATACAAAAAGTCAGATTTTTTTGAAAAACATCAGTCAATCAATTATTCTTATTAAAAAAAAACGTAATAATCACTTTAATTTCAAAATGTTTGTTAATCACTACAATATTTGTCCGTATATTTAAAAACTTACAGGTGATAAAACTTTAATAAAGGTGTTGTTCCAGATTTGCATAACATTGACATACAAAAGTTACGAAATATTAACCTTTCACATAAATTTCTTACTGAATCAATCGTGTCATTTTTGGCGAATTATTTGGTGATTAACCATTGGCATGAAGTTAACAGTAGGGCGGGATAGCCCCGTTGGTAGGGCGTTGGACTCTCATCCTTTAGGTTGTGAGTTCGAACTCCGCCGGCCGAAGACTCTCCGTGTGTGTGTTGACTGGCGCATGTATAAATCTGTTGTTTTCACAAAGTCCCCCATGTCGAGAGTAATACCACTGAGGGTACTGGATCACAGGTGATCGTTCTCTGATTCAGGTTTAAATTACAATCTGTCGATAAGTGAATGAAATGCATGAATGAAGTCGTAAAAAAGATTTGTGACACGTGAGTAGCTAAATCATACTCTTGGCCCTAGTTGGCGCTACTGGAAAAACAAGAGACGCTCCCTTGGCTTAAATCGCTGACAGATATCTGTCAGCGCGCTTGTAAAATGCCATAAGTCACAACACAACAACAGGTTAGCAGTATCCGAAAGTCGAATTCGTGTTTTAGATTCGTTTTTCCAAACAGACTGAAATAAAAAATTGACACAAAACCACAATTGTAGTCACAAATTCTCACACCACATGTGGTATATTTACATCACTGCATCTTTCAGTTATCGTGTTTACATGTTTCTGTTGTTGTTTCTTATGGCACTTGCCATCGACAAGCCCACTGTTTGAAGACAGCCGACTTAAGCCTGAGGGGGAGCGCGCCTCTTATTTCTATAGTAACGCCATCTAGGGCCAAGAGAACGTCTTCGATACACACGCGTCACAACCCTTTTTACGGGGCGGACTTCATTCACGCATTTCATTCTCTCAACCACAGATCGTAATTTAGATCTGAATCAGTGAACGATTACCCATGATCCAGTACCCCCAGTGGTATTACTCTCGCCATGGAGGACTTTGTGACCCCGACAGATTTAACGCGCGTCAGCCACCAAGCACGCGGGGAATCTTCGGCAGGCGGGGTTCGAACTCGCAACCAAAGGGACGCGAATCCGACGCTCTACCAACCAGGCTATCCCGGCCTTTACATGTTTCTAAAAGTACAAATCAACAGATGGTCAGCCGGCGTCCTGGCATAAGAGTAGTGCGTCTTCTCCTTGATCTGGGCGTCCTGGGTTCGAGTCCCGATTCGGGCATGTTTGTTCTTCATCTGTGTTCTTTCTGTGAGGTGTGTGAAAGAGCCCCCCTGTAAAAAGGGGTTGTGCAAGCGATTGTGGGAGTTTCATCTTCATATGAGCTAGAAGACAGACTTCTGCCCTCTGGTGCTCAGGGGTCTTTACCCTCAGAAGCTACTGCACCCACCCCCTTTCCGTGGTAACGTGGACACGTCATCATCATCATCAACAGATGGTCAATCTGTTATTGAATTTGGCTCAAAATTCGATAGAGATGTCTAGACAATAGATGCTAATTATTTATATCGAATTTTATACAAGCAGCTCTCTTTGTTTTGTACTTATCGCGTTAGATTATATATAAACAACAGGACCGATCTATTCTCTTTGAGAGGATTTTATTCAAAATCTGTTAGAAATCTACAAATATGGTATAAAGATTGTATACCAAATATCAACCGTCTAGATCAAAACGTTTGTGAGTTATCTTTGTCGCAGATAGACAGAGGGTCATTTTTTTAAAGATTCGAATTGCGAACTCAGGAAGGACAAAAACGTGGTGATTTCGTCCAAATTTCGAGTTCAAATTTTTTGCCGATTACTATATTTTCTCTATACGAGAAAGTAAAAAAAAATCGTATTAATTTAATTAAATTTTCAAATAGGCCACGGTGGCCTGGTGGTAAGGTCTTGTGTGCCGTAGGGTTTCAGGTTCGAGACCCGATTCCAAAGAAGAACCGTCGTGTAAGGGGTTCTGTTGCACGTTAAATCCGTCATGCCAAACGTCCTCCCACTGATGTGGTGTGGTGTGGTGTGAAGAGGGGGTGCCAGCTCAAGTGATCTGACCGTGGTTCAAAATGACGAGGTCCGTCCCAAAAATAGCCCTAGTGTTGATTTTCAACGTTAATATAACTAAACTAAACTAAATTAAATTTTCAAATGTTTGAAAATCACCATAAGACTTATAAGTATATTCCACAAATTTCAGATTTTAAAAGCCATATTTCTTGAGAAAAGCTTTAATTCAATCGATCACTAATTTTTCCGTAAAAAAAATCGTATTAATCGGTTTAATTCCAAAACTATTTGTTAATCACTACAATAATCCCGCACTTTTCAAAATTCGGAGATGATAAAAATTCATTTTTTAAAAAAAAACTTTAATACAAATTCATTACTCTAGCATCTCTGAATTTCTCAAATCACATTACAAATTACATTTAAATCGTGATCAGGAAATCATGCGACATATATGATTTATATTTTCCTCCGTGCGCTCTAATAACTGAGCGTTGTATCTGTTATTAAATGAATGATTGAACTACTGGAGATAAATTACCTCTTTTAGATTGAATATTCCGCGATGTATATCTGCATGCCGGTAGCACTTGATGAAGCGCTAGCGCTGGATGAGAGGCCATCCATCAGCAGCTTGCCTTGAGTCGTCTCTGCGGAATTCTCACCTTTTAATATACTGCCTCATAATAAATGACCTGACTTCGGGGGGACGATGTTGGAATGGATAACTAGTCGGTTATAGTTAACCTAGAGACGTACGCGTAATCGGACTGCCATCTTGTATCGTTAAATAATTGTGTTTGCAAGACGTTGTTAATCTCGAGGATGTAAATGAATATCTGCTTCAGCATTTAATAAATATATTCGCCGTCGAGTATTTTTCATTTCGTCATATGAATTTTTATGGAACTGGGAAGTTCTTAAGTAAATAAGTGCTTAAGTTATAAAGTCATTTTTTTGAAAAAATACGATTTTTTATTTAATATTTTTGTTATGATTTAGAATTGATATATATATATATATATTATTAAATACAGGGTGTTCATTAATTATTGTCGGGGTTTCCGTACCTCATAACTTTCGAATAAAAAATATTACGCAAAAACCGATTACGTATTCGTAAATTACAACTCAAAGAATTTTATTAATGATATTAAAGTGTAAAGCTAGCACAATTTGCACTTTGTAGGCATTCAGTTGAAGGCGATTATGAATACGTAAATTACAACTCAAAGAATTATGAATACGTAAATTACAACTCAAAGAATTATGAATACGTAAATTACAACTCAAAGAATTATGAATACGTAAATTACAACTCAAAGAATTATGAATACGTAAATTACAACTCAAAGAATTATGAATACGTAAATTACAACTCAAAGAATTATGTATTCGTAAAGTACAACTCAAAGAATTATGTATTCGTAAAGTACAACTCAAAGAATTATGTATTCGTAAAGTACAACTCAAAGAATCGCCTTCAGCTGAATACCTACAAAGTGCAAATTGTGCAAGCTTTACACTTTAATATCATTAATAAAATTCTTTGAGTTGTAATTTGCGAATACGTAATCGGTTTTTGCGTAATATTTTTTATTCGAAAGTTATGAGGTACGGAAATCCCGACAATAATTAATGAACACCCTGTATATATTATGAATATAATGTTTCAATAATTTTCTTGACAAAAAAGTTTTGAATTTTTTTTCTAAATCTGTAATTTTGTTCTAAATCTGTAATTTTGTTTTTTCTTGGGAAGTTATACGGATCCCTATATTTGCATTCATATTAGTTTTAACACCAGTTTCTCTAGACAGTTTTTGTAAAATTGTAGATAAAATTATATTCCATGGTTCGTTTAAAGTTATTATTAAATGGAACTGGGGAGTTCTTAAGATAGGTAGATGATTTAGTTAAAAAGTGAGTTTTCTTTTTACAAAAAAATAAGATTTTTTTTTATTAAATATTTTTATGCTATGATTTTTAGAAAGGACTTTTGTTTCTAAACAAATTGGAACAGTTTTCTTTATAAGACTTTTTGAATTTTGTTTCTAAATCTGTAAATTTGTTTTTTCTTAGAGAGTTATACCGGTTTTTAACCTTTTAAAAGGCCATTTTTTTCAGGTCATATTATGTTTAAATATTTTTAGGCTTGAAATTAGAATAAGAAAAGGGATTCATTTAGCTTTATAGATAAATTTAATTTGATTCATAAATTAATTTGGTTAATTAATAATTAAGTAGCAAATCAAGACACATCATTTTGTGTAAGATAAAGAACTGAAGCATCTAAGTTTCTGTCTTTCTAAAAAAATGTGTCAGAACTGATGCCAACCTACATAATTTCATACAAAGATATTATTGATAAATTTGGTGATTGATAAATTGATAAATTTGGTGGGAAGCATGCTTCCCACGGCCCTAGAAAGAGTTAAACAAGTATTTATATTAGTTTTAATACTAGCTTCGCTCGGCAGTTTCTTTTTTATAAAATCGTAAATAAGATTCTATCCTATGGCTCGTTATAACTGAATTGCAACCGCGGGATCGAACATGAGAAAAATGAATGGCAGTCCAAAGTCCCAACCACGACTTCATCTCAGATATGCTTTTGCTGGTCATGTATATCTAGCTATATGTCGATATTTTATTATTATTATTATTTTGCGTAAAATATTGTTTTTTAAGAAAGACACCTGTAAAGATAAACTTAAAAAGCAAAACTTTATCTGAATATAAAATTTATCCCAAATCGTTAAAGCCGTAAATTTATATAAAAGCATTGTTCATTTAATGTTATAAGATTTTACATCTTTAAACTCTATTTTCTCAATTTCTAATCTTTGGTAACAGTTTTCTTACGAAAAAATCTCATAAATTAAAATTTAATGCATATTTTTTATACAAATTTGGTGTAATAAGTTCCCAGTATGTTCTGTAGTTTTTGAACTTGAGAATAAGTAATCTTTTCATCTAGAAATATTCTGTAATTGTTTTAATGCTTCACAATTGGAAATTTCATGTTATTTACCAATCGAAACCCAATATTTAAAGAGTAAATAGAAAAACAGCTTATTTATTAGTTCAGAAATTAAATAATATATATCTTAAACTATCTGCAAAATCATAAGTGATTAGTTTGATAAACTTATAAACTGAAAGAAGTTTGCTTTTTCATAGCATAATAGCCCAAACATGAATTTTAGAATCTTAGATAATCTCCATATATGTCGAAGTGATGCGTGAAATGGTAATAAAACAATCATTCAATCGTTTAAGAAAGATAAGTTTTATTAACCCTTAATTGGGGAGGTGAAATTTTAGGACTTAACTGACGAAGTGCGGTCTACGAGACCGCATTTCATTTGCGCTCAAATTAAATTTTCTAATGAATGTATTAGTATGAAAAACTGACAATATATATTGCAGATATTTTTCTTGATATATAGACATGTTTTAGAAATTTTTCAAAATATATTATCATTGAAAAAAGTAAATGCTTTGAAACATACATTTTCTTCTCATATTACATGTTGCAATAAATAATATTCTTGAAAACACATATTACTTTTTACTTTCAAAATCATATTTATTTTTACAGTATGTGAAGGTACGTAGAAAACAATATAATGTAAAATTCAACAATTATATGAAAAAAAAAAATGACAATAGGTAAATTGACCCTTTTTTTATCGGCTTGTGTGATTTTCATAGCACGGGTTTCTAGGGCATTTTAAACATGTAGGTTAGGAACTAGTATAAAAATCAACCTATAAATTATGCATATATATCTCTTGGTATATTAATATATTTTATATATTTTTCAAAATACATTATTACTAGAAAAATTAATTATGTTTGAACATACATTTCAAAATCAGTTGAATGCGAACTTTCATCGAAAAACTCTTCTGTACAATTATCCTTATCACTAAAATCACTTTCTGCTTTATTTAAAAGTGCATGGAGCACTACTTCATAATAGGATCAGTAAACTGGATGATATTTCGGGCCCCAAATTTTAGCGTCATCCGCTAAGCCTTGTTTATTACTGGGACACTAACAGGGAGATGCGGTCTTAGAGACCACGCTCGAAGAAATAACTGAATTATTTAAAAAAAGCACCTGCTGAAATCGGTTGAAAAAGTGCACATGTATTGAAGGTCACAAAACAGGAAGCTACTGGGTCAATCCATTCAATTGAGCTAAAAATAGAATAGGGGTGATAGAAAATCCATCGCTAGCGGTCTCACAGACCGCACGCCCCCAGTTAAGGGTTAATCTTTCCATATATCGGTTAAAAATGCAATGATTTTATTACTTTGTAGGTTACTTTATCAAGTGACTTTATTATCTGATGATGACTGATTACAATGTTTTTATTAATCCATAATTAATCCGATAAGTTTAATTTGGCACAAAGATGAACTCAAGGGTTTTATTACAGTAGGATATTAATCCAGTGGTTTGATGATTATATGATGATGAATCAATCATATGCCCATCGGAAAATATGAATAAAATATTCTATCTTCTAAATACTGTAATCATTAACGATCACCAGATATATTATTTATATTCGAAAATCACTCATTGTCATTCTATTTATGCTCTAAACATAACCTATGCCATCGGTGACGTGATGAAGAGACAGCGACTTCATAATCAGGAAATTTCCAACAATAAAACTGATTCCGTCAAACTACCAGGCGTGTACTGCCTGGATGCCAGGCCCCCAAAAAGTAACGCATGCTTTAAATTCGAATTGGAGGTTCAGTATTTCTCACTGGCATGTTCTGGAAGTTTAGACATTGAGTTCTGACCCAGTTATTATCCTCGTTATTTGACAACGAATCAAAATTACGATTACTTTCAAAAAATATCACATGTATTGCTTCAAAACGAGATGATGATAATTGTAGGCTAAATTATGCTCAAAATATGATCAACCAATCATCCCTCCTTTTCAAAATACGAATCAAATCGTTTATTCATCATTCCCAAAAACGAGAATCAATCATTCATCGTTTTCAAACTATTAATCACATCATTGAATTTGAGAATCACCAGAGTATACAAATCTTAAAAGATCATCTACTTTTTTGCCGGATATGCAGACAAATCAGTCATCTATCTGTTCTGTCATTCTACAGATTAAAGCTGCAAAATAATAATCAAATGCCTAGAATTCCGAAACTTTCCACACAGTTAATTAATATTTTAATCAATTCATTCCCATATCGTAATCTTGTATTTCGTATTGAATTAACGAGTGAATTCCATAAGATAAATTGTTTCACTTAATTTCAATAGTCTGTTCCACGTCTCCGTGAAGGTATGCAGGGGCATTTGATAAAACGTTTGCGTCTGCTTTCAATTAAATGAGATGTTCATTCATCTTCTGCTTTCCTAGATTCATCTCCGATGAATGCTCATCTTCTGTTAATGAATGGGTTGACTTTGAGGAGACGATATGTGAATGGATAAGTAGATAGTAATTGTTAAATTGGAAATGTAGTAGCAATCAGATTATCACATTGTAGAGTAAAATAGTAGTAAGTGGATAAATATGTAGTCTTAAAACATGTAAAAGAATGTATAACTTTAGAAGGCCGGGATGGCCTTTTTGGTAGAACGTTAGATTCACGTCTCTTAGGTTGCGCGTTCGAACCCCACGAAGATTCACCGCTTGCTTGGTGGCTGACGCGCGTACAAATCTGTCGTGGTCACAAAGTCCTCCATTCGAGAGTAATACCACTGGGGGTACTGGATCAGGGGTGATCGTTCTCTGATTCAGGTCTAAATTACGATCTGTGGATGAGTGAATGAAATGCGTGAATGAAGTCCGCCCCGTAAAAAGGGTTGTGACGTGTGTGTTGCTAAGTTGTTCTCTTGGGCCTAGATGGCGCTACTATTAAAACAAGAGACGCTCCCCCACCGGCTTAAAATTGCTGTCTTCTTAACAGCGGGCTTGTCCATGGCAAGTGTACAACAAAATAACTTTAAATATTCTGGAGTTTTATAAATATAAATATTATATAACTAACCTCTTCAATCATCCTACGGGTTCGCCGATTATATTGGTTACATTTAATAACATTTGAGTTTAAAGCCATATTACTTTGACTTATTTTTGTTTTGTTTATTGTGTATTTGAACCCTTCTAATGGATATACATCCCATTACATCAAAATGTTATTAAAAATCTAAGTATCAATCTATCGTCTGAATTTTGCACTCTTGTAATTTCACTTTCTTAGTCTTAAAATAAACAGATATCAAATAGAATTTTTCCTATTTAGCATCAACAATGGAAGCTAATTACATTATTTCGTATTTAATGAAAGAACGAAAACAGGTTGAATTTACGTAAAATAATGAAATATAGTGAAGCAATATGATTCATTATTGGAAATCAGACATAAAAGCATTTTTTAAAAAATTGCCAAATTTGAGTAAAATTTTTCCCGACTATTAGATTACTATAATTCTTTAAAAAAATTCATAAATTATACGATAACGTAAAAAGTAATTTTTGAGCTATAATAATTTTATAAATTATCGCTGAATAAATCCAAAATTCAGTTTAGTTTTAATAAAAAAATTTTAAAAATTGCTTCGAGTTGCTCATTTGAAGTAAATTGTTTTCAAATTTAACAGCTATAGGTCGAGTTTTCTGATCTGTAGAGAACTAAGAGCTCTTCAGGTTTAGTAAATGTAGTGATAATGTATAAAATTTATCTTCAAATTTTCGGTTATTTTAATACAATATGTTATAATCATTTTGTTTTATTTTCTCATTGAAAAGTCGTATGAAAAATCAATCTCAAAACTTTAATACTGTTTTGTTTTCTTTAAATATGTATACTTATTTTGTTCTTACATCATACGAGTTACTGCGAGAATGAGCTTGGGTAATAGAGGTAAATGAGTAATAGAGGTTCTTGTTTTCTTCTATTTATATAAATGTTGTGAAATGGTTAACATATATGTATTTTAAACCTTATAATTCATTTGGAAAATATTTAAAAATATCATTACATAATACTCTCTTAAATGGAATTCAACATCTAAAAGAAAAATTGTGAAAATTTTGGTTGCTATCAAAGATATATTACATTACAATATACGAATGTAAAGCATTTATCAGATTTTAGATTTAATTATCAGTAATCAACATATGTTCAATGAAACTTTATTCATAGAAATTCTGTCTATTTGCTTGAATTTTTTTAATAGCCTTAAATCGAAAGGAAACATTTATTATATTCATCCAGTAACAATTTTTCTTGTAGGATTTTGCATATTTTCAACATAAGTAGTTACTGATTACATAATTGCTTGCATATAGTATAGCTTATTCGATAGGTGAAAAAATCATTATTAGCCAAAAATCTCAAAAGTCATTTGGCGACGGACAAGAATTATTAATAAATATTTTAAGCGCCGTAGAAATCGACAAAATACCATTTCCATATTGCTATCCACAAAATGAAACTTATTGTATCATTTCTTAATGGCATTTATTTGTATTTTTCAAGGTAAAGCAACAAATACGAGGTATATTTAAAAAAATATCAGGAAATAACAAACACTAACAATACAACTCGTTATTATATGACTGTACAGATAATTCTTAATATTTTCTCACTGAATAGAAGTGCACGTACTATTATCATACTTAAATAAGTATCAAACTTTATAGTGTATATTAAATCCCATTATTGTAAGGCAAAAAAATCCTAAATTAAGTGAATGTCATGACATTACCGTACTGCTACAATACTTAAATAAGTATCGAACTTTATGGTACATATTAAATCATATTATAAGGCAAAATTAGTTGAATGTCATAACCATATTTAAATATCGATCATTATGGTACATAATAAATCACATTACTATAAGGCAGAAAATTCTAAATTAATTGGATATCACGGTAAGAATACATGATATATCCTTTTCACTGTTATAATGTTCACAAAACTAAGAAATTATCATTTAAACTTATGAATGTTTTCTAGATTTAGCGTTGAACAAAATAGCTTTTACAATAATATCTCATACATATCCATTTTACATTTTTTTATGGATAGTCTCATGAAGAAATGTATTTAACCCTTAACTGGGGACGTGCGGTCTGTGAGAGCGCTAGCGATGGATTTTCGGTCACCCCTATTCTATTTTTAGCTCAATGGAATGGATTGATCCTGTAGCTTCCTGTTTTGTGACCTTCAATACACGCAGCTGCTTTTTTTAAATAATTCAGCTGTTTCTTCGAGCGCGATATCTAAGACCGCATCTCCCTGTTAGTGTCCCAGTGATAAACAAGGCTTAGCAGATGGCGCTAAAATTTGGACCCCGAAATATCATCCAGTTTACTGATCCTTTTATGAAGCAGTGCTCCAGACACTTTTAAATGAAGCAGAAAGTGATTTTAGTCATAAGGATAATTGTACAGAAGAGTTTTCCGATGAAAGTTCGCATTCAACTGATTTTGATATGTATGTTCAAATATAATTAATATTTCTAATGATAACGTATTTTGAAAAATTTATAAAATATATTAATATACCATGATATATATATACAGAATTTATAGGTTGATTTTTATACTCGTTCTTAATCTGTATATTTAAAATGCCCTAGAAAACCGTGCGATGAAAGTCACACAAGCCGATAAAAAAAGAGCCAATTTTACCCATTGTCATTTCTTTTTATTTTTCATATAATTGTTGAATTTTAAATTATTATGTCTTCTATATACATTCATATATTGTGACAATAAATATGATTTAAAAAGTAAGATGTAATATGCTTTTTCAAGAATATTATTTATTGCAACATGTCATTTCAGAAGAAAATGTATGTTCCAACGCATTTACTTTTTTCAATGATAATATATTTTGAAAAATTTCGAAAACATATATATCAAGAAAAATATCTTCAAAATATGTTGGAAGTTTTTCATATTAATGCATTCATTAGAAAATTTAATTCGAGTGCAAATGAAATGCGGTCTCATAGACCGCACCTCCCCAGTTAAGTCCTAAAATTTCACCTCCCCAGTTAAGGGGTAAAATTATTCTGTATTTCTTGATTGGTAAGTAAGATTTCCTAATAAAGAATTTTTCTTATTTCAGATCCTGTGCCTGCAGTAGCATCCTACCCACATTCCAAGTCTTCCAATGTCTAAACGTCGCCCTTTCAGCATGATCTTCTTCCACAGGCGGAAGTCACTGATCGTCAAACTGATCCTCGTGGTCCCGATCACTTGGATCATTGTCACAACTCTGCTGAGCTTCACCGAGAAACTGGGCCTAGAGAAGGAAGTGGACGAGGTAGTGGTAGACGTGCCCAATCTAGTCATTGAACAAAACGCTGTCACGGTCAGCGGGGACAAATACGAAGGCAGGAAGCCGAGGCAGTCCATGGAGGAACCGCCAAGACTCTCCATCCTGCCACAGATTGTTATTCAGACGAAGCCAGAGGTAGAATTTAACTTGGGATTGATGCATGAGATTCATGCAGATGATAGACCCGATTTGGCGCAGTTGGCACCGCCAAGAGAACCCGAAGGACCTGGTGAAGGTGGTAAGCCCGTCGTGCTGGGGAATCTGACAGAAGAACAGCAGGCACTCGTTAAAGAAGGCTGGGAAAGAAATGCTTTTAATCAGTATGTTAGTGACATCATATCATTGCACAGATATCTTCCCGATGTCAGACCCAGAGGGTAAGTTTTTATGTTTGTTTTTTTAACATTGGGTATAAAATATAACACTGTTTAATAACCTCTTCGCGAATCAAAAAACAAGTTTTAAAAAATAATTTAATTTTATACTTTAATGATCATTTAAGACATTATTAAATCTTTGCTGATGAAGCTTTTCTTAAACTTGAAACATTGATTAGGTCAACTAAATATTTTATATTTTATTCAGTTTACAAACTTACTATTGTAGAAACCTTGAATTTTTCTTAATGATAATTTTAAAACAACACAAAATGGCTTAGTAATTACATTGAGGTAGATCTTTTCATTCGTATATGAACTTTTAATTGATTACCCTTAAAGCGAACTAAGCACACAAATATTTTACTTGAAATTGTTAGATATTCAAGCACTTCAATCTGTCCAAATCGTCAGTTCAGGAATAAACGAGAAATAATAATAAAAATATACATATTTTTAAATCATGTTATATGCTGAGAAACATAATAAGTTACTGAGTAGACATAGACATTTTGTATAACAGATTTTGTACAAAATTAGAATAAATTAAGTTGAAATCATTGGTTTTACGTATTTTGAAAAAACAAATACAATTTTTATTGTTTTATTTGTTTGTGAAGCTGGATTTGAAATTTTATGCTATTAAGGTTTTGAACTGCACCTTTAAAAATTTTTGCAATTTTAATATTTTTATTGCATTACTGAAAACACTTGCACTGTGATATGTACTTGTGTACTTTGAAATGTACTCGTGAAAAATTTATTTTTTTATGTTTCGAGCCTGCTGTTGTGAAAATGATGAACATTTTAAACTTTCAATTGTCGGTATGAAAAAATTGCACTTTTGAAACTTTGAATAGCTCCTATGAAAATTTTGCATTTTTGAAACTTTGAATAGCGCCTATGAAAATTTTGCACTTTTCAAACTTTGAATAACACACATGAAAATTTCGCACTTTTGAATCTTTGAATAGCACCAATGAAAATTTTGCTCTCTTGAAACTTTGCATTACACCCATGAAATTTTTGTATTTGTGAAACTTTGTATTACACCCATGAAAATTTTGCACTTTTGAAACTTTGCATTGCACCCATGAAATTTTTGCATCTGTGAAACTTTGCATTGCACCCATGAAAATTTTGCACTTTTGAAACTTTGCATTGCACCCATGAAAATATTGCTCTTTTGAAATCGTGAATTGCACCCATGAAAATGTTGCACTTTTGAAAGGCTGAATTGCACCCGTGAAATTGTTGCACTTTTGAAACTTTGAATTGCACCCGTGAAATTGTTGCACTTTTGAAACTTTGAATTGCAACCATGAAAATATTGCATTTTTGAAACTTTGAATTGTAACCATGAAAATGTTGCACTTTTGAAATTTTGAATTGTACCCAATGGAATTTTATACCTTTGAAATTTAGAATTGCACCCATGAAAGTTTTGCACTTTTGAAACTTTGCATTGCACCCATGAAAATATTGCTCTTTTGAAATCGTGAATTGCACCCATGAAAATGTTGCACTTTTGAAAGGCTGAATTGCACCCGTGAAATTGTTGCACTTTTGAAACTTTGAATTGCACCCGTGAAATTGTTGCACTTTTGAAACTTTGAATTGCAACCATGAAAATATTGCATTTTTGAAACTTTGAATTGTAACCATGAAAATGTTGCACTTTTGAAATTTTGAATTGTACCCAATGGAATTTTATACCTTTGAAATTTAGAATTGCACCCAATGAAATTTTATACTTTTGAAATTTTGAATTGCACCTGCAAAACGTTTGTAATTTTGAAATATTTAGTTGCGCTGTTGAAAGTTTGTGCGGCATATGTTAAAAGTTTTGCGCTTTAAATATCAGAAATGCACCTGTCTTTCTAAAAAAAAGTGGCACCCATGAGTATTATTGAGCTTTTCACTTGCCAAATTATATCTATGAAATGAATACACTTTTGAAACAAAGAATTACTCTTGTGAGGTACTCTATCTTTGAAAATTTGAACTGCGCATATGAAAATGTTGCATATGAAATACGGAATTGTACCTACAAAAATGTTGCACTCTTGAAACATTGCACCTATAAAAAAATATTGCGCTCTTGAAATGTTGCACTGCATCTTTAAGAATGTTGCACTTTGGATATCAGAATTGCACCTGTGAAGAGTACTGTATATTTCAAACAAAAAATTGCACCCGTAGAGTGTTATTGCACTTTTTTCTTATTGAATAACATATTTGAAATTATGTACTTTCTAAAATTTTGAATTGCACTTGTGAAAAATGTTGCACTTTTTAATCGCAAAGCTGAAATTGAAAGATGTTGCACTTTGAAAGTTAAGAATTGAAATCGTAAAAAAAAGTTATATTTTTCTATTTTGAATTGCACCTGTGAAATATATTGCACTCTGAAAATTATGAATTACACCTGTGGAAATTTTTTTTTCAGTTTTAAATTGCATCTGCAGAATATTTTGCATTTTTTGTGCACCTAAAATTTGGTCATTTATTTTAGAACTACTTTAACTGGGTTAATCTGTGTTTAACTCTTAATCTCGAGTTAGCACTTCAAGGACAGCCATCACATTTCGTCTTTTGATAAAAATAAAATTCATAATTGAAATTAGGGATGAAATATCACAAGTACCTTGTAATACTTGAGCGATTAAAAAAAACTGCTACCAGTTATGCATATTTTTTATAATGTATTTACTAATCATAACAGATTTTCATTCAACTTAAATGTCTATAACCTACATATCAAGAAACATTCATTTATATGAAATAGATGTTTCATTGAAATAATAAATTTTGGAAAATTGCAAATTTCAATTTTATTGAGCATATTTTCGATATTAAGATGTCTTTTCAAAACGATTATACTTTCTTTTTATAATGCTAAATATTTTTCTTAATGTATCAGTAAAATTAAAAAGCAGTTAAATTAAAGCAGATTCAAGAATACTCAGAACGTTTTATTATATTTTATGAAAACTTTTGCCCTTATGAAATCCTGTCAGTTTAGAATTAGGGATACGCTCCTTGTTAACTGCACATTACAGACTTATGAGTGTATCTAGTTTCACTGATTCAGTAGCAGGGTGATTGGTGATTAGAAACGAATGACCACTGTCCAGCAAGTTGCAGGTGGTTGATGATTAAACAAAATGACCACTGTCCAGCGAGTTGCATTACATTTTTTGGACAAATGGATGGACTCGTGCATAGAGAAAATCCTATTGTGTTATGGATTCCACTTGTCAACAATTAAGGCCCAGTCAGATGGCATCTCTGAAATGGTATGTGTTTTGAATGCTAGAATCTCAAGACTTCAATGGTTGAGGGAGATACTTATTAAATGAGATGAGTACTTAACTTTTATAGAATTATGCTTCAATTCAATGTAAAATGTAAAGTTTCATTACTGTTCTGTTGTTTTATAAAAATCACACGTACATTTATCATATAGTATATAAAAGCTCCTATCGCCAATTTAATTAACAGTTCGGAAATGAAGTAAGAAATTTAAATAAAATTGTTTTATTTTGAGTTTTGTCTACTTAAATAAAATTAATGAGTTAAAATTATTTAAGTTCCTTGTTTTCACAAAGCTTCATGCGTTTATAAAACATCGTTAACGAATGAATGTTGATTATGGGCTAAAACCATATTATCCTTTATAAACCTGTGTATGAAACCTGTTTGAATCTGAAAGTTGATTTAGCCTTTCCCGATCTCTGCATGTTCCACTTGAATTGAAAATAGTGATAAGAGTTTTGATTTTCATGTGATATCCCGCGGACAAATTTAGGGATTTCTTAAAAACTCTTTTATATGAAAGTTGATTTGGCAATATCTGTTATTTTTCTTCCACTAAGAATGAAAACAATGTTAGAAGTTTTATGGATTGAATTTTATGCAGATGTCTGGGACAGGTTTATTGATTTCTAGAGCAACTGATGTAATATGAAAGCTACATTTGTTTAAAATATCAATATACAAATCAACATTTTTTTCTTTTGTACAAGCAAACTTTGCCTAGCATAGTGTTTCACAATTTTTTAGAAAGAAATATCGACAGTATCGTAAGACAATATTTTGGAGAGTATTATAAACCTCTGTAAGGAGTATTTGAATATAAAAATTTCGAAAAAGAATTCTTAGATTTAATGTTTCTGCTAAAAGAATTTTAAAAACTAGAATATGAAAAGTGCTTATGCCAAATTGCGTAATAAACGCTTCTGGAAATAAAGGCTTTAAGATAAAATCAAGCATTAAGGAATGATATAATATTAAGTAAATATTTTTGCCGATTAACAACAGTATAACAACCGACAATGTAGATTTGAACTGTATCGTTTTGGAAAAAAGACAACAATTTTAAAGGAAATCGTCTCTAGCCTTTGAGAAAGTGTGAGAATTTACATCATAAAAGCTTTCAAGATTGTATTATTGATTGATTTCAAATATAAAGTCACTAAAACGAAGGATACATTTCATAGCTTTTTCTGAGACAAGAATTTATACTTTTATAATCATTTTAACTAATCTGTTCAAGTGAAACATTTTAAACTAAGTTCCAAAATCTTGATATTCTATTATTTTCTTCTGTAATTACGTAGCGACGACAAAATTAGAGAAAGCAATTTTCTCGCCAAAATTTCCGAGAAATATCGTAATAGCTTTTAAATGATTATAGGAGGACCGTCAAATATTATTATTTTTGAAACTTTCTGCACCACAATTAAAAACAGTGTGAAATGAGATAAAATGTTCATATAAAAGATTGGATGAAAAAAGTAGTTAACAATTAAGACAATTAAAAAAATTGAAAGCCGCCGTGGAATAATTGGATAAGAATACATAAGAATTAAAAATTAAAAGAATTTCCTAATTTCACACTATATTTTATCTAACTTTCAAATGCCAAAGCGATATTTAAATTTTATTTTCTATAAAATTGAAATCATCTATGTGATATAAATAAACTATTATTTTAATATCATAAAACATTATTATCGTGTGGCTTCAGCCTGGGACGTTAATATGGATTGGTTGAAAAATTATTTTTATATCTATGCACTGATGATAGCATTATTTTCTTCAAACATTCAGCAATGTCTTTTGACTAAAAAAAATGGAAGCTGCATTTCAGATTGGTTGAAAAATCAGGCTTATATATCTTAGAAACAGAGATTTATGTCATTTTTCTGAAATATAAATCTCAAAACTTTTAAAACCAAGTGCAACTACAAATATAGTCTGCCATCCATTTTATTTTAAAGCAAGATGGTCTTCTTCGACTTCTTCAGCTTTTTTCGAGAACACAAACAAAAATGAAAATATCTCTAGAGTTGAAATTGCAAGATACAAATATTTGAACAGCAATTGAGACCGAGTTAGTTCTGACTTTAGAAGTTCAAAAAATGTTCTTTTCTTTACAATACAATAGAAACATTCCACTCAAGTATTTTTATTTTCGGAGAAATATGTTATATTTTTCTTCTGTTGAACGCGAAGCACAAGAAGCAATTCAGTTTTACACCTACGACATTCGGTAGAGATTTTTTAGAAGTTTCTCATTTTTAAGTCACAAACAAAGCATTTTTGGAGCTGGAATAAAATGATATTTTTTATTATTTTTGAGTTGCAGATGGATTAGAAAAGGAAATAACTACTGGGATGAACACTGTGACAATAAATGTTACTTAAAATAAAACTGCCAGAAGACACGTTTTTTCTTTGAATACTCACTAAATATAGCACGTTTAAATAATCATAATATAATGAAGAGAATAAAATATGGATTTGATCCTTTTTAAATACGATTGAGTTCAAAATTGAATACAGAGGAACGATTTTTATTCTATGATCAAAATCAATTTAAATTGTATAGATTGCTGATTGAATGTCTGAATTATAATCTACCATTTTTTCCGGAGAATTTTTAAGTTAATATCATGCTTCACAGTTTTACAACCGTAAAAGCAAAATCCTTTTCGTATCTATATTTTCATGAGATATCTCAGAATGAACCAATATCAAATTTGTCCCAAATATTCAATGACTAATAGCAATATGTCACAGAAATCATTTTTTTCTTGTAGTTTTTAATTATTAAAGCAAATTCTTCCATTTTATACATTTTCCTAACTAGTTCTTTTTAATTTAATGTATAAAAAATTTTCAACTCATCACAAATCCAGAAAAGTATCTTTTAATGACGCTTTATCATTTTACGTTTTGCCCAACTGAATAAATTAAAATTATTTAAACATTTTCATGTTGTGCTAAAATATAATTCGAATTGATTATTTCATAAATAATTTTAATGGGATAGTTTTTATCCAAATAATTCAAATAATCTTGCGAAACTATTTTTAATAAAATAATGAGCAACTAAAAATTTATTTTCATTACATCTGAACAACATGAATATTATTTTTTAATTATTGATATTTTTTTTATTTTTGAAAAATTCCTTATCATAATTTTAAATAATTCTTATTGCTTCATTTTGCAGCGTTGCTGAAGGGTATGTTGATGTATTTTTTGATTTCTCTTTCACTTTCAGATCCAAATCTGTAAAGTGTAAGGGTTTTCCTTCTTGGGTTAAGGGTTTAATAGATTTTTTGTTTCTCTATCGTTGTTTTATTTCTTTTGTATAATTATTTCTTGCATTAAATGTAAAATTAATTGCAGGGTTGTTAAAAAACAAGAAGCAGAATTAAAATATTTATTTCTAATGAACGGCGATAGATAGAGACACATAGGGTGCTGACAAGATTGAGAGAAGTTCAGTTTGCACATTCAATATGAGTTCCTTTTTTTTTTATGGCATTTCCGACATTCCGACATATGGTTCCGACATTCATAATCCACTTGTTATGAATGTCGAATCGGAAGTTTATACCTAATTATTAAGATTGCTGGAGCAGTTCTGTTTTGCAATATTTGAGAAATGGCATGCATAGATTTTAAACGAATATCAAAACTTTGATTGCAAAATTCGAAACTTTCTGTGGCTTGTGGATTTTCTACGATTAAGTTGAGAGATGTCAGAATGCGTTCAACATTTTCATATAAAATGTAAAGACAACATGTGTTTTTCTCTTTGCATATGCAACCATCTGTTACGAATTTTTTTCGCCAAAATCTACCTACGATGAATTAGCGTTTTTCTTTGAATTAATAAAGATGCATACAGAAGTGTAACAATACATTCACTCGTTGTTGAACGTAATCAAATTGCACACAGCAATGTAACAATACATTCACTCGTTGAACGCAATCAGAATGCAGACAGCAGTGTAACAATACATTCACTCGTTGTTGAACTTAATTAAAATGCACACAGCAGTGTAACAATACATTCACTCGTTGAACGTAATCAGAATGCAGACAGCAGTGTAACAATACATTCACTCGTTGTTGAATGTGATCAAAGTGCACACAGCAATGTACAATACATTCACTCGTTGAACGTAATCAGAATGCAGATAGCAGTGTAACAATACATTCACTCGTTGTTGAATTTAATCAAAGTGCACACAGCAGTGTAGCAATACATTCACTCGTTGTTGAACGTAATCAGAATGCAGACAGCAGTGTAACAATACATTCACTCGTTGTTGAACGTGATCAAAGTGCACACAGCAATGTAACAATACATTCACTCGTTGTTGAACGTAATCAAAATTCACACAGCAGTGTAACAATACATTCGCTCGTTGTTGAACGTAATCAGAATGCAGACAGCAGTGTAACAATACATTCACTCGTTGTTGAACTTAATTAAAATGCACATAGCAGTGTAACAATACATTCACTCGTTGTTGAACGTAATCAAACTGCACACAACAATGTAACAATACATTAACTCGTTGAACGTTATCAGAATGCAGACAGCAGTGTAACAATACATTCACTCGTTGTTGAACTTAATCAAAATGCACACAGCAGTGTAACAATACATTCACTCGTTGTTGAACGTAATCAAAGTGCACACAGCAATGTAACAATACATTCACTCGTTGAACGTAATCAGAATGCAGACAGCAGTGTAACAATACATTCACTCGTTGTTGAACTTAATCAAAATGCACACAGCAGTGTAACAATACATTCACTCGTTGTTGAACGTAATCAAAATGCACACAGCAGTGTAACAATACATTCACTCGTTGAACGTAATCAGAATGCAGACAGCAGTGTAGCAATACATTCACTCGTTGTTGAACTTAAATGAAATGTACGCTGCATCGTATACTAACAATTGAATCCACCACAACTGCAAACTGGCTACTCCGACCCGTCTGAAGGCACACGGAAAAATCTGAATGACCGGACCAACGCAACAGCAACACTGGCGGGAACTTTGGTTGAGTCCTGAGGGCCATCATCCCTCACGGTACAACCTTTCCTTAAGAAAGTATGTCCCGTCATCAATGGGAGGAGCCAGACTCCCATCTTTTTGTGTACCTACAAGGGTGGGGAGAACCAACCACCATACCGGAAGTTTTTCATCCTCAATGACGATGTGTCTACCGTGGGTATTGCACCAACTGTAAATCTACTTATAACGAGGGTGTTTTTTATTAAAATTAAACGAAATGCAATTTAACAATGGATTTCTTCCTTGCATATTGCAAATCGGTTCTCTTTGATGTATCACCATTATCTTGTAAACGACAACAAGGCAATTTTACTGGGAATGTTATGCAAATAAAAAAAAATATCTACCAGTGCGATATCAAATGTGTCCCTACCTATTTTTGTCAATTAAAAATTTTATATTTTAAATCTGCTTCTTCTTTTTGAATAACTCTGCACTTTATAACGCATCAGCATTAAACTTTATGCATATTGTTGCCTACAAATGTTTATTTTGTTTAAAATTACGTTGTAGCAACAGTGCTTTACGTTAAGAACAACAGCATAAAAATCACAATACATAATCAAAATGTTTTATGCATATTTACTATTACTTTAAAAAAAATTCCGAAACTTATTTCATTAGCAAGAATGAATATAATTAAAAGCTCTTTATTTGGTGTTTTCTTCTAAAATATTACCCTAAGAACTATACCTTTCTATCATCATTCATGCAAAGACATAAATAGGAACTTCAAATTTATTTCCTCTTCCAATGCTTTCGTTACTGCACTTTTTCAGAACTTGAAAACCGTTGACCCGTAAACAAGTTCTTATAGAGTAAGATCACGAAGCTATAGAAGTATCAATTTGTGAATATAATAGAAGGGACCTGTGAGCCAATGCTTTATCATGATGAAGTACTTACGATCTTGATTTTCCTGATAGAGAGAAGTTTCGAATGCCAATAATCTCGAGTTAACCCCTTGACATACGAATTTATTTAACTCCATAATTAAATGGCACATCCTATTCTAGACAGTTAATGTCATTTTGATTCTTATAATAATATAAGGAGCATTTGAGATATTTATAAATGATTTTTACATTTTTAAATACTTAATTCTGTCGCTTAGTTGCAGACATAAAATTAAAAATTCAGTTATTCGATGTGCGCGTCAGACACGTCATTGTATGCGAAGGGATTAAGCATAAGTGCCGAATGTATATACCTATTGTGACTTGATCTTATGACAATTGTTGAACGAGAAAAGACAATGCATAAACATTTCGAAGATACTTAAAAACTTCAGTAATTTCTTGAGGGTAATAGTATATTTATGGCTTTAATTGATTGTGTCTTGTTTAAGCTGGTAGTCCTCTTAGAATTCTATTTTTAATAACATTTTCTGTTTATTATTTTGTGAATTTATTTATTTAACTATGAAAATATTTTGATATTTCCGATTATTTAGTTTTTCGTCACTTCTGCAATTGCTAATTAACTGAAGATTGTTAATTGACTATTAATTTTTTGTTGCCAATATGACGTCAGACTTTTTCTTTCGTTATCTCATGATATTGTTTGATGAAGCATTACAAGCCACACAGAGAGATCTTTTGAAAACTTCCACACTAAGGCAAACTGTATATTTAGTTTCGTCACGATACAGAACTTTGATTAACAAAATTTGACACTAATCTACTTTTTTGGAGTCATATATATGCTGACTTTTCATTAGTTAGTCTATATCATCAATGGATATAGCAGCCATATATTGTTACATTGTAATTCTGCTTCCCAGCACGGTTAGTTTTATCACCGGAAAGACTGATTTACAATCATCTGCATTGGATGTTGCTCGAGTGCCGAGCCAGTAACAACAAAGCTTGGCGACAAACTTGGCGACCATTTGGCGATTTTGGTGGTAAAATAGATGATGATGGTGTCGTGTCCGCGTTACCACGGAAAGGGAGTGCTGTAGCTTCTGAGGGTAAAGACTCCCTGAGCACCCGAGGGCAGAAGTCTGACTTCCAGTTCATGAAACTCGCACACATTCGCTTGTACAACCCCTTTTTACAGGGGGCACATTCGCACACCTCACAGATAGAACACAGATGAAGAACAACCATGCCCGAACCGGGATTCCAACCCGGGTCGCCGGTAAAATAGATAATGTCGGAAACTTCAAGAATTTTAAAGATCTTGCCATTAGGAACCGAGATACGCCTGTTTGGCCTAGAAGATTCTCGATCCGCCTCCCGGGAACTATAAAAGGACGGCAGTTCCAAGTTGAAAGCAGTGTTTTGAGTTCAACTCTGGTTAATAGTTGAACGAGCTCTCTCTCCTTGAGTGCTTCGACTGGCTGATCGCCGTTGTGCTATTGCGTACTGCTGTGTGTTGCTTGTGTGCATCTTCTGCTGTGTATTTGTCTGCGTATCATTGACTTCGTGATAAATAAAGTCGTAGTTTGTCACAGAGGCCTGTTGCATGTGCGTCTCCACACAACCACTACATGGACTTACAGGCGTAACTTTATTGACTTACAGGTGAAAGTTCCGTAACAATATGCATAGTAAAATTTGGTCCAAAATTTGATATGGGTGTGCAATCACACTAAAAATGAAATCATCCTCCAAATTTTAAAAATCTATCGTATTGAACTTAAGAATTATGCTGTTTATATTCATACAAGCTGAATGATAGACTTTCCATTCGAGGGGAGTTATGATATAAATACAATATCACAAATTTCTTTCGCCTGATTTCTTTTCTCTTTGAATTATCGTACAGACTAACAGACAGACAATTGCAGAAATCTTTTTTTTTTGTCTACTCCTATTATGTATAATTTATTGAGAATATTAAAATATCTGAATTTTTTTGGAGGATCACAACATTATTTTTTGTATGACCATTTTGTAAATGAAATCTCAAAAATTGAAAACAAAACGAACGTTTATATTTAAAAATTAGATAATTAATAGTATCCGAAAAAGGTTTAAGTTATCACTCGAGAAAATATTTCCTTATTTTCTAATAAAGCAGCTATTCCTCTCCTCGCTTCCACAAAAAATTCTGAACCTTTTTGCTAGGTTATGAACGCCATGAATACTCAGATATTTATTTTCAGAGTCTCGTACATGAGAGTCATGGTCTTTGAAGTGTTGTAGATAAATCAGGTACTTGTGTATTATTATCCTCATATTGTTGGGAAGACTAATTATAAAGAAGCAAATTAGGACATTATCTTTGGCGATTAATTGTTATAATGCGGTTAAAACATAAAGCTTAGCCGGGGTCCTTGCATAGGGGTAGCACATCTTCCCCGTGATCTGGGCGTCAGGGCTTCGAATCCCGGTTCGGGCATGGTTGTTCTTCATCTATGTTCTATCTGTGAGGTGTGGGAATGTGCCCCCTTCCCCTTAAAAAGGGGTTGTGCAAGCGAATGTGTGAGTTTCATTCTTCATATGAGCTAGAAGTCAGACTTCTGCCCTCGGGTGCTCAGGGGTGTTTACCCTCAGAGGCTACTGCACCCCCTTTCAGTGGTAACGCGGACACGGCATCATCATTATAATCATCATCATCAATACATAAAGCTTTGAGTTTATATGAATGTGAATATACAGACTGATATACGGTGAACTTTTGATTTATGTAAGTTCATATTTGATACAAATCTATAGTTTATAAGGTTCTCCTTTTTGTTATCAACTGCATGCTGCTAGCAAGCAATAAGACTCAAAATTCGAATTTGTGTATTACTAACTAACTGCTGGCTAGTAATAGTCACGGAGAAACAATTTTAATGTTCGATATTTGGTGATGAATCTCTGGCATGCAGTTAATGCTTAACAAATTTTATTATGTTCAAGCTATTGCATTTTTCAGTTATTGAGCTTATATGCATATGAAGATACAGACGACCGACGGACGGTTAACAGTTTGACAGATGTAGTTTCAGATTTGATATAGATATACAATTTAGATGCTAAGTGTCTGAACTAAATTTTACCTATCTAGATCTTTCCGTTTTGTGGTTAACAGTCGATCGCATAAAATTTCTCTGATTTCGTCGAAAAGTGGATAAATATCTACAAATTCATTGTAAAGATCATAAACCAAATTTCATCCATCAAGCTCAGAGTAATTTGAATTATCGTCTTCACAGATATACAGACATAACTCCAGAATTGTGTTTTTCATACTCGGGATTGCCTAAAATGTAACGATTTGTCAGTCTCGATTTTTTTTTTTGAAAATTACAATAATCTTCTACCGTATGCTTTGTATATAAGAAAGTGAGACAAGAAAGTTTCCAAATAATTTTTCATTTTAGTCATTTTTCCTAAAATTTATACACCTTGCTAATACAACATATATAATTGAAAATGAAAATACATTTTACTTTTTTGAGAAACACATTCATAATATTATTTATTTTTCTTATTTGTTTAGAATTTCATTTTAAGGATTAAATAATCCCTACTTTAAGTAATAAGTAATTACACTAATGCACTTTTGGTTCTTACCTTACTCGTGCAATATGTTTTTGCTATTTGAAAAAGACTTGAACTCTTACAAAAACACGCAGTTCTCCTTGTAACAAAAATAATATTGTTTAGCAAACGATTTGTTTTCTCAAAATGCTTTTGAGACTTTTTCTAATTTAAATAAGAGTCTATGCGGCAGGATTTAGTTTATATTATGCTCTTTTTGATATTCTTTAGTCTCGCAAGATTATTACTTTCATTAGGAAATAGTTAATTTTGTTAAGTGAAATGTGTTGTGCTGTAGTTTATTAGAGCTGTTTAGAATCCAATGATGAACAAGGAATCTAACGTTTTTGTTTATTAATCTACTAGTGCTAAATTATTTAATCTTTTTGCACTCGGGTACCATCCAAGATGATGCCAAATTTAGACGTTTTTTTCTTTATTTTTTTAATTGTGAATGTTAAAATACCCACAGAGTAGCAAGAAAGAACAGATTAATTTTTCGAGGAAATTCAATTAAAAAAAATAATTATAAAAGTAATGATATTTTAAATCTAATTTCAATTTAATTAATTTCCAAGTTTTTATCTTAATTTAGCCCATAGTAACTTCATTCTAAAAATATTCTCTTATTTCGTGATCCAATTCCACTTTCGGTTTAATTAATTCCTCTGTAAAACTAATTCGCCATCAGTATTACGCATCAAATGAAAGTGATACCTACGGTGCCCGTGTAAAGGTGTCACCACGTGTATTGAATTGGCGCGTGGCCAGAAATCTTATGTTATATAAGACTAGTAATCATTTGTTTCGGCTCTTTTTGCCTTCTTTTTTACTTCTGCTTTTGTGGCGCACTGCGTCTGCTTGTAAATAAATTGTTTTCCCGAGATGGATATTAAAGAGAGAATAAAACGAAACTAAAAATACAACGTCTCGTCATGTCTTGAAACCAGCATTCTGCTGCAAATAAAAAATGTTACATATTATTTAGCCGACAGGATTCGAATAATATTATATATATATTGGAGCAATGAACAAGCCCTTGCATTAAGTAAATAATTATGCACCAGATTACTTTTCCGAGAGCAAAAATTTAAAATTACTTAATTTTTTTCATGAATATTAATCTTTCTTTGGTCAACTTTATTCTATATTATTAACCCTTTTCATTCGAGAGGTGACTCGTCGTCACCATTCAAGGCTTTATTTATCTATTTTTCAATTTTGATCGTTAAAAACGTCTATAGAGTGGTAAAAAGTCATAGATTAATTATTCGTGGAAATTCAATTTAAAATAATATATAATATTTGGAGCAATAAATAAGACCATGTATTAAATGAATATTTATGCATCGAATTACTTTTCTGAGTTTAAAGGATTGAAAAAGGGGTTTATTTTGATTTGTTTTTCCACTAATCTAACTTAAAATTACATAAACTGATGATAAATTAAATATATCTTTCGTCTACATGAAAGAATTATTCATGAATATAATCTTCTTTGAAAACTTAAATTTTATAATTATGCATAATTCCATATTTACATAGTTCCAGAAACAACATTCTTAATTTATTAACTTTAGTAAATCTTAAGCTAACAATGCGAAAACCTAATTTTAAATTCCTTTCAAACAGTCTAAATGATGCTGTTATGCAAACTGACGGAAACCCGATAAATAATACCGAAATCCTTTAATAAATTAACACACGAGTAAATTTTCTTAATTGTCTTCCAGCATTAATTAAATTAAATCTTAAACAATCCAATTTACTTCCAGTAAACTGAGTTTAAATTAACTATTTTAATTTTAATGCTGAAATGTGGACTAAATCTTTATTCCTAATCATGTATTATTGTTGCCCTAAATACAATAAATATTCTAAATGAATTTTTAGTCACTAAGTTAAATACTTGTCAACACTTTTATGTATTGCAAAACTAATTGCTAAGAAGTAATAGCGGAATTTATTATTTTTGTATTTATTGTGCACTCCCGATTATCTGGTTCGCGACTATCCGGCTTCAGTACTATCCGACCTAATTTTCTGTATCGTAATTAATTGAGGAAGGCTAGTCACTGCATTGGCAACATTTCCTCGGCTTTGGAAGCGGGCGTATGCTATGATCCTCCTACGTGTCGTGTACAAAATATGACTGGAAAAGAGCAGCGTTCTGCTCGTCGTTCATTGTTTCGTCAGTGTGTAACGGACCTCAATTATTGCAGCAGTTCCTGTTTATAACAATACATGATTCGAAGATTCGAAACATGAATATTAATCTTTTCCGTACGTACATGATTCGTAAATTATTCTTGGAGTATACTTAATGCTTTTTAAGTGTTCCACAGCGAAATGTACAGAATTCATGTTAAAATGTGTACAGTTTATATCCTTAAACTTATTTCGTGTCTAATAAATTCGTGCAACGCAGTATAAACATATATAAACTACCAGTACAGAGCCTTCTATTTTAACTTGACACGTTACCGGCAACTGCTTCTATGATAAACTGGGCCACATTCACGTTCTACTTGACTTGAGATCAATGCAGGGGCTTAGTACTGAATAAGGAGCGTGAAAATATGTATTGGCCAGTGAGTTTTGGTATAAAAACTTTGTCTTTTGGTATTGGTGGACAGAGAAAAGAGTTCATAGAACTACGTCTTATCCAGCTTTTTTGTTATCCGGCCTGTCCTTCTGCCACATTAAGCCGGATACTCGGGAGTGTACTGTATTTATAGATAAAGAATTGATCCAATTATCCATATATAAAAAATACTTATGAAAACAATGAATCAGTCACCCAATTCCAATAACTGGTCTTAT